>NC_090444.1:1690048925-1690362357 GCF_031143425.1 Pleurodeles waltl | reverse complement strand
AGCTGGCCAGAAATGGATTAGCCTGAAAGTTGTTACATGGTGTGGGATTTGACTCAGTTCCCCACAATTCAGGTGACAATGTCACCCAAATCCAGCAGCCTCATTGGTACAATAAGAGCCAATGGGTCAAGCTAGACCTACAATAGCGAAAATAGTGTTAAGGGCTTGTCACCGTAGGGACATGGCAACATTATTTTCTACATGTCTCACTTTTAAATTCTATGCACTCGACCTTGAGGTTTACTAGGCCTACACAGACCTGACTTACTGATATTTAGGGGGGAAGTTCTAACATGTCAAAAATGGCTATTTTAACAGGCCACACTGCAGGTTTTACACAGTAGCAGCCAGGATGCAAAGCTAGTCCTGAAGTCATATTTTCCTTTTTCACACTAATGGACGGCACAATAAGTGCTGTAGTCCACAAGTAACATTTACCTTTTTAAGCTATGGGTGTATTTGCACACAGTATACCAAGGCCTTATAAAAAGTTAAATCCGCCAATCAGAAAGTAGCCAATTTATACATGTTCTAGTCCCAGAGCACATACATTAGGCACTAGATAGCAATTCCCCAGTGTGCAGAGTCTAAAACCCACTAGCAAAATACGTGAAAATATAGGAGACCACTCACAAAGCTCAGCAGCACTTTGGTTGTATTGGCATTCAAAGTGCTTTACTGTTCTGTATGTCACTGGCTCCTGTGTCCCCTTGTGCCTTTGTCAAACGTGCCCTTTGGGGTGCAGCTGAAGCACTAGGGTTTCTTTCAGTCTCTGCTCCCAAAAGGTGCAACATATTTTGCAGGGATGTCCTGCCACTGTGTAGTTATAAGTAAGCCACAGTTTTTACAGGATGAACATGTTTTGTTTTCTAGTAACCTTGGTGCTGTTTGATGAATCTGCCTGAAACCTTTTGAAAAATGTTCATCTACCTCACCTTCCTTCTGGAAAGGTTCACCATGATTCGTCAGACGGGTGGCACGGAAAAGGAGAGGGGGTCCAAAAATGTTGATTTCTTATAATAATTCACCTAGGAAACTTTGCTTCCTGATACAGAAAAAAAGCTAAAGGAAATTGCACACAATTTAGTGAAAACTTAGAATTTTACTCAAAGCATGAGTTTTGTAATTTGACGTTTTTGAGAAATTTGTGTTTAAAAAGGTTCCCAGGGTGGTCTTAAATGGGATAAAATATTAGCTGTAGCTCAATGGTTGGTTCCAAGTCCCTGGCAGGGGCACGAGTTATAGTCGATTAGGGCATGAGGTATAGTTACTTGAGATAAACATTACTAGTGAATTTAAGTGATTTTGTTAGTTTAAACATTATATTTGACCTGAGATATCATTACAATTCCTAAAAAAAATATAACTTTAATATTTGCTTTTATCAATGAATGTACATTTAAGAGATCTCTGGAAGAAATGGGAAGCCACTTCTTTACAAAAATACATCAAGGTGCATTGAGTTACTAGGGAGTTATGTATATTTACAATCTTTTCCTATGAAAATCCTAACCGTTTCTTATGTGAGGAACGTCTCACTGTGTCCTGCTTGAAAAGCATGCTCAAGATATTAATGATTAATCATAGAATGACCGTGAGGTAATCCTTAAACAAATTGCAGATCCTGAAAAGAAACTAGTGAAGAGCAAGGTGCAAGATATCGTCAAAAAGATAAAGAATTGATGCAAATAAGCTAACACTAGCTTCACAAGAGATTACAATTTTGGAACAACAGAAATTCTAGAGGGACAGGAAGGATTACCTACCTGTCTAGTTGTAGTCTTACCTTTCAAGGCATTATGAATGTCCTAGGATGGAATCTGTAACAGTGAACTACAGGATCACTTGACTCTTAGAACTCTGGTAATGAGCTGCTAGAATAAGGCACAGTGGGTCCATAGAGCACGTTTTATACAAATTTTGCTTACTGCAACAAGTACAATGAATATCACCAAGAGGGAGAGGCCCACAGAAAGGAAAAACAAAAGAAGAGACTGAGGTGATACACCCACAGAAAGTAATTTTAAGGAGCAGGGGAGGCATAAGCAAAGAAGAAGATGATCCAAGGCACAGGAAGAGGATGTCAGGACAGGGGAGGCTTCAAAAAACAGTGTGAGGAACACTGTGATAAATATATCCATATGAAAAACTCAATTTACTGAGTTTAGGATTCTCCTTTTGTCCCGCAAAAAGAATCTTGTTGAAACAAGTTTAGACCTACACAGGTTTGTCAGGAAACTCAAAGTGAAGAAGGTATTTGCTACAAGCAATAAACCCAGGAGCAATGTGTAGAAACCCTTACAAACTATGGAGGAGAACATTCTAAATATCAAAGATGCACCTTAAAAACCTTACCAACTGTGGACAATTTAATGCTGTTTGAGTTACCATGCCCTGCTCTAACATGGAAGACCAGAATCAAATCATTCCTGGAAGACTCAGCTTACAGTTAAAGAAGTGGACAAAGTAACCTATGTTGAAATTCAAGATTCATACCACAAAGTGGACAAGATGCCATTGATACCCTCCATGAAGTAATAGCTAAGGATCAGAGGAAAATTAGATTATGATCAGCCCTCAATGGATTGAAGAAGGACTCAAGTATAATAAACCCTCAGACAAAGGGGGAAATGGGGTTGTGATGGACTAATTTGCCTACAAAGCAGACGCAATTAGATAGTTGTGTGGTCAGCATTTGCTCTGAGTTGACCAGTAAGGACGAGTATGTCACTGTTTTAGAATGATATACTGATTTTCTGAATTACTGGTAGGACAGAGAACTGCTTAAATTAAATATGATGAGCTTGTAATCCTAAAGTGTGACTCTCCTCACGTACCCATTTTTTATCAAATGCCGAAGGTGCACAAATGTTTATAGAATTCCCTCCCTCTCCCCAAGTGTGCCCCATAGCGTACTATAAGCCTATGAGGAACCAGGAAAGATTTGACCCCCACCCGGGGTCTCATTCCCAGCGATGGAGGGACACCCTTTAAGTCCTCAGGGTCAATTTAGCAGAGAGTTCACAAATCAGAGGGAGTCACCAACTGGAGGAATAAAGAGAAGTTTATTACATGGATTATAGCTCGAGCTAATACAGAGTCCCAGGACAGTCAAGTGACTATCCTACGGAGGCTGCCCCTTCACTCTGGGGCACCCAACCTTATATACACACAAAACTGCTTAGTCAGAGGACAACTCCACCCCTATCGTATTCAAGGTCCTCTGCGGTCTTCAGAATATTTCAGGGATACACGTGTGGTGTGAGAAGGTACAGATGCAGCTGGCAGGAGGTGGCAACGACCTGTACAAACTTGTTCTGGCAGTTATTGATTAAGCACAACAATTCTCTGAACTGTAATTGGAAAAAGTAATATGGCAGCGATAAGCAGATTGCAGCCCAAGGCTGCGAGCATAAGGTCAATCATCAAAGTTCAGGAGGTTTGTCGAGCACATGGCAACATAATAAAGATAAACAGATGTCTAGCAGCTATGGTGTATGATTAACTTTATGTACATTTTCTCAATCCCTCCTTTTGCCATTGTGAGGCAAGTTTGAACGTCATTCAGTGTCTATGTTAATGGACATAAGGTCTTTTATCTCCTGCTCAAGGGACAGCATAGCAGTGTATTGAGGAGGGTGAACAGGCCAGGGGGCAAAGGATGCCATACAGCAACCGCACAAAGCAGGTAGGCACTGTACACAAAGACAACAGGTGAGGAATACAGCAGCAAGCACAAAAAGGAATATTAGTATCTTCCAGCCCCATTGGGAAATCAAGCCCCAAAACCAGTCGGTCAAGGACCATGATCCTTCGTCTTGGTGTATTGTGGAAGCTATCATGTGCAACCTTTGAATAGCTTTATACACTGAAGGGGCATTGTCTGGTATATAAATGCAGCAGCTCGATCCGATCAAAGTACACACTCCACCACAGTCTGCCAAGATAATGTCAAGAACCATTCTGTTTTGAAGAGTAACAAGGCGGTCAGCAGCGAGCTCTGCAGTGATATTACTCAGAGCTCCTGCTGTTTCATTTATTGTTGCTTCCACGACTCGTGTGAGATGTCTGATATCCCTACTGTTCATCATAGGGCCCCAAAATGGAAGGACTCCTTTAAAGTAGTCCAATGTGCCAGCATAACTGGTATAGGTGGGTGACCAATAGTCCGGAATTAGTAGCATCCATTGAGGTAGCCCAAATGGCTGATAGTTCATACCAGGCGCTGCAGGAGCCATCAAAAGAAAAAGGGAATGCAATATATGGCAACCTTCTTTGCACGGAACTTGGTAGCAAGCCACATATCCAACAAGTTGTTCTATTTACAGCCAGCTGATGTTGATGTAACATAGATATGAAGGTATTGTTTTCATATTCCTTACGTCGTCCTTCCTCATGGGGTAGTAAGGAAACATGGATGTGTTCTGGAGGCAGTGGCATAGTTGGTGAGACCTCTGAGTCAGAATCATGTATTACCCACCCAATGCAGGACAGAAGTACCAAAAATAGTATTGTTATGGTGAGACAAGCGATACGTGGGCCTAATAGTCTTTTTAAATTACTTATTTTCTTCTTTTTCCTCTTGTCTTCTTCTATAACACCCATTTCTCTTTATTGCTTGTCCCACTAGCAGTTCAGTCCAACCTAGGTGCTGCCCGTGACTGGTGGTTGCTTCACTGTGGTGGACTGATTCCAGCAGTCCTATTGACACACTCTGATCTGCCCCGACAGTCAAAATCACGGCCCTGCAGCTATCGTCAGACTTAATACAGGGGACAAGCAATCAGTTCAATGTTCATTTTCTTATTTTCGTGGGCGGAAATCGTATCTTGTGGACAGTGGTATGGTATGGTCAGGAAACAATTGTTCAGTGTGACCTAAATCTGAGGGAACCTCCTGCAGCACACTGTCGTTCTGTTTTTTATCACTCCGCGTAGTGTTGCTGAAATGGTCCTCAGTCGTAGGGTGGTCACCACTTTTTATTTCATCAGAGGGTACGAGTAGGGGTACTTTCTTACAGTGGGATGCATGTATCCAATTCTTAGCTCCCTCGACTTTAACTGCTGTTCGAGTAGCAAGGAGGACCTGTCGCAGACCTTTATTTAACTCACAGGCTCGTGTTTGAGCTATTAATTCTGCGGCCTGAGCAGACTTATGTGGTATTCTAGCTGTTTCAACTACAGTGGTAGCTGTTGTAACTGCATAGGCTGCCGAGGTAGTGCCATCGGGTAGCTTGATGCATGAGCCATCTACGTATAATATGCCATCAGGGTCTCTCAGTGGAGTGTCCTGTAAGTCCACTCTCCCTTTTGTTTCATCCTCCGTCCGGAGAATACAGTCATGTATGTCATCATAAGAATCTTCAGTTTTTTCAGTAATTAGCAATAAAGTGGCAGGATTGAGCGTGTTGAACCTTTTTAATGTTATATGACTAGCTAAAAGTGTCAGTTCATAAGTAGTTAATCGTGCATTAGTAAGATGCTGTGTTTTTGCTTTGTTTAATAGTGCGTCAACAGTGTGTGGGACCAACAGGGTGAGGGGTGAATCCATGACTATCCCGGCCGACTGTCGCACTGTGACCGCTGCAGTGGCTACTGCCCGTAGACAGCTCGGAAGTGCACGGGCCACTGGATCCAGTAGGGCCGAAAAATAAGCACAGGGGCGTTGTTTTCCGCCATGCTCTTGGGTTAACACTGATAGTGAACATCCATTTCTCTCGCTCACATATAACTGAAAATCTTTACGATAATCAGGCGTACCCAGTACAGGTGCTGTGCAGAGTGTATTTTTCAATTCATCAAAACCAGACTGAAAATCATCATTCCATTCAATCTTTTCAGGACAATCTTTGTGGGTGAGATGCAAAAATGGTTTTATCAAAGGAGAATAATTAGGAATCCATTGACGACAGAAGGAGGTAATACCTATAAAGGCCCTAACGTCTCTCTGTGTCCTTGGAACCGGTATGTCTCATATAGCTTGTATTCTCTCAGCTGTCAACGTACGTCCCTCCTTAGACAGGAGGTGTCCTAGGTTTATAACCTCCTGTCTACAATATTGCAATTTGGAGAGGGATACCTTTTGGTGATGGTGTGCTAAATGTTTCAATAAGGCTACAGTATCTGTTTTACAATTTTGTTCCGAAGTGGATGCTATTAAAAGGTCATCCATATATTGAACCAGCGTCGAGGAGCAAGGAAAAACAAGGGCAACTAATTGACCCTTGAGGGCCTGGCTAAAAATGCTAGGCAATTCAGTATAGCCTTGTGGAGCGCGATAGAACCGGAAACTGCGACCACCCAGTGAAAACCCAAAGATGTGTCTACTATCTGGATGAATGGGAATGCTAAAGAATGCATTCTTAAGATCGATAACAGAGAACCAAGTAGCGGAGGCATGTATCATTGTTAATAATGTCGTAATGTCAGGAACAAGAGGGAACTGGGGTATTACAATCTTATTGACCGCCCGTAAATCAATAACAAATCGGAGTCCTGGAGAGGCGGTGCCATCAGATAATGTTTTATGAACAGGAAGGACAGGACTGTTACAATCATTACCACGCGTTTCTTCAATGACACCCAAATCAATCAACTGGGTCACAATATTTTTGAGTTGTTGTTCAATGTGTTGGGATAATTTGTATTGGGGAAGACGAGGCAATTTGGCATTGGCTTTCAAGCGTATGGCATACGGTGGTATGTCCAGACATCCAACATTGTCCTTATGTGTGGCCCATAAAATGTCTGGCAAATCTCGAAGTTCGGGTGGAAGTGGTTTTGACAAAAATTGTGACGGGGAAATATTTGGACCTAGAGTGACATGAACTCCATCCGGAGAGCAATAAATGGTGGCGTACAATTTCTTTAATAAGTCCAAACCCAATAAATTCTCACTACAGGCCGAAGTAAGAATGAGAGGAGAGCTAATGGTGTAAGGACCTATAGCAACATGCAGCGACTGAAAGACGGGGTTAGCCACCGGAACACCAGAAAAACCCATAGAGACGTTAATATTGCCAGACAGAGGGACCCCTTGGACCTCTTCCTGTTTAACAGAACTTTTGGTGGCCCCAGTATCTACCAAAAAATCATGTGGAGTACCGTCTAATTGTACCTCAACGTGAGGGCCATTCTGCCTAACAGGAATAGAAACTGGTCCCACCCCCCTCTGTCGAAGGCTGTCCTAATCAAAGGAGGACCCCTGACCTTCATACGCATCATAGTCGTCATTAAAATATTGACGCTGGGATGAAGCATCAAAATAATTCGGGTGGGGGGGTACTGTGGGACCGTGAAGGGGCCTGCTGGCGGGGTCTGTCTGCAGGACCAGACCTACCGCGTGGTCTGTAGTCCTGTTGCGGTGAGGGCATGGGACGGCCTGTGGAGTTGTCCTTATTGGGGCAGTCATTCTTCCAGTGGCCCTCCTGCTTGCAATAGGCACACTGATTGTAGGAGAGGGAAGAACGGGGAGGGCGTTGGGACTGCCTTCTGTCATTGGGAGGTCCTTGTGACCTTGATCTGGACTGCTGTTGACGGGGCTGAGGGTAGGCCTGCTGAAATAACACCTTTGTTTTCAACTCCTTCGTTTTTTTCTCATTCTTTTCTTGTTCTTCTATCTTCCTGTTCTCATAATATTGGGCCATTGTCAGTATTCCAGTGGCAGTAGAGACTGGCCACGTACTTTCACACAATTTCAATTTTCCCTTTATGTCTGGTAATAAATTGTCCACGAATTTGTCAACAAAGAGTCTTATTCCCCCTTCAGTAGTCATGTCTTGGCCGCTGTAATCAGAAAAGACACCCTCAAACCTTGTATAAAAGTCTGAAACACCCTTGTCCTTTTTCTGTTTACAGGCAGCCAATTTATCCCAATTTATCCTGTGTGGTGCAAGTATGGTCTTCATTAAATCCAAAATACGCAGTGGGAGAGCCAATATAAATGGGTCTGGTTTCGCTCCCCCAACCCTGTCTCTTTCTGCTGCTTGCAATTGGTCCCACGTGCTCCCTAGTTCAGCATGGTCGTGCCTCCGTATTTTTTACCATACTTCCTGCGGGACTACTGCTGCCATTAACATGTCATAGTACATGATACAAGAATTTGTTGCAATTCTTTATAATATCCTGCAGGGTTCTTACGGGGGTCAGGTAAGGCGGCTTTTAGGGTATATGTTTCAGATCTTTTCCATGGGGTGTGTACCCACATTTGTTGAAAATGCCCTGCGGTAATAACTTGGCCAGCGTCACCCGTCACCGGTTCTCGCCAAACCGGCGGAACCTCTCTCTTGGGAAACATGGATGCCCTTATAGAAGGGCTACATGTCCACAGGCGGTCCCTGTATACAAGAAGAGTAACAACATAATCATGTAGACCAGAACCAAACGGCAGCCCAGTAGAGGCGCGTTTTCGGAGGTCCACCAGTCGCGGGGGAGCTGAGGAACCATCATCCTCATATTCTTGTATTATAATGTTGCACATAAGGGTGGCTGCATGTAACTGAACTAAACTATCCCATTGTTTCATAGTGTGGACAATGTCCCTGACCCCATAGTCATTCCAATTAGTCATCCACCTCCGTGTCATTTCTTCAATGACATCTTCCTCTTGTGAATTAGAGAACAAATGTCCACGCAGTGTGCGCTTTCGCGGGGTCATGGGGCGGGGGGTATGTGTGGTGTCTAAACAGGAGTCAGGGGTGGGCCAAACGGGGGCCAGTCGAGGGGTGGGTGCAGTCGGGCAGGGTGTATCCTCTATAGGTCTGGTGACAGGAGGTGGGTGGTGGTGGGTGGCGGAGCACTCGCCTGAGATCCAACTTGGTGGCACAATAGGGTCACCTGGTGCAGGTTGAGGATGTAGTGTAGGATATATTGGTGGAGTATATAACGGGGGCTTATCTAACATATCGTTTAAAAGGGGGTCTTCCTCTTGTGGCTTATCCACTACTGTACTGGAAGGGTAACACTTATCAGTTTGTAAGTGAAGCCTTCGGTCATGTTCTAAAATTTTCTGTTGATGTTCAGCTACGTCAGAGTCATATACCTTTTCAGTCACCGTCCTGGTCTTATGTCTCTGTAATTCTTTCTCTGCCTTCCTACGTCTTTGGTCTGCTTCTTTCTGCCAAGTCCGTAGTGAATCAAACATCCCTGGTCTACTTTTTGTTGCAAACAAACGTTCCTGTAAATAGTCTAATTTATCTTTATCAAATGTCCCGTGAATAGGCCCTTGTAAATCAGAACTACCTTTGGTTCTTTTTCTCCATATATCAGACCAAATAATGAGACCTATGCCATATTTAACATATATATCATTATTCGGAGTCCCGGATGGAGGAGCGAGGCATGTTTCCTCCAGGCGGGAGTCCCTACTGCAAAGACAACAACACAATTTCCTGAAACAACTGAACGCTGGCATTCTTCCAGTATATTTTTTAAAAAAAATTCTTACATGAGTGGTTTGAATACACCAAATAAGTGGCAAATATGCCTTTTGCTTCCTATATACTTAAATGACAACTGAGGTCAGTTTTACCACTGACGTCGGTCTTTGCAAAGAGCGATAGAAACCGTACAATACTCACAGACCTATTTTTAGACAGGAATCTTTCAACTCCCGTCCTTACCTGACACTTCTGTTATAGTCCAACAGTTGGGGACTCCAGTAGTTCACGGAAAACAGAGACCCGAATTCAGACAGCGCCAGGAGAAGTCGAGCCGGCTGGAAGACACACAGTGTAGATCCGCAGGTCCACGACAGAGAACGAAGCTCAGAATCTGGTGTGGGGCGCCTCCCTTGGAAATCCAATCGTGAGTCCTCCGTCACCTGGTCGGTCCCCTGGATGCCTGACTCGGGTCCCTGTTCGGGCGCCAACTGAGGAACCAGGAAAGATTTGAACCCCACCCGGGGTCTCCTTCCCAGCGGTGGAGGGACACCCTTTATGTCCTCAGGGTCAATTTAGCAGAGAGTTCACAAATCAGATGGAGTCACCAACTGGAGGAATAAAGAGAAGTTTATTAAATGGATTATAGCTCGAGCTAATACAGAGTCCCAGGACAGTCAAGTGACTATCCTACGGAGGCTGCCCCTTCACTTTGGGGCACCCAACCTTATATACACACAAAACTGCTTAGTCAGATGACAACTCCACCCCTATCGTATTCAAGGTCCTCTGCGGTCTTCAGAATATTTCAGGGATACACGTGTGGTAGGAGAAAGTACAGATGCAGCTGGCAGGAGGTGGCAACGACCTGTACAAACTTGTTCTGGCAGTTACTGATTAAGCACAACAATTCTCTGAACTGTAATTGGAAAAAGTAATATGGCAGCGATAAGCAGATTGCAGCCCAAGGCTGCGAGCACAAGGTCAATCATCAAAGTTCAGGAGGTTTGTCGAGCACATGGCAACATAATAAAGATAAACAGATGCCTAGCAGCTATGGTGTATGACTAACTTTATGTACATTTTCTCACCTAGTGGAAAACACATCTATCTACATTGACTATTACCTATTCCCACATGTAGAGGCACTATGTTTCCACATTGGAGGCATGAAAGATGTCAATTGCAAGTTAGAACATCTCAGTGGGAAGATAACCTCTTGATAATGCTGTTTGGTAACATTCTTTGTAGAAGCAAAAGGCACGGGGAAGGCATAAGAGCTTGCAAATAGTTTACAGACACAGCCTTTGGGTTTATTTTGAATATACCCTAGGCTTCTGAATAGGATAAGATTCTATCTCAAGAAAAATGTTTTCATGTTTGATGGAAAACATTACAGACAGAGGAGGGGAACAGTGATGGGGACCTGCTTTGCCCCCAGCTATACAAATGTATTCATGGACTGGTGGGAGGAACAGGTGGTCTCGCCAGAACCAATGTCATATTGTCTTCTAGTAACAGCATATAGATGTCCTTTTTCTAATTTTTGAGCGGTCAGAAAGGATGCTAAAGGCTTTTGTGGCAGCCCTGATCATCAATGACAGACATCTAGAGCAGAATGAGGTACAATGTTTATATCAAACTTTGACATCATAGAAGATGTCAGGGAATAGCCTTTTACATGGATGATATAGCCAGCCATGAAATCTAAAATGGAGCATTCTCTTTAGGGAAGTCCTGAGAATGAGAAGCCACTGCACCACTGACAAAGATTTGCAGCAGGTTAAAGAAGAAACTGTTTCCAGAATCACCACAAGATGTCATCCCTGTAATGTGTTAAATGAATGGCAAGGGGAGCTAACCTTACACAGGCAGATATTTTAGAGAATAAAACACATATTAGCATCACTAAACAAAATCCTAATAACACCCAGGCTTCACTGTGCTTCATCACATCCTTCAGTACTGATGCACCTACGATCAGTTTCATATCAAATACGAATTAAAAAATCCTCCTGACAGATACAGTTTAAGGGAAATAATTATTAGATTATCCCTTTGTGACCTTCCGGAGATAATTTTCCCTAAAATACTATATCATACAGAGTGAATATAGGGAAGAAGTGTGCACTTGGGTTGAGAACAAAAAGAACAGTGCTTTTTGATTTACTCACTTTTAAGGCATATAAGAGTAGTAGGAATGTAACTGAATATGAAGCTGCACCCTATAATGGGACTAGAAAGATTGATAAACTAATTACATGCACCTCAGGCTATATAATGGATGTCCCTATCTGCCCATGTAAGAAAATATATGTGGGTGGCACAGTTCACCATTTATGAAAGAAAATACTGGAGCATCTGCGACTGATTGTGAATAATCATCCATCATACCCATGGGCCAGACCCTTTAAGTTCTTTGCTGTATACAGAGTTCTGCCAAATGAGAAGGGAAGAGATGGGGTCAAAGCCGTGGAAATTCTGGAGTCCAGATATATTATTGATTTATAAACAAGATCCCCTGATGAACTTATTTCCAATGAAGAATTGGCAGAACATTGATTTTTTCTGCTCCTCACTTTAAACTTGTCTGTAATTTACACCCGGGGGCCCGATTCGCCGAGTTAATTTACACCTTTGAGTAAGTTCCCTACATTTTGGCTACTAACAAACTCCGAGTGCTAATCTACTGCAAAAGTGTGACTTGCATGTCTGTGACGTTCCCCCACTTGTTTTGAGTTGTTCTGAAGGCAAGTTCTTGTAAAAAAAAACACTACAGGTGTCACAATGTGTGTGCCATAAGACCCATAGATAATCATTACTGAGTTACATGAGTGAGATAGATAAGATTGCACATATTAGCAGGACGGTCTGATTCTGCAATCTATTTCTACTTTTTGGGGATGTTCACTGCTTCTACAATTGACCAAATATTAGATCAAATACCTTGGAATTACTATGGCATTAAATGGGAGTTCATTGGAATACGATGTCATCAATTCTGATGTTATTGTATTTTCTGGCACATACATTTTGATGTGCTGTTAACTGGCGCAGAAACAGCAATGCATCATAAACCCTTGCACATTATACAACAACATGTAATTTTATTGACCAGTGAGTCAAAGTTAGTCACTCTGTGACAGATGCACACTGGTTGTCCTGTGCCCTAAATCTGGGCATGATGTAAATCCAATGACTTTTATCGTAAGAATGCATCATTTCTTGCAATTAAAAATGTGTTGCTCGTGGCCGGTTCTTAGTATTGAATATTTCTCTATATTTCTACAAAACCATCTCTAGAATGTTTTCCTTTTCAGCTCTTAAGCTTAGACAATGGCACTATAAAATATCCCGTTTGGTAAAATGAATTCCAACATTATTTTAGGAAATAAATCCCTCAAATTCCCTCGAGAATGTCGGGCTTGCACAGTGCACCCTCTCAGTGGAATTTGAGGATGGTATGAATAACATGTTCAGCGCAGTTTTGGCTTCTCAGGCCTGCTTTAATATGGGACTATGATAACATGCTCCAAGAGTGAACTGAAAGAGGGATTTCAGGCCTCATTGTAATGCAGAATGACCCTCTTGGAGTTTCTTCTCTGTCACTTTCTGTACAGCAACACATTCGTTTCATTGTGAGCCCTGCATGCCACACTTTCGTATTTTGCCAACCTGTGGTTATGCGTCCTGCTTATTTAGACAAAATTCGACTTCAGGCTGATAAAAAAAAACTCATTTCTTTTCATTTAAAGCTCGATAATCTACCTAGAAGACTGACAGAATCTCTAAAGCTTTTCAAGGCTAATAGCAGTGGTATGTATGCAGCGATTGGCCTCGAAATTCAATTTGGATAAACCTAAGCCTCTTAAGTGTTTAATAGCAAAGCAACCCATGCCTGCAGAACAGACCTTAGGCGCCTATTTTTCCAATTAAAGAAACAAAAGCACAACACCCACCTCTAAGAAGGTTAATCCAGTTCAATATTACAGCTTCAGAAATGTGAAATTCCGTTTTTCAAATTCCATTAAGACTTGCATAATCAGGAGTTGATTTTTTAATGGAGTTCCTCCACAGCACAATGGTCACCGGTTTGTTCTCCTCACGCCTGTTATTTTCGTCATATGAGACCCTTCTATGAGTTTTCGATGTCCCTCAAACTCACTAGCATCTTTTCAGAAGAATCACACGGGGGACTGAAATGGAATTACAAGCCTTTTTACACCGGGTAACATCACATATCCTTTGTTAGCACGTCAGATTACTACAAGGGGACGCAAATAGGTTGATGAACCTTTTGTCTAGCAAGTAAGAAGTTCTTACCATGGCTCCAGTACATAATCAATAATCAATAAATAATAATCAATAATCATTAGTAATCAATAAAATCAATAATCAATAGAGTCAGTAATTGTCATGTATCATGACCTTTCAGTCATGAATAACCACACCTTTAGTAAAAGTAAGACTATTTATTTCCCTATGTTAACAATGATAAGGTAAGGGACAGGGGCAAGGGCAGGGAACCTGTTCTCCGCCAGCCTTTTGGCTGGTGGAGAACGAGGTTGTAACCTGCAGGGCAGCGCTGCTTGCAGTGCTGCCATGGCATATTACGAACTCTGCCACTGCCAGGCTGTTGGGATCCATGATTCTGGCAGAACTGCCCTGGTGGTCTAACTGAGAGGGTTATAATGTGGCAGTCCTGACCACCACCGCAAGTGTGGCAGTCTTAAAACCGCCACACTCGTAATGACCTCCTATGTATACACTGGACCTTGACACTGAAAGATCAATAGGAGCAGTACCAACACCAGTCACCATCAGACTAATGGATTAAGCACTGAGACATCATACATGCAAGCAACGCTCTTAATCCCGCAAAATAGTGCCTCCATGGCAAACAGGAGAGGATACATACATGATTTTTTCTGGTGCAAAGGGCATCAGGAAAGAACAATGCAGAGCCTGTCCCAGACCTTGAATACGGTGAGGAATTGTTGGTTGTTGAGTGTGCCCTGATGTGGTCAGTGTTAGAACTGAAAGCTGATATGGTTGTGAAAAATGACAGTACTCAGAGCGCTGTGAGAGTTTTGTAGGGCAAGCTAAAGGGGCTAACAGTCAATGGGGCAAATACGAAGTAGCAAGTCAAGTCTGTGAACTGAATTTGAGTATTGGAAAGCAGGTAAAAGAGTCTGGTATGGTGGTACAAGAAATGACTTCCAGACAGCAGCATGAAGGGGGTAAGTTTTTTTTCATGTTAAATAATAAAAGATTTTTACAGCAACAAAATTTGGCTTCAACATTAAGGATGACACATGGCCAACGTACAAGAAGTGTTCCTGAAAGTTCAAGTTTAGCAGAAGGTGTATCATGATGTGTTTTTTTTAAATGAGTTGTTAAAAAGGATACCATTATATGTTTGGTCACTTACATGGACTGTTTTGAGCAGACACATGCCTTCTTAAAATAAATGTAACATAATTTTGTTACATTTTATAAGGGTTAGATGTACCAAATCGGGCAAACATTTTTTGTGTCAGGCGTGATACTGTATCACAATTGTTACATTCCCTCTGTTCAGTCAGTCAAAGATCTTTATTCGGCATTTGCCATAAAAGTACAAATTAAAATCGCATATCCAAGTAAACAAACAAACAAAAGGGATTAAAACACAACTCATAAAATCATATCTTACATATATTACAAAAAAGAGGGCAAAGTAATCTAGTCCAAGTTCCTCTTTCACAAATATTCCAGTATTCTTATCAGAACATTAACTAAAGTCATATGATATAAAACCATAAACTTTTTAGCTACCCTAAAATATAGTAAAAACCTTTCTCTCTGTAGGAGGATCTATCCTATACCAAATATAAAATCTAAAATTTTAAAACAGAAATAAGTTTTAAAAGTCAGCATAAATAGATTAATAAATTGCAAAAAATTATTAGTATTGATTCCTAATAACAATAGATGATGTAATAAAATGTAATACCTGAAAAAAAAAATTGACATTTGATAATTTCTGAAGATATATCAAAGCTTCCTTATAATGGATGGGTCTTAATGTACGTAAAATAGGTAAGATAAAAGCATTCCTCGGGTGGCGTAAAGGGAACAAAAAAGAAAGAAGTGGGAAGTACTTTGCTTTGAACTAGCATCACAGGGACAAGGTGGTAAGTCTTTTTGCCAGATACACTGATTCGGAAAAGCCACCTTAAAATGAATCAAGTTCAGTCTGAAAAAGCTTAACAGAGAATATATTTTTGGACATGAAAACCAGGTCAGATAGGGTTCTATATATAAGGCCATAACAATCTGGGTATAAGAATCTAAAGATTTCAATTTCAAACAGCTATGAAGTCTTATGTCTAAGGTATGCTCAGAGTAACATGATTTCAGCAGAGACCTAGCAGTTGTGGTTAGCAGTTGTGGTTCATCAAACATATACTTAAGCCCCAGCTTATCAAAAGATGATCGCAAATATGAGAGCCAGGGAATCCTGTTCGAATTGGCCAGCTGTATACATTCAGTAATACATTCCTGTACAAGACTTGCCGCTGGATTTGTCCAACATCTAATCCACAACAAAAGAGGGGCGATAGAGACTGTGTCCTCTAAAAAGCATTGACTCACCTCCTCGTGGATAATGATGTTTGCTATACACTTGGGTACCATCAACAGTCTGCGCATAAATATATTCTCAATTCATTGGAGAGTAGGTACTTTGATGTGGCCCCAGACACCAGCCCCATATAGGGCTGCTGAGGCACACTTAGAATCATATAGCGTCATAATCTGAGAAGACGGTCTATGACCCAGTTTACGGGCAAATCAAAAATGTGCTTCCATGTTCCTTGCCATTTGTTAGGTCTTAAATTTAAGGTGGGTATTCCAAAGCATGGAAGAACTTAAATGCATACCTAGGTAGCAGAAATCTCTCACCTTATTAATATTATTGCCCCCCCAATAGTAAATTGTTTAGATTTTGTATTTCGGGGGCCACATATCATAACGAATGTCTTAGAATAGTTGACTTTCAAATCGAGGTCCAACATGAAGTTCAGAAAGAGGTCCAACAGGCCTTGTAAACCATTTGCAGTGCGTGCAATGAGTACAGCATCATCTGCATATAACAAAACTGGAAGCAATCTCTGACCCATCTTTGGCACATCCTTCCCATTTTTTATCAGAAAGTCATAGAGCCCATTTATATATATTAAAAAAAGAAAGGGGCCAGAATACATCCCTGTCTTACTCCCCTAAAAGAGGGAATGGGAGCAGTTCTCTATCCCGATGGGCCAAACTGAACTGAAACCTTTAAATCCATATGAAGGCGCTTTATAAGTTCCTATAGAGTCACGTCACACCCCAGGGTTTCCATGATTTGCCACAACTTCTCCCTTTTTACCAAGTCAAATGCGCTGGATAAGTCAATAAAAGCCATATGAATTGACTCCCTTTTGGCAGTTACATATTTGCTAAGAATAAGATTCAAGTTTAATACTTGCTCAACTGTGCCCAAACCGGGTCTAAAACCAAATTGAATTGGAGATAAAATCTGTGTCTGTAGCACCCAATCCTCCAGGCGGGATAAAATCACACTGCCCAGAATCTTGGCCGTGGAATCAATCAAAGATATTGGTCTGTAACAGGAGGGACCTTGTCTATTGCCCTTTTTAAAAATAGGAATGATAATTGTCAGTTTCCAGGAAAGAGGTATGTTTCCTTTAACAACACTTCTTAGGACATTTGTAACTAAGGGTCCCCAAAGATTAGGCATAGATTTAAAAATATTGATGGGAACACCATCAGGGCTAGGAGCCTTCCCTTGTTTTGAACAATTAATGGCTCCAAGGATCTCATGTAGATCAAAAGAAATATCAAGGGCATTTATGTTGGGGTCTGTGCTGATCCGGTTGATAATATTTTCTTTCTTAGTCAGAAAGTCGTTATCTGGATCAAAAACTTTCCTAAAGTGGTTAAACCAAGCTTCTTCTGCGATAAGACCATTGTCAACCTTAGTGTTACTGTCCGAAAAAATAAGAATGATTAACCACCTTCCAAAATTTTGAAGTGTCCTTCAGATCGGACGCAGCCTGTAGCTCTTCCCACGCCTTGGACCTTATCTCTGATTTCCTTTTTTCCAAGGTGGCCTTATACTCAGCCCTAGCTGATTTAGTTAAATAACGGGAAGTAGGAACTGATTTAAAGGCATCTTTTAGTTTTTTGTGAGCAGTTGAATACGTAGAATCAAACCATCTGTGTACGGGCAAACCCATACTAGGCCTGTCCACCACAAGGGCACGCGAAATATCATTTCTTAATAGTTCAAATTCATGAACTATATGGTCATGGTCAGACTGCTGAGATAAACATATGTTAATGGAGTCAAACCTAGATCTTATAATTTCTTGATTGAAAGTCGTTGGATTTATTTTGTCCCACTTCAGATGTAGACCAGAGTTTGTATGAAAGGTGGTATTTCTTCTCAATTCCTTATCCCTAGATACCTGATCTATATTTAAGTATAGGTTAACACACAAGGGATTGTGGTCACTTGCACAGTGAGGAATTACCTTAAAATCACAGATTAAATGATAATCTGGGGAGCCAATAAGAATAAAATCAATAGTACTCCCCTTCGCATTCCCTGTGAAAGTTGGAACATTTAAAGAGTCTGGTGCCGCTTTCTCCCTAACATGGACCAAGTCAAAATTACATAGAAAGGAGTTCAGAGCTTCTCCTTCAGGTGAATGAGTAAAGTGGATTAACGACTCTCTGCCTTCATTGGGAATAGCACACAATTCTAAATTTTCCTGACAACATAGGGGAGTATTAAAATCACCGACCCATAAGACGACTAAATCTTCATCCTGTAATTTGGTGGAAGAATCAATAAAATCCACAGCGTCCTCTAACATTCTTTTAAGGAGACCACGTGGGGCATTGTTGTAGAAATTTAAAATCAAAATACCTTTACACCCCCTATTTGATAGAAGAACAATCATAAAATAAGGTGAAGACCAAATTAAGGAAGCCTTCAATGATGGTAAATTTAAGGATACAAGCACTAAAAGCCCTCCTCGTGCTCTTCCCATGGAGAAAGTTAATGCCGGATGGTAAAGAGTTGTATACCCATCCAAAAAGAACGTATCTTTTGACCAAGTTTCCTGTAGACATATTATGTCATAGGATGATATAAAACTCGTCCAGTCTGGGTCGTTTATTTTAGATCAAAGCCCCGCAATATTCCAACTAATCAAAGATAGGGGCTTTGATCCTAAGGGTAACGCCAATTTATCAGTATAGTTTAAATGGAAGGTAATAAATGATCTCTCTTTCTTCCTGTATAAATTCATCTTGGTCTTCGTCAGACATTAAGCTCAACAAATATTTTGGACCCGGACTGGCGATAGCCGTGGGTCAATCATTCTCATCAAGAGAATTAAAGGCCAAGGGACAATTGCTAAAAGGAACATTCACCTGCACAGATGGTCTAGCTGGAAATAAGCTGTGAGTGCTAGGGACAACACTAAAGTGTTGTGGAAAAAGGGAGTAGTCATAAAAATGGCACAGGTAGTGTATTTGGATCCCATTATCTAAAAAATTAGAATAGTCTAAATTTTCCAAAAGGTGATCAACTGAACACGGGTTGGCAAAATTGATTACAAGATAGTGTCACATTTGTTACATTCCCTCTGTCACAAATGACAAAGTATAAAATGCCCTAATGATACAGTAGGTGTTTCCCAATTCGCAATTGTGAGTTACAATTTTGAGCAGTCAGTATTAAACATGTGAGCCAAAATAACCAAAAACATCAGGTTAAGTGGATAAAAATGTGATTATTAACATATTAAATATATGTTTTTAATTATAAAAACATTTCAATTTATGTTAAATGTGACAATTTGGCATAATGTCTTATTCATTCACAAATGTGCACTTACGCCAGTCTATTTTTAGAAAAATGCATTCTATAGGCATATTTTTTTCTAAAAAAGAAAGAGGAATGTGAACACATTTGTGACAGGGTAAAGTATAACAAAAACGCATGAATTTAATGTAATTTGGTATATCCAGATAAAGAATCAATAATGACGAAATATAGATACCTTAAAGGGACTTTTACAGATGGAATGTTCCGTTACAAACAAAACAGATATTGGGGGTCATTCCGACCCCGGCGGGCGCTGCCCGGCGGGCGGAGACTGCCAAAAGACCGCCCGCCCCCCCCAGCGGGAAAGCCCCAGCAACGATGAAGCCGGCTCCAAATGGAGCCGGCAGAGTTGCTGGTGTGCGACGGGTGCAGTGGCACCCGTCGCGATTTTCAGTGTCTGCTTTGCAGACACTGAAAATCTTAATGGGGCCCTGTTAGGGGGCCCCTGCACTGCCCATGCCTGTGGCATGGGCAGTGCAGGTGCTCCCAGGGGCCCCACGACACCCGTTCCCGCCATCCTGTTCCTGGCGGTTTTTACCGGCAGGACCAGGATGGCGGGAAGGGGGTCGGAATCCCCATGGCGGCGCTGCTTGCAGCGCCGCCGTGGAGGATTCTCTGGGGCAGGGGAAAACTGGCGGGAAACTGCTGGTTCCCCTTTTCTGACCGCGGCTTTACCGCCGCGGTCAGAATTGCCCCTGTTGGCGGTGCTTCCTCCGTCCCCGGCCCTGGCGGTCCATGACCGCCAGGGTCGGAATGACCCCCATTGTGTCCTATCTATTTCCAGAGCAATATTTTATAATGCACTTGGAATATGATGGAGGGAAATTCTGTCAAGTATATGTTGGAGTACCCCATCTGCAAAAATTAAAATCAGGCACAAAAAATCACGCATTTTGAAATATTTCAAATGCATTAAAGTTAGCATTTTTTAAACTGTAAATTGTATTTATTTTTTTTTTATTTCATATGAATCAAATTGTGTTCAATTTTACTGTAATGTTGTACCAATATTTGACTAACCTAAAAGACAGATGTTTTTTTTTTTTAGATTGATAATAAACCTATAATTAAATTAAGCTATTTTAGAGAACATCTTTTCTATATGTACTAAAGTTGATTGAAAATGTGTCAAGACCTGTGTAAGTACTTATGCTCTAGAAGTAATTAAAAAATAAACAAACAATTTTGTTTAGATTTCCGCAGCAGCATCAGTAAATATAATCAATCAATCAGTTTTTATAAAGCGCGGCTACTCACCCGTGAGGGTCTCAAGGTGCTGGAGGGGGATGGGAGGAGGCCTCATCCGAAGAGGCACATCTTGAGGTTCTTCCTGAAGATGGTGAGCAACGGGCTTTGTCTGAGGTGCAGGGGGAGGTTGTTCCAACTCTTTGCTACAATGTAGGTAAGGGATCGTCCTCCGGCAGTGGTTTTACGAATGCAAGGAATGGTGGCAAGGGCCAGCTGGGTGGAGCAGAGGGATCAGGTGGGGATGTGGAAAGAGACGCTGTGGTTCAGGTAGGCTGGCCCTGCGTTTTGTATGGCCTTGTATGTGTGGGTGAGTAGCTTAAAGGTGATTCATTTCTCGACCGGGAGCCAGTGGAAGGTCCTCAGGTGTTGGGAGATATGTTCTTGGCGTGGGAGGTCCAGGATGAGTCTGGCAGCGGCGTTCTGGATGAGTTATAGTTTTTTGATGTTTCTAGTTGAGGTGTCGGTGTAGTTTGCTTGTGACTAAGGCGTGGGTGACTGTGCTGCAGCAGGCTGATGTGATCCATCTGAAGATTTTGCGAAGTTTGTGGAGTGTGTGCCAGTAGGAGAAAGTGACTGAGTTTACCTGGTGGGTCATGGATAGAGAGGAGTTGATGATGATGCCTAGCTTGTGGGAGTGCTCAGTTGGTGCAGGGGGGCACTGAGGGATGTGTGCCAGCAGGAGTTTGTCAACATCAGGACAGTGCGCGCTCTATGGGCGACAAGAATGCAAAAACCCAGCCTTTATGCAAGAGCATAATTTATGCATTGTGTTTATATGGGGTATGTTAATCTTTTGCATTACAGACTTTAACCTTGAAAAACACTATTAATGATGTTTGCAATAATTGTTCATTTGCAAGGTATTGCTGCAGGCTTACTGAGTGTGTTAGGGTGTGGTCCCTTTCTAGGACCTTCTAGAAGCTTTGTCTGCAGCATGACTGGGTGTGGTTTGTGGGCTGGGCCAGACTCTATATCAGGGAGCCAGCCCAGCTACACGTGCTCCCTATTTAGAGGTCCTCGTGCAGAGCAGCAGTAACTTCCTGAGCTCCGGTTCCGGAGGCCTACCTTGATGTTCCAGGCCTGCCCTGCATTATATTGGTGATCCTTTAGCAGGGTGGTAAGACAGAGGTCGGGCTGGGCCCCCGACCACGTTCTCAAAGACTCTTGAGTTTTGGGCCTACTCGTGAAACTTTCAGAGTACGCGATTTATTGCTCTCATGTAAAACTTCGTGTTCAGATCAGCAACAGCTTATGCGATCATTTTATGGCATTTGCATATTCGTGTTCGAATCGGCAGTGTGCGCGATTCGTTTCCCGCATGTAAAACTTGATATTCAGATCGGCAACAGCTTGAGCAATCATTTCATGGCATTTGCATATTCTTGTTGGAATCAGCAGTGTGCACGATTCGTTTCCCGCATGTAAAACTTGATACTCAGATCGGCAACAGCTTGAGCAATCATTTCATGCATTTGCATATTCTTGTCCGAATCGGCAGTGTGCGCGATTCATTTCCCGCATGTAAAACTTGGTGTTCAGATCGGCAACAGCTTGCGCAATCATTTCATGGCATTTGCATATTCTTGTTAGAATCGACAGTGTGCGCGATTCATTTCCAGCATGTGAAACTTGATGTTCAGATCGGCAATAGTGTGCGCGATAATTTCATGGCAATTAAAACTTTGATGTGTAGTGTTTGTTGAAGTGCACACATTTATCCTGGGCCTCTGGATTTTCTGTGAAGATGCTAAATTAAAAACGTGACATTCTTTGTGCATATTAAGTCCCCAGTACAATTCCTATTGTTTTCCAGGGAATATTTCAGATTGCCTTTTGGCCTCATGTAAAAATGCAATGTTTGTTCTGAAACATTATCCTAGAAGGTTCTTGTATTCCTAGACAGTATGTGACATTTCATGAAAAGCTCATATGAAACATTGTATTAACCATTCTTGATTTTTTGCAGGTACCCAGAGTTCTTGAGGTCTAGTTACAGTCACTTCTTAGGTTATCCATGGTTACAGTATGAGAACGCTTAGAACCATAGTCTAGTGAAAGTCAATGTGATAATATCTTGATATTGTGTTGTTTAACCTTTTGCTTACTACAGGTCTCCTTCCCAGCTGTTCCCTACCTAATCCTCTTTTCCCCCACTTGGACTCTCTCAGGCTCTGTGATATTTCTATCAGAGTTTTGGAGCTGTCTAGTGGTGGACATGTTGGGAACATGCACAGGCCCAGAGGATCTGGTCGCCCTGACAGAGTCGTCCCAAGCTGAGGAGACATCTCCGAAGAGCTTGACGTGGCTTTCTCTCATCCAAGTGGCGACGGCTTCCATTCCTGAGTAGAAGTTATTTTTGGCTATGGCTGGGTTTTAGGTGAGGGAAATGATGAGTTGTGTGTCATCGGCATATGACACGATGTTCATTCCATGGCTTCTGACGATGGCTGCGAGAGGGGCTATGTATACATTAAACAGTGTGGGACTCAGTGAGGATCCTTGGGGGACTCCGCAGTTGACTCCTGTGGGTCTGGATGTGTAGGGCAGGATTCTGTCCCTTTGAGTCCTCCTGGAGAGGAAGGAGTGGATCCATTCCAGGGCTCGTCTGCGGATGCGCATGTCAAGGATTCTGGTGCGTAGAGTGCTGTGGGAGACCCTATCGAAGGCTGCTGAGAGGTCGAGGAGTATGAGGGCTGCGGTGTGGCCACAGTCTAGGAGTGATTGGATGTCGTCGGTGGCTGCCAGGAGGGCTGTCTCTGTGCTGTGGTTGCTACAAAAACTGAACTGGGAGCTGTCCAAGGAGTTGTTGGCCTTGATGAAATTCCATAGTTGTGCATTGATTGCTTTCTCCAGTACTTTGGCGGGGTACGGTAGCAGCGAGATGGGCCGGAAATTCTTTAGTTCTGATGGGTCGGCCAAGGGTTTCTTCAGGAGAGGGTGCTTTTTGGAGTGTTTCTAGTCCTAGGGGAATGTGCCAGTGTTGATGGAGCAGTTCATTGTGTTTCAGGACTCGGGGGGCTCTGATGTATTTGTGGAATGTATGTCGAAACAACGCATCTTGGAACCACGAAGGCCTGAACAATGCGGTTGGAACAATGACCGCGTTGTTACCACTAATGCCTGTACCACAAATTCCTTAACAATGATTTTTTTTTGTAAAGGCATTCCTGGTAAAAGCATGTGTGGAATGGCATGAATTGTTCCAGCATGCAACCCACCTGGCCTACTACCCCCACCCATAAAACTAGCCCGAACCCCTACCCTGCCCCTAAAACCTAAAACTACCCGACACCCACCCCGCCCCAAAACCTAAAACTAACCCCACCCCCACTCCATCCCTAAAACCCAAAACTATCAGACTCTCAACCCCGCCTCTAAAACCTAAACCACCCAACCCCCCACCTTGCCCCTAAAACCTAAAACTACCCCCACCCCGTTCCTAAAACTTAAAACTACCCCGACCACCCACCCCTAAAACTACACCAACCCCCACCCTGCCACTAAAACCTAAACTACCCTGACCCCCCACCCTGCCCCTAAAAACTAAACTACCCCAACCCCGCCCCTAAAACTACAGCGACCCTCCACCCTGCCCCATAAACCTAAAATTACCCCAACCCCACCCCTAAAATTACCGCAACATCCTGCCCCTAAAAACCTAAATCCACTCCAACCCTTCACCCGCCCCTAAAATTACTGCGACCCCCCACTCCCGCCCCTAAAACCTAAAACCACCCCAACCCCCACCCCGCCCCTAAAACCTAAACTACCCCAACCCCCACCCCTAAAACTACCATGACCCCCACCCCGCCCCTAAAACCTAAAACCAACCCAACCCTCCCTACTCCTAAAATTTCCGTGACCCCCCAATCCCGCCCCAAGACCTAAAACCACCCCAACCCCACCCCAAAAATTACTGCAATTACCCACCGCACCCCTAAAACCACCCCAACTCCCCACTCCCACCCCTAAAATTACCGTGACCCCCACCCCTAAAACCTAAACTACCCCAACCCCCTACCCCGCCCCTAAAATTACGGCAACCCCCACTCCCACCCCTAAAACCTAAAACCACTCCAACCCCCACCCGCCTCTAAAATTACCATGACCTCCACCCCGCCCCTAAAACCACCCCAACACCCACTCTTCCCCTAAAATCTAAAGTACCCTAACCCCCCACCCCGCCCCTAAAACTACCACAACCCCTACCCCTAAAACCTAAAATTACCTCAACCCCCCCACACCCACCCCTAAAATTACTGCAACCCCCACCCCACTCTTAAAACCTAAAAGCACCCCAACTACCTATCCCTGCCCCTAAAATTACTGTGACCCCTCACTCCTGACCCTAAAACCTAAAACCACCCCAACCCCCCAAAAACATAACCTACCCCAGCCCCCTGCCCCTCCCCTGCAACTACTGCGACCCCCCACCCCACCCCTAAAACCTAAAACCACCCCAACCCCACCCCTAAAATTACGGCTGGCCCCCACCCCGCCCCTAAAACCTAAAATCATACCAACCCCCACCCCGCCGCTAAAACCTAAACTACCACAGCACCCACCCTTAAAACTACTGCGACCTCCCACCCCTAAAACCTAAAATTATGCACCCCCCTAAAGCTACCCCCCCAGCCCTACTCCAGCCCCACTTACCTGACCGCGTCCGCTCCGATCCGGAGTCTGCTTTCTTCTGCCTTAACCACGTATGTTTGTTGCTCCACACATACATGATTAAGGCAGAGGAAAACAGGGTCGTTGTTCAGGAAAGCGTTGTTCCGCTTTCTTGAACAACTACCCTCTTTGTTCCGCCGTCATGGTTTAGGCTCCTTCCCGTATCTGTGGTGCGGGAAGGGGTCCGTGGGGGCTCCGGAGTGGGTGCTGTTCATGATGCTGACTGTTTCCTCCATGGTGAGCGTGGACTAGCTGTGGATGGTCTGGGTGGGTTCTGGGGGTTTGAGTCAGTCGCAGGTTCTGGTGCCAGGATTTTCTGGGAGGAATCTGTCGTAGATGGCCTGATTCTTGTGGTAGAAAAAGGTGGAGAGTTTGTTGCAGCTGTCCTGTGATGGGGGGATGCTGGTGGCTTTGGAGGGGGGATTTCTGAACACGTTGATGACTGAGAAGATTTCCTTAGAGTTGTGTGTGGGGGAGTTGATGCAATCGCGGAGTGCGTCCTTCCTTGTGTTCTTAATGTTTCGGCGGTGTGGTGGCGATTGCAGTTCTGTAGGAGGCGAGGTGTTCGCTGGTTTGGCTGTTCCTCTATTTTTTCTCTAAGCATCTGCAGGTATACTTTGATTCTTGGAGTTCGGTGGTGAACCAGCAGGCTTTCTTAGGTACGCGTTTACCTGAGGGGGTCTAGAGTATCAGCGCATTTGGTGATCCGTGCGTTGAGATTGCGCACTGCTGTGTTGACATCATCGGAGGGAGAAGAGAGGGATTTGGCGAGAGTTTAGGTGAGTTGCTTGTTGGTGATTTTGTTCTATTTCCTGTGGGGGGTTCTGGGGGGCTTGAGGTGAAGGCTGCCATAAAGAAGGGGAGGGGGTGGCGGGGTGGTCAGCTGTGAGGCGGGAGGGCGGAAAAGGTGCTTTATGGGGGGGACAGGTAGGGGGGCTGCAAGGGCCTGAGTGGTATGGGAGGGAGGCAGGGACAGCAGGGCAGAAAAAAGGAAAAATAAGTGAAAAACACAGAAAAAAGCAAGAGTTAGAGAGAAGATACTTACTTGTTGATGGCCACTAGACCACCAGGGATGAGACACAGGGACGAGCCTGCGGGTAGAGGAGGGCCTTGAACTGAGAGTCGGGAGGCTTTCAATTCGTCCGAGGCAAAGGCAGAGGCAGCAGCAGCCAGAGGAGCTGGGGAGGGCAGCAGACGCTGACCAGGAGGTCAGTTCAGTACACAATGGTTCTGGGGGTGCGGGTGCAGCTGCTGGGTATGGTGATTGTAAAGTGTGTGCAGTGGTGGTCGGTCCAGTCTGGGGTGGAGATGGTCTCGATGGTGATCCAGTTGCTTGAGGTGAAGATGGGGTCCAGTGTGTGTACTGCGATATATGTGGATGCGGAGACCAGTAGTCTGAGGCCAAGGGTGGTGTGGTTGTCGAGTACAGCGGAGGTGTTTGGGTCCACGTGGTCCTCAAGGTGGAAATTCAGGTCACAGAGAAGGAGGTAGTCGTCTGATGCAAGGGCCTGTTGTGTAGCAATGTCTACAACGTTGTCTGTGAATGCTGGGCGGGGGCAGGGTGGCCTGTACACCAGGGTGTGCAAATGGAGGAGTTGTGTTTGGAGGGCACCAGGAAGTGAAGGTGTTCCATGGTGGCGCATTGTTCTTCTGGGGCGGCCTTGACAAGCAGTGAGGACTTGTGTGCGATGGCGAGTCCTCAGCCCAGGCAGGAGGGCTGGTCCTTCGTTAGGATGCTGTATCCATCGGGAATGGCAAGGGCGATGTTCGGTCCTGAGGTGGGGTTGGTCCAGGTCTCAGTAAGGAAGGCGTTGTCTGATTGGGTGGTGTAGATCATATCCCACAGTTCGGTGGTGTTTTTGTGGAGGGAGTGGATGTTCAGGAGGAGGCAGTTGATGGGGTTGTGGGGGGTGTTGGTATCTCTGTGTGTGGAAAGTACCTTCAGCTTGTTGAGGCTGGCGCTGAATTTGCAGCTCCTACAGGTGAAAGGTCCGTGGGTGTCCTTGGAGGAGATGGTGCTGCAGTTGCTGAGAAGTCCAGTGTTAAGGTGGCAGAGGGGCTCGGTGTCATAATGGAGGCTGGCCAGGGGGTGGCTTAATGGAGATCCAGGGTTCCTGTGCTGGGCACGGTCCGGGGTTGACGGGCTTGCCTTTGGCACACCAGTGGCGCACCTATTGCATGGCTACCATTAAGAAGGGGCGGGGCGGTCAGCTAGGAGGCAGGAGGGGGGGAAAGGTACTTCATGGGGGGGAGAAGGGGACTGCAGGAGCCGGAGCTGTGTGGGAGGGAGGCAGGGACAGCAGGGAAGAAAAAGGAAAAAAAGATGGAAAAAACAGAAGTAAGAGGAAAAACAAGTGAAAAAGACAGAAAAAAACATAAAATAGAGAGAAGATACTTATTTATTGATGGCCACTAGACCACCAGGTATGAAACACAGGGACGGCCTGTGGGTGAAGGAGGGCCTCGAACTGAGAGTTGGGAGGCACTCAGTTCGTCCCAGGCAAAGGCAGAGGCAGCAGCAGCCAGAAGAGCTGGGAGGCAGCAGACGCTGACCAGGAGGTCAGTTCAGAACACAATGTAAGGTATGATACATTAATAAGCAACTTAATTACAGAATTGAAAAATGGAATTTAAACTTTTAAATAAATTCTTAAAGTAATTGAATTTTGAAAAAATAAAGCAGTCTTTCGATTTATTGAAGTATTGGCACAACATTACAGTCAATATTGACACACATTGATTCATGTTTTTATTTTTATAAATTAAATGCCTAATCATTCTTTAAAGCCCTGTACACACTATGTGCAAAGTGTTTTTTTTCTAAAGTTTTGGTAACATAAGTCCACTATTCAAAACAACAAATCTGAAAGATTCAGAAGTATAAAACAGTTCCTGGAGATCATAGATTACAAAAATGATCAGAATTGAATTAAAAGCAATAATGGGAAATTACAAAACTGTGACCACATGGTTTTTGAGCATGTTCCCTATATGCAGGAGATAAAGACGTACATAAACCTAAGTTTAAAAGCCTTGAAGCAGGTGCATTTTGAAACATTGTTCTGACAATAAACGTTATGATCAGTTATATTAACACAGATACGATAGTACTATTGTAAATCTCTTTACAGTGTCTTCAAGGGCGGGCAAAGCAGAAATTGGCCAAGAAGGCGGGGAAATATGATCATCAGAGGCCTTTATAAGTGACCACTACCTAGTGGTGGTGAACCCTACTGCAACTGTTAATACCTCGTGGTTGTCCACCACCCAGAGACACATCTTCACCGTCCCTCTTGCCCCTCCAGGTTTCCAAACCCACCCTCCTAAAAGCCTTGGGAGTCTCCTTTGCCAGTGGCACCTCACCCCCTATCATCCCGGCTGATTATGGAGGCAATTCACCTTTCATGCAGCATCTCTGTAGGCCAGACTGTGATAATGAATGGCATCCACGGGCTAAGCTTCCAAATGCAACAAATGGTTGCATTTCTGGGTGACATTCACAGTTCAATGGCTGGCATGTAGAGATCGGTTTCAAAAATAGCAGCATCCTCACTCCCCCCAGCCTCCCATTCTTCCCAGCCTCCTACCCAAACTCAGGTCCCTTCCTTAATCCAAATCCCAACTCCTGTCCCAATCCCAAGCACACTCACTTCTTTGCAGGCACCCACTCCAACAGACACATGCAGCACAATCACTCACACACATAAACACAAACACACAAAGAAACACAAATAAACACACAAAAAACATATGCACACTATTGACACTACACCCACAAGCACCACCAGCACAACACCCACAAGCACCACACCCACAAGCACACCAACCCACGAGCACCACAACCACCACTACACTAACAAGCACCACTACACCCACAAGCACCACAACCACACCAACCTCCACAACAACACACTCATCAAAACAAGCACACTCACACATAAGCACACCTACACGCAAACCACCAACCAAAAGCAAACATGCACACTCACCAGAATTTCACACACCAGGCAAAAACATATACAACAAGCACCAGACCCACATGCAACTGCCGAACATAAAGACACAACCACATCACCCACTCCAGCTCCCTCTACCTCCACAAGCCAATCATCTACCACCCCTTTTACCCTTACTCTTCTTACCAAAAACTTCTCTTACCTTGCCTTGACCAAACCTATACCCACCCCTCCCAAGAAAAAACCTTGAGGTTCCGGCTCGGTACCCAATAGATGCCGCCTCCTGAGGAGATTACCCTTGGACTATGTATAGGAGGCAACTTCCTGTTGTGTTCGACTACCATTTTTTACTTAGTTAATTTATTATTATTTCAACAACATATTTTAGGAGAGAATTATCTCATTTCTGAATATTTTTTAAATTTTACACAGTTTGTCCTACCATTATTATTCATGGACATTTCATTGATTGTTAGAAATGTTAATGATGAAAATATTAAATATATATTCTTATTTACGTTTATGATAGTAAATACAACATTTTTTATTATGACATATTTGTAAAATACAAAAATGTAATGGACATTACAATTTTGGTGTGCATATTCATCATGACAATTTACACTTTCACCAAACAATACAATTCATATTTTTATTTTTAATTTAATACAGGTGTGTTTATTTTCACTTAATAAGTCAAAACAAAACATATATGCATTACACCTTAAAAAATTAAATTAAAGGCACTACAATGCAGTAAATGCACTATACAAGGGGATATCAACATAAATAAAATAATGTTATGATTTGAGTTTAGACCTACCATTGATTTTACATTTATTTAGAAAAAGTTTGACCTTGCATAGTGCTATTACTGAATTATATCAGATTTAAAAATATTTTAAAATATGTGTAATGCATATGTTCATAAATTGTTAGTTTATGATAGATAAATGAACACGCCTGTATAAAGAAATGGATTTTGGAAGCTGCCCATTATCATGATGGAATCTTGAACCAAATTTGAAGAGAAAAAAAACGTGAATACAGGTGTGTTTCTAATATTTCATAAAATACATTACACATACATATATATAACCAATGCACATTTAAAAAAAATACCTGTAAGACAGTTTTGAAAATGCATAAGTCCAGAGCTAATGTAAACAGATGTAAACAGACAATTCACATGAAAACAATTAAAGACACAGCTTACCTTTGAGAACGGAGATAAGTGGGTTGATTTGCTTTGTGATCAAGAAGCAGCACAAAGGAAGGACTCATGCGATCAGGTTCATGATGGAAACAGAAGTGTAAAAAAAGAAAAAAAGTAAGTTTCTACCTTATATACCTTCGAAACCATCAAGTCAGGTGTGGAGGTTTACCACCACAGTTAGGTCAACAGGAAGGCACATTATGATAGGACCGGTAGAAATATTGGCTATACTCTCTCCAATAGCCTATTACCTATTACGCCATCGATGCGGGAGGACATTTCTGGCTGAGACAGTGGCCTGACAGACTATCGTCCGCAGACCCGCCAGCATCTAAATTTGATTGGGAGAACCACCTAGCAGGCGGACAGATTTACTGATGAAAAAGTGACTCCACAATCTAAATCAGACCCTACATTATCATAGCATGTGCGATAAAACTCAATGCTATGATGATCTGGGTAGTTCTGTATAGGCTCATTGTCCTAAGAAGATTAAACTCAGAGTTAGTGTCAGTCAAAGTGGCATTATATTGGAAAAAACCCAAGGGTTTAGCAATGACAATTTTCTTACTGCAGTCTGGGTAGAGTTGTTCCTACACATTTACAAGCACTCCCCCAAGGGCGACTCAACCCAGGTGCAGAGGCTAAAGGTGTAGAGTACAAGGGCATCAACTGCTTGGGCCTGTACCACAGGACTTCACCCCCCACTTCATTGGCTCTATCCTTTGGAGCTCAAGACCACCTCTCTCCGTGTGGGCTTATGACGCATTGAGGGATAAACACACATGCAGGCAAACAGAGCAATTTCATTCCTTCTCTTAATCTGACCTTAATCCAGATCAGACTTTCTGCAACAATACCCTAGCATGCTTGTTAATCTGTGATTTCTAGTACACTCAGTGGTCCATTTGGACTTTGAACCCTTGCATTTTCCTGTTGCGTAGTAAAAAACATTTTGTTTGTGTGTTTTAGCCTATAAAATCCGCTTCCTTTCCTTATTTGCAGCCTCTCTTTATCTTTCTCTCTGCACCCCTTTTCCCTCTCTGATCCCACTCTGCACCCTTCCCCCCGAATCCTTCCCATTCTTAGGGGTTTCTGCTCCCTTTTGCTGCTCTGCTTTCCCTCATTGCAGTTATTATCTTCCTTTCTTCATTCTACACTTTGTACCTCATATTCCTCTCTGACCTCAATCTGCCCCCCTGACCCGCCTCCATTTATGCCTCAAACAGTCCTCCAGATCGTTGTTGACTGCAGCCTTTTTAGTCAGAGTTTTTAGCTTACTGTTCCTACTTACTGGTAATATATATCTGTTTTCCAAAAACGTTTTGTTAGACCTGATAGCCTTAGGGTGGTCAGCCCTAACTTTTTGCCTGCCTCCCTCCACTTTTGAGATACTGTTTTTGCTAGTTTTTAGACTCTGTGCACTTTACCACTGCTAACCAGGGCTAAAGTGCATATGCTTTCTCCCTTTAAACATGGTAACATTGGATCACACCCAATTGTGCTATTTAATTTACTTATAAGTTCCTAGTAGAGTGCACTATATGTGCCCAGGGCCTGTAGATTAAAAGCTACTAGAGGGCCTGCAGCACTTATTGTGCTACCACTTCAGTAGCCCCTTAACGTGTATGCAGTTTCACTGCCAATTCGACTTGGCATTTAAAAGTACTTGCCAAGCCTAAAACTCCCCTTTTTCTACATATAAGTCACCCCTAAGGTGTGCCCTAGTTAACCCCTAGGGCAGGGTGCTGTGTACGTAAAAGGCAGGACATGTACCTGTGTAGTCTACATGTCCTGGTAGTGTAAAACCCCTAAATTCGTTTTTACACTACTGTGAGGCCTGCTCCCTTCATAGGCTAACATTGGGACTGCCCTCATGCATTGTTTGAGTGGTAGCTGTTGATCTGAAAGAAGTAGGAAGGTCATATTTAGTATGGCCAGAATGGTAATACAAAATCCTGCTGACTGGTGAAGTTGGATTTAATATTACTATTTTAGAAATGCCACTTTTGGAAAGTGAGCATTTCTCTGCACTTAAATCTTTCTGTGCCTTACAATCCACGTCTGGCTGGGTTTAGTTGACAGCTCCTTGTGCATTCACTCACACACACCCCAAACACAGGATACTCAGCCTCACTTCAATACATCTGCATTTTGAATGGGTCTACCTGGACTGGGAGGGTAGAGGGCCTGCTCTCACACAAAGGACTGCCACAAGCCCTACTGGGACCCTGGCAGACAGAATTGAACAGAAAGGGGACCTGTGCTCTTCTAAGCCACTCTTTGAAGTCTCCCCCACTTCAAAGGCACATTTGGGTATAAAAACATGGCCTCTGCCCTACCACGTCAGACACTTCCTGGAGAAGATACCTGAACCAGAACCTGCACCCTGACAAGAAGAACTGCCTGGCTACCCAAAGGACTCACCTGACTGCTTTCTGAAGAGGACTGCTGCCTTGCTGTTGCCCTGCTGTCTTGCTGCTCTCTTGCTTTGCTGTAGAAGTGATCTCCAAGGGCTTGGATAGAGCTTGCCTCCTGTTCCCTGAAGTCTCAGGACCAAAAAGACTTCTCTCCTGCAGCTGAAATTCCCCGTGTGCCGAAAATTCGATGCACTGTCTGCTAAGAACGACGCACAGCCTGCTCGTGGTGAAAAATTCACTGCACGCCGAGTCAGGAATGACGCAGCCCGACTTCGCGACAGAAGATCGATGCAGCACCTGTGACCAACCGGAACTTCGACGCATGGCCCTACTGGATCGACGCAAACTGACTCAGAACGATGCCACCCAACTTCCTGAGGGGAATTGACGCAGCATCTGCTGTGCGGAAGAAAATTCCACGCATCACCTACCGACATCGACGCAGACTGTTCTCTGAGGTAAGCCAAGACACTTCTTTTATGTGTGGTTTCTACTCTTTAGATGTGAGTAATTTCTCTTTCTGAATCTCGCTACCATATAGTAATAGATTGACTATATTCAGAGCGTACGTTTCCTTTAACACTTCCATGCTGTCATACACCAGAAAATGATCCGGCCTTTTCAGCACCTCAGCTGTCATTTTGCCTCTTTGCTACAGTTGATCACTATGGCCCTCATTCTGACCTTGGCGGGCGGCGGAGGCCGCCCGCCAAAGTCCCGCCGGCAGGTTACCGTTCCGCGGTCGAAAGACCGCGGCGGTAATTCTGACTTTCCCGCTGGGCTGGCGGGCGGTCGCCTTCAGGCCGCCCGCCAGCCCAGCGGGAAAGAGGCTTCCACGATGAAGCCGGCTTGGAATCGAGCCGGCGGAGTGGAAGCTGTGCGACGGGTGCAGTTGCACCCGTCGCGTATTTCACTGTCTGCGCAGCAGACAGTGAAATACATTTAGGGGCCCTCTTACGGGGGCCCCTGCAATGCCCATGCCAGTGGCATGGGCACTGCAGGGGCCCCCAGGGGCCCCGCGACCCCCCCTACCGCCATCCGGATCCCGGCGGTCGGACCGCCGGGATCTGGATGGCGGTAGGGGGGGTCGGAATCCCCTCGGCGGCGCAGCAAGCTGCGCCGCCTTGGAGGATTCAATGGGGCGGCGGTACACTGGCGGGAGCCCGCCAGTGGTGCCGGTCCGACCGCGGCTTTACCGCCGCGGTCGGAATCCCCATTGGAGCACCGCCGGCCTGTCGGCGGTGCTCCCGCGGTCCTCCGCCCTGGCGGTCTTTGACCGCCAGGGTCAGAATGACCGCCTATGTTTTTTAAAAATCAATTTTCTCATGGAGGTCATCCCTAAATATGTGTAATCTTTCACAAGCTAGAATTGTTCACTATCTAACCAACATATCAGTGTTGTTTTCTGTTTCTGCTTGCTTGAAAAAAATCGTCACCTTAATTTTAGTCTCATTAATTTTGAGATCATTTGCAGCACAGTCTTTTCCAAATTCATTGAGTTGTCTTTGTAGGCTGACTGGGGTTTAATCGATGAGAACTGTGTCATCAACATAGAATAAATGAGAAATAGATTCCTGAACTAGTTTTAGAGGTAACAAGCAGACAGATCCTAGGGCCAGTGAAACTTCAGCAGTGTATATGGAGAATAGAAGTCGTGCTAGAAACATCTCTAGTGAAGACTCATTATTTTGCTCATCAGCACGCCATTACTGCCCAGCTCAGTTTTAGTCCATGAGCCTTACTGCAATTGAATTACTAGTTGCAGTAGGTCCATAGGTGTCCCCAATTTTGCCATTTTCCTCCATAGGTTGTGTTGGTTTATGGTATTGAAGGCAGTAATGAGATCTATAAATGACACCTAGAGATACTTTTTGGAGGGCATACTCTTCGGCCAGAATTTTTAGGACCAGATATTTCTCGACCATAGATTAGCCCTTCCTAATGTCAAAATGAGTCTACCCACTCTCCCAACATTTTTAGAAGATGCTTAGCGTATATCTTGCTTGTAATATCTAGTTAGACAATCATCCAATTTTGAAGATGCTGCCATTCCGGCATGATGGAATAGTGTGACCGATGATCACTGCCTCATAGTCAGGTATCTATGTGGACCCACAGTTTGTAGATTAGCTTCAGTAGGAGAGACCATCTCGACCTTGGGCTTGTGATTTTTCTCAGCTTTTTATGAGTGTTTTTACTTCCTTCACAGTAAAGTTTGGTATCTCTTCTTGATCAAATGCCTAGATCCCTCTTCCAGCATCCTCAATTTTGCAATCTGTGGCTTTCGCCATATAGAACTCAGAGATGTACTCCTCTCAGGTGGCCTCACTAACTAGGTAAGCATTTATTTTCTTCATACTGCCCATTATTGTTCAAACCAGGTCCCAAAACCTCCTAGTTCTCCCTTCTCTAAGGGCCAGTATACCTAAGTCCATTTGGTTCTTTATTGAGCAATATCTTTTCTGATTGCTTTCCTAAATTATTTTCTATGTTGCTTAATAGCAGTAATTCTTAAAGCCTCTCTTATACCTTTATTCAGGTTTATTCTGGCTATATATCTTGTAGTTCACGTATTTTTCATTTTTAGAACTCTCTTAGTAAGTTTATTTTTTGAGTATTCACTAATTGAAGTGATTAGTTCTTCATAGTCTTTCATTGTTCTCTCTGAGTTCAAACAAATGTGTTTTGGAAGTAGTTCTTGGATGAATTCTTCAACATGAGATTTTCATTTACTGTACCATATATTCCCTGTATCCTTTTTATTTCTAATATGATGACTATTATTCCAGGTTTCTCTTACCTTTACCCAGTTCTTGAGTGATATGCGTAATTGTTTATGGTCACTGACACATGTCTCAACCACCAGGTCATTTGCACGTTTTTCAGTGAAAAGTCTACCAAATTGATTGTCACGCAGTTAATAAAAGAAGATGACCTACTATTAACAAAGTATGCTTGGCTGACTGTGGCCTTTTGTTCTAACATTGATTGTTGGTAGGTTTAGGCTTCTCAGGGCTATAACAAAGTTCTTTCTTTTAGGGGTCCCTTGCAGTATCTTAGCAACTGCCCCAGAGTTCCCAGTCCTTCCACTAAGACTAACTGACACTTGATACAAGATACAGGATATTTCTACTGAAGTGTCCCAGAAGGAAAAGTAGAAAGGCAGAGTACTTTGTAGTGATCCGTTCTATTAGAAAAGCCAGATTTCCTAGTAATTTAGTATGATTTTCATGCGGGGGAAAGTAACAGGTAATTATTATGATTGCATTTTTCATGTTACATTGCCTGCTGTTTTTAAACTCCTCAGAGTCTAAGATCAAGACTGTTAAAAAAAATCCATGTATCTCATCAGTATTATGTGATAAATGGGGTTGTTGGTTGACTGGGGTGTGAGCCATGGTCAAGCAACATCGATAATACCTGGCAGACTGAACCACAAAAAGTCACTAAATTAATGTGTGTGTAATCCTGGGAAGCTTGGCACAAAAAGCAGCCAAGCTTAAGTTAGAAGCAATATGTAAAGTACTTATGCAGCACACAAACAGTAATAATGTGAAAACACAACACAAGAAAAATGACACATCAATTTAGAAACATTTAGTGCATTTCAATAAATTATTTGACATACAAATGACAAAAATCCCATCAGTAGATCAAGAGTTATGAATTTTTAAAGTTTGAGGTTTAAAATAGATCCTAAAAGATAAAAGTGCCAACCACAGACATCCGTTCAATTTTAGCACCACAACCAAGGGTCCAAGAGTGTATGGAGACCTATTGGGTGTTCAGGACTCAGTCAGGCTGGGTCCAGGTGTGGGTTCAAGACAGCTGATGCCTGTTATGTCCCTGCGGCTCTGAACAAAAGACCAGCAAACTAGCCCTTGGAGTTACTTCTGGTAGTCCTGGGTGCAGTTGAAGGGTTTAACAGTAGGGTTGGACTACGAGGGTTCAAGGCAGGGTCCAGGCAGAAAAGCAGTCCTTCCAGGTACAGCAGAAGTCTGGCAGAGTGCACAGCAGGTCACAACAGCAGGCAGTCCTTCCACAGGTCCAGTAGTGAACTGAAGAGTGGGTCTGAGAGCCCTATTTTTATACCCTGGTGCCCTGCTCCTGGAAGGTGGGGGAAGTTTCCAGAAAGGCTGCATTCACTGACAATAGAGGGTTGTTAATCCTATTGTAAAGTAACAGGACACAGCCTATTCAGGTGCTAGTGGGGCTGTGCTTAGTTCCATCACCATCAAGCCAGATAATACGCCATTCAGTCTCAGCTAATCCCCTAATCCCACTATTGTGTGACTCTCTGGCGGGAATTCACAAAGTCCTGTCAGTTACATACAGTCATGTGACATAAGACAGATTGCAGGCACAGAGCGCTAAGGGCAGGAAAGTGATAACTTTCTTAAAGTGGCATTTTCAAACCTATAATGATAATTCAATTTAAACATTAAAGAGGTTTTATCAGTACAAATTCATAGGTACCAAACATAACAAATTACAGCTTATTAATCGTAATAAAGAATTCCCCGTTTTATACAATGGAAGGGGTAGGTCTCACGGCACTGAAAAACGAATTTAGGAGTTTTTCAATACTGGGACAAGTAAAACTTAAAGGTACATGTCCTATCTTTTAAACACACAGCCCCCTGCCATATGGGCTATCTGGGGCCTACCTTAAGGGTGACATATATGTAATAAAAGGGGAGTTTAAGGCTTGGCAAGGGGTTTTAAACACCAAATCATCAAGGCAGTAGGACACTGCATTCAGGCTGCAAAGGCAGTACTGGGGCATGTTTGAAGGTTCTACTTAAATGGGTGGTACAATATGTCCTACAGGCCCACTTGTAGCATTTAATTGACAGGCCTGGGTATATGGTACACCATTCTACAAGGAATATAAAAGTAAATTCAATATAACAATCAGGCATATGCCAATCAAACCATGTTCAGGGCAGTGATCACAAGCACTTTACACTATTTAGCAGTGATGAAGTGCATAGAGTCTTAAGCCCAACAGAAGCAAAAATCCAGCAAAAAGTAGGAGGAGGAAGGCAAAAATGTTGGGAGTGACCCTGTAGAGAGGGCCATTTCCAAAAGCCCCCAAAACCAAAATACTCACCTCTTGCAGCTGGAAACCATATGTGCCTCTCTGAACCTGGCCTGATGATGCACGACCACCACCAAACATATCTAAGGAGGTTAGAAACTTCGGAATTACCATGGATGCCAGCTGTCAATGAATGCAGTAAATGCACAAGGTAGCCAAGTCAAGCTTTCTTACAATGAAAACACTGTGATGCATCATACCGCTCCCATGATTCTCTTACATGGTTCAAGCTACCATCTCGCTTGTCCTGTCAAAACTGGATTACGATAACAACCTTATCACGGCTCACCTATCTCAACCGTGAGAAGATTACAGAGAATCCAGATCAATGTTAATAGACTACTCCTACATATAAAGTTACAAGCACACATTTCTCTTACCTTGAGGGCTCTACACTGGCTACCAGTTGCCAGAAGATCCACCTTCAAACTACTTTGTATCAAACACAAAGCAATACATGACAAAGGAAGAAAATCAACAAATACGTACAACAAATGAACTTGGTCTCAAGAATGGCTCCCTGTCTCAATGTTCCTACATACAACAAAAAAAATGGATGGAACATCTTTAACTGCAGCCAAACTGTGTAACTGACTGCCTACACACATAAGATCCTCTGAAAACCATCTTAGTCTCAGAAGATTACTCCAGAGCTGGCTCTTCCCTGCATGACAAGTATTCTCACAACACAAGAGTGTACCATAAGAGAATACTCAGACATGATCAACTCTACTTCTCAGAGTATAGAGATGAAGTTGTTGTTATATATGTGTTATTGTGCATTGAACTATGCTTCCTCTTATAAACAGATTCATGCTTTTAGGGAGAAATGCATATTACTCCATGAGACATGTTTCTATAAGACGATGCCATAATTGCTGCTTCTATGTACATATATTTGTATGTATAGAAGAGTTTAGGGCTGAAACTAATACTTTAAGAAATGTCATGAAAATAATTGCATACCACACAAAAATATACATATCAGATATTATTTCTGTGTGCATATTGGTGTTCATAAAGAGCGTTTTCTCCAACCAACACATCCTTGTCATGCACATATGAAAGTTAATTTCAGTTTTTTATACATAAAAATACTCCTTTCGACCTTTTCCCCATCCCTCCTCTTTCTGACTCATCCCAAACCTTTTTGACAAATATGAACCCTCAATCATCATTTTCAAACTTTCCCCTCTTTTTTTAGCCATGTCACCCAACTAACATGCACGCACAACCACTAAATTACAATAACAACTTACTACTTTCCCTTTCAATTCCATTCCCATAATTATATTCCTACTCCAAAGTTGACTAAACATATAAGAAATCAAGAGCACAAATCAAACGCAACAAATGCACAAAGGAAAAAAAGAAAAAAAAAGTTGTAATCTGGTAACTATTAATCTGTAATCTTGGAGTCTGGAGTATCGTGCTTCAAAGCCTCATTAGAAGTAGTTATATAAATACAGTTTCCAATTACAATTACAATCACTAATATTAAGTTCAAGAAATATCTATACCTGGCTCATGCATGAATTTTAAATGGATGGATGTGTGAAGTTGTATAATCTAGTTCCTAAAGGCTGCCTTTAGGAACAGTTACTTAAGAAACATTAGTAATTCTTAATAACAATGAATATTAATAAATGTCTGTCTTTGCTAATTGGTATTTATAATGGTACAATTTTGAAAATAGTACTGCTAGTAAGAGAATGGTCATTTGGATTGCTGTGTGACTAACAATTGTTTCGGAATAATTGTGGATTCTATCCTGATGCCTTGCTGATTGTCTCTGGAGAAAGTAATGCTACGATTTCAATATATGACTGTGGATCAAATAGATCACTTAAATTTGATAAACATAAGTAGATTCCTCCATCCTCTGAAACATTATGGACATAGTGAAATACACAGAGCTAGGATAGATAACACTTTCAACCACGCACATATGCACAACACACACACGTACATACATACACACATGTGCACACATTCCATTAACTACAGGGCACACTGCTCCAGGGCCTATGTAACTCCATGCCACAAATGATCTAGAACAAACTACTAAAATTCTAAAATATATTGGTCTTGACACTACGTGCATCTTCTCCAACTTCTTGGCAACATATGCCTATAGGTTCCACTGGAAATTCTGGATAATATGTTGGGTATCACTCCACCTGGCACAGATCTCAAGTTCTACTTACCTTATGATAGACATCCAAAAATATCAAGGGTAAAAGATAAGATCCCCCATACCATATTGCAACCTGCCACTATCCATGTTTCATGTCACCAACTGAAGATAATTACACAAATTCAAATCTACAAGTCATCAGCTCTTTGTGTTTCATGTCACCAATCAAACAAATATAAAAAAAATCAAATGAGAAATGCTCAATGATGATAAGCCTAACAGTCCCCACTCTTTAATATACCCTACTGCCTCATGATAGCAAGTATAAACATGACCTAAAAAAGTCCAACATAGTTTATTGGTGCCTCACAACTGAAAAGAGCCATTCCATTACTTTCTGTACTTCACACAATCTCAGAAAATTTGCAAAAAGGAAAGGTATGGGTGGACCTTCATCATGCCATGGACCACTACTATCTTAACCTATTCTTTCTGATCTGTAGAAAGAAGTAATGTAGTTGCACGGTTTGACAGAATATTAAGTGATATGAGCACACCACTGACCTCATCAATAAATGTAGACAAGCAGGCACATGTGCATTCACACATGCATTTTGACAAAACTATATTTATTTACTCACGCATTTGTATACTAATTGACGGAACTGTAAAAATAATCAATCAAATCCAATAGATAAAAAGCAAAGTAGGGCAAGCACTTTAGTGACATTGGACCTTTATCAAAACATTTAAAGGATGAATTTAATTTAGCATTCCTGTCAGGAGAAAGTACTGCTAACATTTCTGCACAGTCCACTTGTCAAGGCAACAGTCATGTGAGAAAATGGTGGCTCTACACACCTCACTGGTGAGCATGACACACAACCCATTGAGGAGTACTGGTGTGCCTCACAGCTCTTTGAAGAGAGCACATTACTAGTGTACCTTGCATGGTGTGAGAAATGTGAACATTAATTTAGAGACATATGCCACACCTACAAATGCTTTTTAGAGAGATGAATACTACGTTGTCCACTGGTGAACCTCGCATCGCTTTCAGGAAAGAGAGCCAGAGCACTCACACTGATGTATCTTGTAGAGTTTCATTATATTACAGACATGCAGTCACACGCCCATACAACCTTGCACATATACCAGACATTTAAGTAGCTCATGTAACAAACCTGAACATTCACATCCATGTGCTGTCACACATATATGCATACACAGACTTAAATAAATATGGAGGATATGGAGCATACATTAACAAAGAGACATGGCATACACTAAAACACACCAGTGCACTCAGTGACACACTCCTGTTCACTGATAAATACCCTATTTATTTAGACTCACATCCATGAATATCTCGCTCCCCCTCCCCATATAGACAAAGAACAGGAGGTATCATGCAAAACATTTATTTTTAGCTGATCCAAACAAATAATTCTTCAGTGTCATGGCATTACCTTCACTAATAGTAAGAGCAGTGGTGATGGAAATGACCACCCTGTTGTGTGCAATTGTGGGTGGATTGTTTGAAACACACCCTTTGTGCATTTTTGGGTGGGTTGGCAGAGATATTGAAAACATTCGTCAAGTACTGGAGCTCATGAAACACATGCCACAAACGGTCACTGTCCAGTGAAGGACCAACGTTAAGGTCAGGACACTTTTTTCTCTTTCGGCAGTACATGAACACGCTGTGCACATCACACAAATAAGAACGGTATAAGTAACTAAACAAAACACAAGCCTACTGTAGTTCTAAAAAGTGCTAAAAAAGGATTGTTCTGCTCTGCATGCACAGTTCAAGATGTGATTCAGATGACATCTTATAGTAAATATGTCTCAACATGTGGTCCTTTCAAAAGTATAACACTCTTCGGTGGTCATTACAACCCTGGCGGACGGTTTTAAAGGTGCGGCAATACCGCAAACAGGCCGGCGGACAAAAAAAGGGAATTATGACCCTGGCGGAAACCGCCAACAAAGACAGCCACTTTAACACACCGCCCGCCACGGCGGTACAGACAAGCAGCGCGGCGTTCACCGCCAACAGACAGGCGGAAGACAATGTACCGCCCATAGTATCACAACCCGCCAATCCGCCACCTTTTCCGGGGTGGATTCACCGTGGATAAAAACACGGCGGAAACAGTTACTGCAATGGGAAAACGCTCACCTCAACACATCCCACGAGGAACGAGGACTCCATGGAGCCCGAATTACACATTCTTCCGGCCCTTGTATTCCTACTCATCTACGAAGACCAACAGCGGCGCGGCCGAAGACAACGGTGAGTACAGCACCTACGACATGGGGGAGGGGGAGGCAAAAGTTAGGGGGACACCCACGAAACACTCCCACCCCAACCCCCACCCTCACATATTACAACATACACATCAATGCATCCAAAAAAATCACAGTAACAACCCACAATCCCACCGGAAGAATGCAAAGACAAAGCAAAATCTGTTCAAACATTGTAATGTATCAATATACATGTCTGTCAAAAATATACAGACATATAAGAAAATCAGCCAGAAATATATACATTACAAGAAGTAGTGCAGATATGCACATAGCAATGTCCGTGCACCACTAGTCCAGAAAAGCATGGGCGAGGCCCACAAAAGATACCTGTCCTCAATCAGAGAGAACACTGCCGGGGCATCAGATAGAAATACTACAGGCACCTCAGGGGGAAGGGAAGGGGGGGCACCTCAGCCGGATGACTGCAAAGCCAGATCCACGACGGGGCTCCATGCCCATTGATGTATCCTGGGGAGTGCAAAGCCACAGTCTCTCAAGTCTCTACACTGGGTGGGTTGCCCACTGTACCATCCTGGGGAGTGCAAAGCCACAGTCTCTCAAGTCTCTACAGTGGGTGGGTTGCCCACTGCCATATCCTGGGGAGTGCAAAGCCACAGTCTCTCAAGTCTCTACAGTGGTTGGGTTGCCCACTGCCATATCCTGGGGAGTGCAAAGCCACAGTCTCTCAAGTAGATAACATCCGCCAGTGGCTCTGGAGGGGGACTGGTGGCCAGACTGGATCAGTCTCCCCGTGAAACTTCCTGTCCCGTCACTGTCCCATATGCAAATGGGATAAGGATGCTTGATGTGGCGGTCTTTACATTCTTACCCGGTGCATACCCTGTTCAGCGGTGCTTTGCCATGGCGGTGCTTGCCCTGTTCAGCGGTGCTTTGCCATGGCGGTGCTTGCCCTGTTCAGCAGTGCTTTGCCATGGCGGTCTCTGGACTGTTCAGCGGTGCTTTGCCATGGCGGTCTCTGGACTGTTCAGCGGTGCTTTGCCATGGCGGTCTCTGGACTGTTCCGCAGTGCTTTGCCATGGCAGTTCTGGACTGTTCAGCGGTGCTTTGCCATGGCGGTCTCTGGACTGTTCAGCGGTGCTTTGCCATGGCGGTCTCTGGACTGTTCAGCGGTGCTTTGCCATGGCGGTTCTGGACTGTTCAGCGGTGCTTTGCCATGGCGGTCTCTGGACTGTTCAGCGGTGCTTTTCCATGGCGGTCTCTGGACTGTTCAGCGGTGCTTTGCCATGGCGGTCTCTGGACTGTTCAGCGGTGCTTTGCCATGGCGGTTCTGGACTGTTCAGCGGTGCTTTGCCATGGCGGTCTCTGGACTGTTCAGCGGTGCTTTGCCATGGCGGTCTCTGGACTGTTCAGCGGTGCTTTGCCAAGGCGGTCTCCGGAACGGGCATTGGTGTGTGGCAGGACGATCCCTAGACTGGGCATTGGTGTGTGGCATGACGTTCCATGGACTGGGCATTGGTGTGTGGCATGACGTTCCCTCATAGCGCACCGGGGCTGTGGCAGCCGGGTCCCTCTTGGGCACTGACTCTGGGGGTTGTCTCCTGACCAGTGACAATACTTGGGCACTCCTGGGCAATAACTCCGGCGGTGGCGGTGGTCTCCTGACCAGTGACGATACTTGGGCCCTCCTGGGCAATGACTCCGGCGGTGGCGGTGGTCTCCTGACCAGTGACGATACTTGGGCCCTCCTGGGCAATGACTTGGGCTGTGGTCTCCTGACCAGTGACGACGGTGCTGGCGGTGGCGTCTCGACCGCCGGGAATGATGCCGCCCTTCTCTGCCGTGAGACTCACAACAGGCTGGGCAGACTTCCTCTGGCCCTTCCCCACCTTTGGTGGAGTCACAGCTGACTCTCCAATCCCCTTGGGACCCCTGTGAGTTGTTTTCCCACCAGGAGTCTTCAAACGGTCCCGTCGTCCACTTTCCAATTTCAGAGCCTTTACAATGGGTGGGCTGCCAGTGCCTTGGCTCCGGGTCATACTGCCTGCCCTGGTGGCCGGTGCACTCCACATACCTTGAACAGGCACCACTGGTATTGGAGGCTTTTTGGCTGAGGCGCTACGACAGGACTGATGAATTGGAGGGGGGGTGGGGGCAAAAAGGTCAACTATACACAGGGACAGTTTCTGACGAACACTGGGATGGGTAGTTGGAGGGGGTCTGGGAGTGAAGGAAGAGGAGGTGGTTGTAGGAGGTGTCACTTTAGGTGTTTTGGGTGCAGGTGCAGGTACTGGAGGCTGTCGTGAGGTGGATGGATGTTGGGTGTGTGGGTGCCCGCGTTTGTGTACTTTGGGAGGGGGCGTCACAGACACCCTGGGAGAGGACACAGGGGACGTGTAAATGGCAGTGGAGGTGGTGAGTACAGGTGAGCGGCTTGTGGTGCTGGGTGTCCTGGTGCGATTCCTGGTGCCTGTAGATGTGGTGCATGTAGGTGTGTGTGTAGACGAGACTGGGAGTGAGGAGGGAGAAGAGGGGGAGGGGGACACAGTGGAGGCAGTGGATGTTGCTGTGTCTGTATGTGTGTGATGCTTGTGTGAGTGCCTGTGGGTTGTGTGGTGCCTATGTTTGCTTGAGCTACTTGTGTGTGCTGACTTGTGTGCATGCTGGTCTGTAGGTGTGCTTGGGATGGGCTGGGGTACAGGGGATTGGGTCTGGGTGGAGGAGGTTGGAGGGGGGAGGCTAGACACAGGGACAATGGCTGCCATCAGTGCTGATGCCAGAGATTGCAGGGTTCGCTGAAGGACAGCCTGACCAGAATGAATGCCCTCCAGGAATGCATTACCGTGTTGCAACTCTCGTTCTACACCCTGGAGGGCATTCACAATGGTAGACTGCCCAACAGTGAGTGACCTGAGGAGGTCAATGGCCTCCTCACTGAGGGCAGCAGGGGTGACTGGGGCAGGGCCTGAGGTGCCTGGGGCGAAGGTGATGCCCACCCTCCTGGGTGAGTGGGCACAGGGCGAACGCTGAGGGGCTGCTGGGAGGGCGGTGCTGGTAGGGGAGCTGGTGGCTGTACCTGTAGAAGTGGGGCGCACAGATGGTGCTGCCACCACAAGGGAGCCCCCATCGGCAGACGAGTCCGTGTCGCTGCTTGGTGATCCGGTGGCCGACGTGAAGCTCCCCTCGCCCCCCGTCCCACTGGTGCATTCTGAGTCCGTGGTGTGGTCCTCCATGGCCATGTGGGATGCAGCTCCCTCGTGCTCCGGTGCCACTGTACCTCCGCCTGATGATGCTGATGCACAAAAGAACAGGGAGAGCACAAAAAGGGGGGGGAAAGACAGAAGAAGAACAGGTTGAGTGCATGGCATACCGCTACCATTGGCGGACAAGACAGACACAGCAGCCCCCTGCATTACGCCTTGCTCCTGGCCTCTGCATATGCAATTCCTGGGATATGGCCTACTTCGCTATGGTGGGCATCTGCACACATGGATGCCACAGGGGCAACTATACCTGTACTTGGCACTGTACTGAGGTGGGGTAGAGTGCGACATGGGCTGCATTACAGAGGGGCCTAGTCTATGCATTTCTGGCTGGCCTAGGTACACCCACAGCCCTCCTCCCCCACCCAGACCCCTCTACTGCGCGCAAAGTCCGCAGAATGAGATTGTACTCACCCCCTTGTGCCTGCTGTGATGCCCTCAAGCGCCCATCCAACTCCGGGTAGGCCACCGCCAGGATCCGGAACATCAGGGGGGTCATAGTGCGACAGGCACCCCTCCCACGTTGGGAGGCCATCCCCAGCTGAGCCTCCGCCGTCATCTTGCTGCAGCGGCGAATGTCCTCCCATCTTTTACGGCAGTGGGAGCCCCGTCTCTGGTGGGCCCCCAGGGTCCGGACGTCCTTGGCGATGCCACGCCAAATGTCCCTCTTCTGGTGGGCGCTGACCTACATGACATGCACAAGGGAAGAAGAGAAGTCATTACCAACTGCACCGTCGATGTGAGTGGCCCCCCTTCCTACTCTAGCCATGTGGCCCATTCATTGACATGCATTAATGTTCCCTGATCTCTGCCCCCTTCCCTCTTCCACCCAGCCCTCTCCACCCAGGCCTAGCCCATACAACGTGCTCCTTGTGTACTAACCTGTTGGTCTGGAGGACCGTAGAGTAGCGTGTACTGGGGGAGGACCCCGTCTACCAGTTTCTCCAACTCCTGAGCAGTGAAGCCAGGGGCCCTTTCCCCAGACGCAGCAGCCATCGTCGCTTCCAGACCGAGGTCACAGCAGCACTTGCAGTGTAGGTCCTCTCCTGTCGAAGGTCAGGTATCTAGTGATTGAACAGATAGTAAATGGCGGTGACGTCCGCGGCGGTGCATATCATCACCGCCGGCGCACCTGTTCATTGGCTCCTGGGACCCATAGGGTCCTATGTGAACCAATGCAGCATTGCACCGCGGTCTACGACCGCCTACCGCGACGGTGTGCAACGCCAGCGCAGTTACCCCTCAATCCCATTGTCCCAGTGTAGAGGTCAGGCAGCCGCCATTTCAGGGGCCCACATGGCTTCATTTGATTCTGCGTCACACATAGCTAGGCCTACACTCAACACACATACAGGAAGGGTTTTGTGTGTGGTGTCGTGTTCTGTGTAACTGTGGGTACATACCTGGATGAAAATTGACTTTATCGTCGCTCTTGTCCTTCGTAGGCGCTGTCAGCTGGGACATGGGAGAAGATGGCGGAATCCTCCGGTGTACCGACCGCTGGTGGACCTGTTGACAATGGAAGAGCGACATGTCATCGTCTCCTACAGGTTTGACCGTGCGACAATCCAGGAACTATGTACCCAGTTGGAGCCAGACCTGATGTCACCAATCCGCCATCCCACTGGAATTCCCCCTGACGTGCAGGTGCTGTCAGTGCTCCATTTCATTGCAAGTGGCTCTTTTCAGACAACAGTGGCCATGGCATCAGGGATGTCCCAGCCTATGTTTTCCAACGTCTTGTCCAGAATGTTGTCTGCCCTGCTGAAACACGTAAGGAGATACATCATTTTCCCTGAGGTGGAGGATTTGCCTACAGTTAAAGGTGACTTCTATGCCCTTGGACATATCTCCAACGTCATAGGTGCCATTGATGGGACCCATGTAGCTCTGGTCCCCCCCCACAGGAGTGAACAGGTGTACAGAAACAGGAAGAGTTATCATTCTATGAATGTACAGATGGTATATTTGGCAGACCAGTACATCTCCCAGGTTAATGCTATGTTCCCTGGCTCTGTGCATGACGCCTACATCCTGCGGAATAGCAGCATCCCTGATATGATGGGTCAACTCCAGAGGCACCGTGCATGGCTATTAGGGGACTCTGGTTACCCCAACCTTTCCTGGCTACTGACCCCAGTGAGGAATCTCAGGACCAGGGCAGAGGAACGCTACAATGAGGCCCATGGGCGGACTAGGAGGGTGATCGAACGCACCTTCGGCCTCCTTAAGGCCAGGTTCAGGTGCCTCCATATGACAGGTGGTTTCCTATTCTACTCACCGAAGAAGGTGTGCCAGATCATCATCGCCTGCTCGATGCTTCATAATTTGGCTTTACGACGCCAGGTGCCTTTTCTGCAGGAGGATGGTCCAGATGATGGTGTTGCGGCAGCTGTGGATCCTGTGGAGCCTGGGGACAGTGATGAGGAGGAAGCTGAGGAAGAAGACAACGACAACAGGGAGTCAGTCATACAGCAATATTTCCAGTGACACACAGGTGAGAACATTTTCAGATTTTACATTACATTCACTGTCACACGTCTTCCTCTATCCTGTGTGTAATTACTTGGGATTATTTGGTAATTGAGTTGTTTCTTTACATTACGGTTTCACAGGTGTGGTTACTAACGTGTGTCATCTACTTGCATCCTTCAAGGACTTTTGATGTGTGACATTGGTATGTTGCTTTTACATCTCACAACGCATTTTCACACTGTCATTGATATTACATTTTAACAAATCATAGACTGACTCCAGATTGTTTTGTGTTTCAAGGGTGTTTATTGCAGTGCTCAGAATTGGGAGGGGGTTGTTACATGGTGATGGGTGATGGCGGAGGAATGTCCATGGCAGAGTCCAGTCTATTAGTCTCACAGGTGCACTGCCCATCTGGGCATAAGAAGAGGAGCTGGGGCAGTTCAAGTATGGACAGGGTAACAAAGTGGGGCAGTGGGGGGACAATCAGGGTGGTCTCATTTCCAGGCGGGGGTATTGCCATCTTGCTCTGTCCTGTTCCTGGATCTCAGGGACTGCTTGCGGGGTGGTTGTCCGTCTGCAGGGGGTGGGGTGCTGGTGTGGTGGTCCTGTGGCAGGGCGTCCTGTTCACTAGCGCCGGCGGAGGTGGTGGGCAGTTCATCGTCCTGGCTAGTGTCAGGGGCCCCTTGTAGTGCCACGGTGTCCCTCAGGGTCTGCTGTATGTCCTTCAGCACCTCCCTGAACCCCAAATACTGGTCCTCCTGCAGGCGCTGGGTCTCCTGAAACTTGACCAGGACCTTGGCCATCGTCTCCTGGGAGTGGTGGTATGCTTCCATGATGGAGGAGAGGGCCTTGTGGAGAGTGGGTTCCCTTGGCCTGTCTGCCCCCTGTCGCACAGCAGCCCTCCCAGTTCCCCTGTGTTCCTGTGCCTCCGTCCCCTGGACCGTGTGCCCACTACCACTGCCCCAGGTCCCTGTTGTTGTTGGGGTGGTGGGTTAGCCTGGGTTCCCTGTAGTGGTGGACACACCGCTGATTGACCTGTCCTGGGTAGGGAGGTTTGGGCCCGCTGGGTGGGTGCTGTGCTGGTGTTACCAGAGGGTGGAAGGTCAGTGTTGGGCTGTGCCTGTGCGAGGGGAACCGACTGTCCTGAGGCCCACGATGGTCCGGCCTGGTCATCGGGCTCCAGAAGGGCAGAGCTGCTATCGTCACTGTGGGCCTCTTCTGGGGGTGGAGTGGTGTTGTCTGGACGCTCTGGTGTGGTGACGGTCCTTCGTGTTCCTGCAGGGGCATAAGAGCATGATTATTGCATATGTGTGTGTCATGGTGTGCAATGGGTGGGTGACCATGTACCCCAGTGCTAGCATTCCTGTGTGGGGGCTTGTGTGATGATGGTTAGGGGGTTGTTCTGGGTATGTGCAGTGGGCATGCTTAGGTGATAGGTGTCCATGCTTCGTTGTGTCATGCAGGGCTTGGTGTTGGGATGTGTAGTTTGTGTTATTAGTACATTAGTGAGGATTTGGGGTGATAGGGGAGGGTGTGAGGGTGGGGGTGTGTGATAGCATGCAGGTAGGGTGGGGGATATGTTAGTTAAGATTTGACTTACCAGTGTCCCATCCTCCACCGACTCCTCTGAGGCCCTCTGGATGCATGATGGTCAAGACTTGCTCCTCCCATGTTGTTATTTGTGGGGGAGGAGGTGGGGGTCCGCCGCCAGTCCGCTGAACCGTGATGTTGTGCCTGGAGACCGTTGAACGCACCTTCCCCCGTAGGTCGTTCCACCTCTTCCTGATGTCCTCCCTATTTCTTGGGTGCTGTCCCACAGCGTTGACCCTGTCCACTATTCTTCGCCATAGATCCATCTTCCTGGCTATTGATGTGTGCTGTACCTGTGAGCCAAATAGCTGTGGCTCTACCTGGCCAATTTCCTCCACCATGACCCTGAGCTCCTCCTCGGAAAAGCGGGGGTGTCTTTGGCGTGCCATAGGGTGGTGTGTGTGATGTGTGGGGCGGTGTGAGTGTTGATGTTTGTGGTGATGTGTCGTGGTTTGTGGTGTTTTGTGCGTGGATGTTGTGTTGGTGATGGTGTTGTGTGCCTCTGCGTGGTGGGATTGTCTGACCTGTGCTGTGTCTCTGGCCTTCGTGATACATTTTTGGTCGTAGGGGTTTGTGGGTGATGTGGGTGTGTGTTTTATATTGCGTTCGGTGTGTGGGAGTGTTGTTTGTATGTGTGTCAGGTGTGTGTATTTCGAATTGTCCAATGTGGCGGTGTTTTGGAGATGTGTGTGTATTTTGAGCGCGACGGTGTGTACCGCCAATGGAATACTGCGGTTGAAAGACCGCTGCGTGGATTTGTGGGTCGTAATAGCATGGGCATGTTTCTGTTGGCGTGGAGGTGGAGGTTTTGTTATCGCCAGTTTATCACTGACCTTTGGTGTGGCGGACTTGTGTGGTTGTCTGAAATCCGGCGGTTTCCGAGATGTGTGTCATAATAGCTGTGGCGGAATTCCGCCGCCGCGGCGGTGTATTGGCGGTCTTCTGCACGGCGGTAAGCGCCTTTTACCGCCAATGTTGTAATGACCCCCTTATTTCCATGTGGACCATTTTTAAGTCTCCCTCCAGTGCGGTGGAGTTTTCTCACTGATGATATGGCTGAAACGGTGTAGGTGAAAACTAACAATGAGAGTCTGTCCACCATGCCATTGAGGTATTGCATGCCGGTATCTTTTTTGTTTGTTTTCCTCAGGCAAACCGCGAAAGAAAAGATGTTTGGGTTTTTAAAATGATATTAAAGCAATGCCTCGGACGCACTAGGAGCTTTCTCCCATCATGTAGGGGACATTTTTTGTTCTTTCTTGTCCGATACTGTGACATTGAAAAGCTTGCCATAAATAAGGCAGTCCTTCAGACTTTGTGCCAGTTGGTGTTCTGCAGCATGAAATGTTCTTCTGGCATCAGTATTGGCTGTGGCATCTTTGTCGGAAACAAACACTTGCCCGTCTACAAATGTGGTGGAAAGAGAGTGTTGGGCAGACACAAGTTACCTGCTAGCATTGAGTGTTAGTCATTAGTGCTAAGGAGATAGCATCTTCCTTCATAAAGGTATACAAATGATATTATTTATGATTATTGTTGTTGATAACTGTGATTTCTAGAATTTTCTAAATGAGACATGTGTTGGTGTAGCGAAGGGCATGCATCAGTTTTTGATGGGTGCCCTGTTGTGAACCAATCCCAAATAAGCCTCCTGATCTTTTAATCCCATCCCCCTTATTTACCTCTCTAAGAAAATTGTTCCTCTAGAGATTTGTGTTTTTGAATCATTAGAGAGGTAAATTAGATTGGGTAGACATTGCTGATCCGGGTCCAATTTTTCTGGATGACATTTTTAAAAATGCCATATGTGTTGCAGTGTTGATGTAATATTCCGGGAACCATGAAACCTATACACTTCAATTTGGTGTCAAAAATAGGTTTTGGGGGCCAAGTAGTCTTATAGAGACAGAAAATAGCTCCTCATGGAACCCTTCCACCATTTTCCAAAATGGCACCTATAATAGAGAAAGAAGAGACACACATAGAAATTAAACAAATAATAATGTTTTTTAATCCTTTTATATATCCTTTTAAATATACACCAAACAATATTTATGATTTGAATCTGAAAAAACTAAAATGTTTTTTATAATAATTGGAATAATAATAATCTGTTTTAAACACATTTTCATAGTTCACTTTATTTATTTGTTTTGGCAATCATTTGTGGTACATGTGCAGACTATTGAAGATTTGAGACAAGCATATTGACAGGGACATCTTTTTGTAGCACAGGTTTTGTACATGTACGTGTAAGTTCTGTGGGGAGAGGCTTTAGAAATTTTGTTGGTTTTAGCACCTCATGAATATCTTCCCAACCAAATTCACACAGATGTTTCTCTACATATGCATGATCCAAAACATTTACACACCTTCAGATCAAGTAAATCGCTCTTTTAATATTTCCACACACGGAATATGAAGTCAGTGGAAGGTCACCTAGCGGGACTGATATCTTGAACTCACTGTACCGAAGATCGTCAAATGAGTGACAGTCAGAACTTATTCGTCTTCTGTCTCAGCAAATCCATTTAGAAACTTTACAGATTCAGCAGTTAAAGCGCCAAGCTTTGATCCAGTTTTGCTCAAAGTCTCATGACCTGTAAGAATATGTGCCTTAAAAATAACATTGGGGATCTCTGGGTCAAGTTTTTTGTACATAATATGAAGCAGGATTAAGGGCCTCATTAAGAGTGTGGCAGTCTTCAGATCACCACACTTGTGGTGGTGGAAGGGCAGGATCTGTTGCAGAGATCAAACTGACACATTAAAAGCCTGAAGTTCAAACCACCAGGGAACCACAAGCATGGCCAGGATTAATTATCCCATTGGCATGTGGTGGTGGAGATCGTAATCCACCAGGGTAGCGCTGCATGCAGCGTTGCCCTACGGATTACAATCTTGTTCTCCACCAGCCTTTTCATGCTGGTATCACCATGAAAAGGCTGGTGGAGAACAAGGTCATAATCCGCAGCTCTGCCCTGGTGGATTACAATCTCCGCCACCACTAGGCTGCCGGGATCATGGATCCTGACAGTGCTGGCAGTTCCATGGTGGTCTGATTGCCAGGGTTTTAATGTGGTGGTCGGACCGCCGCAAAAACTGCGGTCCTGAGCACCACAGCGAGTGTGGTGGTCTGCAGACCACCACACGCGTAATGAGGCTCTAATTTTCTTTTCTCACCTGTTCCATAATGTATTCATAACTCTGACAATCCTTGACTTATAAACATTTCAATAAATCTACGTAGCACAATAATAACATCTGTGTCATTTGACAGTACAATAACTCAATTGGAACCATTCTGAACAGCCCACTCAACATGTGGCACAACTTGAAGGTCAGCTTCCTCCAATTTGCTGTTACGCTCTTGAACAATATAGCTTGTACCTTTTGAATATATCTCTGCAGGCACCAACTCCTCATTGACAATTATTCCACTTGCAACAATTGGAAATTCAGTGTTCACTGAATAATCAGCAATGTTTTGGCAAGTTAACATCTCCAAGTTAATCTTGTTTGATGTTGATGACCAGCATTTATCAAGTTGCAGAAGTATAGGTGTTGAATTGTTGATGCTGGCAATGTCAATTGTTCCACTTGTACACATTTGTCTGATTCTCTCACATTCTTTGACAGATAGTTCAAGATAGCTGTCAAAGACAATGTGCAGTTTTTCAAAGGTGCACACTGACTCTGATATACCTAGGACTGTCTGAATTACCTCTCTGAAGTTTTGCATGGATTAAATCTTGACCATTCGCAACTCTGACGTATAGTCCATAGCAACTGCAGTTTTCAGTAAGGACAGTTGAAAGTTTTTTTCTAGTTCTTCTACCAGTTTTTTGCTTCACTGATTTGGTTGTAGCATTTCTATCAAATAATATGTTTATTGGAAGAAGATCATGCAACAGAATGTCCTTGATAAATTCACCCCTTTCTATTGCTGTGTCCATTTTTTCATGTGCTTACAAAAGTTGTATTTTGTGACCTGTTTTGTAGTGATTGGTTGGACAAAACTCTTACTATGCCAATTAGAACGTGGGAATTTAGCTTTAATGATTATGTCAAACAGCCTTTTCTCTTTCAATACAAATCTCTCCTGCTTCAGTTCTACGTATAATTTTGATCCATATTCCAGGACTTATTTTTGTATTGTAATGCATGATTTGTTCAATCATTAAGTTGTGTAGTCATACAAGCTCAGTCATTACAAAGGTGTTTCCTTGAGGCTGCATGAAATGAAGATGGCTGTCAACATGTGTCTTAAAACGTTCCCCTCACTTTCCCACAAGTTCGTGGTGAGGAACAGTTTCACAATGATCCATTAATTTTAAATTTGTCTTCTCTGTAAAAACAATGTAAACAGAAAGGACTAAATGGTAAACTAGCTACCATTGAGCAACATATTCACTTTTATGTGTCTGACCAACAATTCCCTTGGAGCTTTTCTGTTTTCCAGCTTCATATCTGGAGCCACAGCATTGAACTTTCCCTCTCTGTCTTTCACTACAAAATGTCTTTGGATGAATTTTCTATAGAGGTATAATTTTTCCACCTCTAGCTTCTCCACTCTATCCAAACACCAGGACCCATTTCTCAGGTAGTTTATGCAATTGAATTTGCGAAACACAGTAATCAGTGATTCCACAGTCTTCATGTGCCAAGTTTCTCACTAGAACTGTCATGTGTAACATTTCCCCAGTACTTGCAATGTTCTGCTTTTTTCACATTCTTTGATAAATGCTATGAACTTGGTTTTCAGGGTTTCTGATTTTGAACTCAGTGTATTAAACATTTCCTGGCTTTGCATTATGTCTTTTAAATGAAATGTACCCTATGCCTTGTTCACTTCTGAGATGAGATGTGCAAAACCTAATTTGTCAATCTTGTTTCAGAAAGCATTCCAACGCAATGTTTCCATAGCCCCAGATATGATGAGCATACCTTGTAACAAACAAACATTATGAGTTCAGCTCAAAACTGACTGGACAGTTTTTCTTACAAAGATTTCAACTTCAATAAGTGCATCATCAATGTCACATGCACTGAGTTAACTTCGTGCACACTGCAACACAACTTTTGTCAAGTGGAAAATGGCCATCATTGGATAAAGATCATCAAATTCCACTAGAATGCTCAAACAATTTCTGCTACAATACAGAAAACACCTTTATCACAGAAGATTGGCAGGACAGGCTGGTCTTCAAGCTGAGCACACACATTTTTGATTTGATTTTTAGAGCTGTGTATTCTGGTGCTTAGTTTGTGGCTGGAGATGGTATTACTGGTAAAAACCCAGTCTTCTTCAGTGGAACGGTCTTCTGGGAAATCAGAGCATGAATCCCAGGACAAGAAGGAACTGGCTTTTTTTCGTCCTTCAGACCGCACCGAATAAGGGATATGATAAATTCAGTTAAATCAGCTTTGTGGTCTGCAGCTTCAGGTAGAGGAAGATCCATGTCCTCATTCACTTTGAAACTTTCTGGAAGACTGGGACATGTTGATGGCTTGTAGTGACTTTGCACATGATGCCAAGGAAGTTGAGTTATACATTTGTAGCTTTGTTTGTTTATGCCTATAGCTAACATAGTGTATTTTCCAGCAGGTACTTCATTGGTAAACGTTCAAAAAGCACCATGGCAGCATCATATCTGCTGGATGTTCCAGACAAAGAAGAGCCGTCTTCAAAATCAAAATGATCAACAGCAGAAATTGTAAATCCTTTCCTGGTAGAGTGACTAGGAAGTGATGTGCTGTCGGATTCACAAGACTTTACAGCATGAGCTGCTAACAAGTTCCTGCGCTGTACTATGTCATTATAGCTTGACGATACACCAATCCTATTCATTGCATTGATTCGTTCTCTACTTTTTTACTTGTCATAGATTGCATGGGCAGTCATCATGTGTAGCAGACTTTTCTTTTTGCCGTGATTTAATACATAAAACATGATTTAGAAAATACAGTACATTTGCACAGCATAAGACTATAGGTTCATGGGATTGTCTTCCACTTTTCACTTATATCTTCAAAGCCATCATCATTGTTGTCGGCTTCTGTTCCAAACTCAAGAACTTTTGTTTTCAACAGTTTTGCTTTGCTGATATTAAACAATGATATAAAAAATATTGACATCAGGCATTCTTGTTGACTCCTATGATTTGTGGAGCTTTGGGGCATCACAACATTTGGCATTAAGTCATACATCTTAATCTTTCAGGTCATTTCTTTAAATGGTTCATGCTGATTTTATTGCATCCTGTGATCTTATTTTGGCAGCAAGAACTTCAGGAGTCAAATCAGCTGAGAACACCATGAATGGCTTATTCTTTTTGTTAGACTGATAAAAACGAATTCTGTCATTGTACTTTCTCACCAGAAAAGTCTTAATTAAATTTTTATGGATCAGTACAGTTTCATCAATCCTGACCATTATTTCTTTGATCTCTCTGAGTGTGAACCCATAGCTAGTACTCAAGGGTGGCTTTAAATCTTGCTTTTTCAAAGAGTGTAAACTTAACTGAAGGCTGGTGGTTACGTGGCTGCTGCAAGCTCCTTGTACATTCATATTTTCGAATGTATGCTTGCATGCAGTTTGGGTGCTCATACAAATCAGTGACAAATACACTCCTCTCACTGTTTAGATCAGCTACTTGGCTAAAAACTTCATCTTGGAAAAACCTCACTGCAGATAAAAACATGTTTGCCCTTTAAGATTCACAAACTCTGTTCTTTGTTCTTTCATCAATCCCTTTCGCCCTTGTTCTGGCCAAACCAAAGATTACACATTGAAGATCCTCTACTTTCTGATCATTTGTTGGAGGTGGAGGAGGTGTAGCCATCGCTCTTCTAAGTGGATGGACATTGGGTTTGGTTGTCTTCACTTTTGGGAGACATAACATTTTATTAATAAATTAATGGCATAGAAATTAGCATATGGTGATTAATTAACCTGCATTTAAAAGCCTAAGAGAGAAAATAACATAAGCTTTAAAATGTGCATGTCGAAATTATGGTGGACCATGTGGCTTCCGTTCATTTTGTGCACCACGTTTTAACAAGAGAGTTTGCATTTTATAAAATGAAGTATTAAAATGAGTTGAAAGAAGAATGCTTTATTGAAATGTAGATTATGAATTGAGAGTATAAAATGAATGTGAATTAAACATATATATATATATGTACATATATGTATATATTTAATTAAATGGATTCTATTGATGCAAGTTACATGTGTGCAGAAAATAAATGCACGTTTAAATTGGTTTTAACATGCCATAAATCATTTTTTGCAATTCAATATTTTGCTTTTCATATGTAAATCAAAAGATGCGTAATAGGTTTATTAATGTATTAATTATTCTTTATTTGGGCTTCTTAGCTTGACTAGGCCTGAAAGATTCAGTTTGCAGCAATAATGGAAAATCATGTGTTTATTCTGTCCCCTCTGACCTGAATTCTTTTCCTAAGATGTTAATGTGGTGTCGAATGTCCTATTCTATTGTAGGCAAGAAACATGTTTCAGAATCAACAATGTTGCATTATTTGTTCTAGCTGTCGAATGAGACAGGAAACGTAGTTCTCATGTGAAAAGTATTAGTTTAGTTTATTGTGTGTTATGAGAAAGGATCTCATGTAACAAATGTAATATTTTTTCCGAAATGTGTGAAATCATTCACATGACAATGCACTTTGCTGAAAAGATTGGGAATAGTAGCAGAATTGGTGGTGCCATCTGCAGCCATTGGCCACTGAATCTGACGTCCAAAGTGCACCCACCTAAAGGACCAATGAAGAGGATTGTGCATTTACTTAATTAGTGAAAAACTTTTAACTTGGAGTCAGTCCCTTAGTTGGTGTTTTTGGAATCGGTCTTTAGTTAGTTCTTCTCAAGCCTCAAAGCTGTTCAGAACCCTGTTTGATTTTGCTGTCACTCTCCTATTCTCTAAGTCACCAGATGAGTGTTCTCATTTTAGTCTAATTGGCCTATTCTGTTATGTGGTTCAGTATTAATAAACCCAACTAATCCTAAATTACTGATTTGCCCTATGTGTATCCCATGTTCTGCACTTTCTTGATGCTGCTGTCAGCTGACGCTGGAAGAAGATGACCGTCCTGCATGACAAACTGCTCTTGTCTGCTGTCCCATAAGGAGAGGTATAAATAAATGTGGTTTCTTGTTTGCTTTTCAGTTAATTACACCAGCGTATTTTTTATAAAGAGTGACCCTAGCTAGATCATTTTTCCAAATTCTTTTTGTCTTTCTTTTATATTTTGCTTTTGTCCGCATGCGTTAGCCCGTTCCCATACATGCAAGTCCAAATTTGTGTTCGTGACAGGAATGACCCAGCCCTGAAACCTGAAATTGAATGCTAAACGGTTTTTGATGATTTACTCATGTCATCTTCATCTGCTTTGAAACCTGGTAATAATAATGATGTGCACATAGTGTTGTTGCTAGTTTATATTATTCTTTTGGAGTGTCTACCAGTGTTGCTGTTTAGTAGGTTAAATCTTTTCAGAGTTTTGGTCAGCCAATTGTTTTCTGTATGTTTTAGTTTTGCACACTAAATGTGTGACATTGATTTTGGGATTGTAACAAAGCTTTGAAACTTCATATAGTTTGTAGTTTGACATTGTTAAATTGTTCATGGTGTTTAATATTGTTTACGGTACAATGAACATTGATTTGTGATTGAATTATTCTGATTACTACACTCTTCACCAAGTCCAAAGATCTAGTCGACCTTGAGAGGTGAGAAAAGGAATGGTGTCTCATCACCGCGTGGGTGGTTTATCAACTAGAACCAGGGAGAAAATGTTCCCGCAGCCCAGCTTGCCAATACTTTCTCAAAGGACTAAGATTCTTGTTGTGATTCACTAGTTTCTGCTATTTTTTGACAACTTTTTTCCTTTGTATGTGACTTGCAGCACGTGTTTTTAAAATGATAAAATATTTGATACTCTTCACCCATCAGTTTCAATCTTTTGTGAACTTCAGCTTGCCATATTTCTGTAGCATCTCAAACTCTCTTCTGTTCCACCGCAGTTGATGTTAGCTTTTCTTTTGGATCAGTTTGGCAAATGAAGCATTTTTTGTTGTTGAAGAAGTCCTCAGATTTTGTAGTTAGCAGCACTCTCTGAGGAGGTAAAGATCCTCTACTACCACATGCTTCGCTCATGTTTACAAATCTGAATCAACGGAAAACCTAGAACAAAAACAATGTAAGAATAAATTACCAATATCATGGTTAAAACACATCATGGAGGCACCAGAGAAAGGAGAGGTATTTGATGAGGAGTTACAAAGCAGCAGGGAAGACACTGGGCCGCCCCACCCCCATTGAGGGGTTATGGAATGCAGAGAAGAAATAGCTCCTGAAACAGCACCAAAAATGTAGAGGTCAGGAGGCTGGAAATAACCACTCGTGGTGATTGGAGCCTGCTGAAAGGTGCAAATCAAGCCACATTTTATCAGAAAATGGCCTTGAGGGCACATGAAGTTAGCTGTAGCTAACTTCATTGCATCACTGCCTGCCTGTAGGGATGTTGAGGCCTCCAGGCCCAAGAAACCACTACCATGTGAAGCAGAGCCTGCCTTCCCCTCGATGAATGGCCTGAGCATGGGGCGTTCCCCTCACTGATCAATACAAATTCTGAAGTGAGGCAAAGGCCCTGAGGAAAAAATTGACCATGGGCACATTTCACACCCCCTTCATAACTTTACTGTACCGGAGTCCACCAGTGCCCTGGAGACTGATGCAAGATAAGTGAGCACCATTGCACAGTTCAATAATCTTGAGAAGCCTAATGCGCCGGGTGCACTGTGGTGTTTATCTTCTGCATCCCATGCCCATCCCTTGGGGAAGTTGGCAGGGTGGACTTCCAGGAGTCTTCAGTAGTCTAACAGCTGGCTGCACACCGGCACAAGTACAGTGTCAGCCAGGCAGAGCGCTGTCAGCTAACATGAACTTTTGCTCCAACGCAGCCCTCTCACTGCCTGACCATAGATGCCCCATATGAATTACATTTTGGAAAATGACAGAAGGATTGCTCTGAGGAGTTATTTGTCTGTCTCTATAAAACTACTTAACCCCCAAAACCAAAATGAAGTATATAGGTCTCATGGTCCCTGAAATATTACATAACCACTGCAACACATCCGCAATTTTTAATGTGGTCCAGAAATAATTGGCCTGGATAAGCAATGTCTACCCACGCTAAATAACTTCTCTAATGATACAAAAAAAATCAAAAATGAAAATCTCTGGACAACAATTTTTTTACCGAGGTATATCAAGAGGCCAGGACTAATTCATCCAAAACAAATAAATAAAATGAGTACTGTTGTTCTGGATAATATTAATAGATTTAAACAGCAAGCAGTGGGTGAAAATGAGGTAATGTTATCAATGGGCACTCAATTTCGTTTTTGTTAAAGACTTTGCTAATGTACTCTACAAACTTTAGCCACATCTCAAAATGTCTGGTTTGCATATGTCTGGTGTTATTAGCAGTTTAATTTTGCTTTATTGTATTTCTGCACTTTTAAGATATGTGACAAGCAGCAAAATTTAGAATTAGCTTCAGAAATGTTTCCTTCACTATGCAAACTACTGATTTCTGTCGTTTGTCACTCTTGATTAAATACCTCCTCTACTGTTGAGTGAATCGTCGGTTCATCAGTGCAATAAAAATGTACATAGGTATTGACCCTGCAACATGTTTCGAACATGTCATTAGTAGGATTTAGTGTGAAGTCAGAAGAGAAAATATTGCTTTACTTAGAGTTGACAATTTAGATTCCATGCGATTCTTTCCTTGCTACGGCGCCGCATTAAAATTGTAAATTTCACCTTCAAAATCAACCTAGATGATAAACTATCCTTTCATGCTGAAATAATTTTGTATTGGGCGTTGCTATAAAATATGAATTTTGAAATGTTATGATGTTTTTGGGAATCTTGCAGTTCATAAATATTACAGCAATAACAATGAAAGCCCTTTGTCTTAGTGCAGGCAACTTCAGAAATTCATTTTTCACACAGTCTGCTAGCACCCCCTGCTCCATTCTCATTTCTAAAATATAAATATTTCACAATGCCTTTTCCTTAAGCACAAAGAAAAGAAATACGGCTCATTAACTCAGCGGCGCCTAGACACTGCTTGCTGTCTGCAGAAGTTAGTTGCCCCCGGTGTGGTACCCAGTATGACTCAAAATTCTCCTGCAAATTAAAGGATTTATATCGAATTAATAACGTTACACTGGTATATTAACGGGGCTCCCAACATGTAAGCATTCACAACAATGGTTAAAAAATAGGCTCAATTTTCAAGCAGGAATGCACTAGAAATAAGGAAATTTTAATTGCGACAAAGACAAAATAACATTTCCATACCTGCAGAAGACGGGGGTTGCCTGCCTGTTCCTCATACTGAGAAGTGGCTGTTGGTGTACCTAAGAATGTGTTCTTTGGGCACTAATGTATCAGTGCCAGAACTCTAGCACCTTGATTAGGAGATATTACACATAGCCATTTCTCACACACCCAAATTGCCTTTGGACTATTTTTTTAGATGTATTTTATTAAATAGAGAGACGTTGCGGTGCGCGGGAAGTGGCTCATTCCTTATTTTCTTTATAAATAAATGTGCTCTCGAGCGCTCTTCTTGTTATTCAACCCAGGTACTATTGCACTTCATATGGGGCAACAAGGGTTGTGCAGTGGGAGGGCTGCACAGGAACAAAAGTTCATGTTACCTGACAGCTTTCTGCTTGGCTGCCATTGTTCTTGCGCCGGCGTGTAGCCGGCAGTTAGACTCCCGAAGACTCCTGGAGTTCCGCCCTGCTCATATCCCCCAGACACGGGCATGGGAAGCACGAGATAAACACCACAGGGCACCCGGGGCTGTAGGCCCCGTCCCAGGAGCCTTATGCAGAGAGCATGGCAGCTCTTGCAGGTCTTCACTTTCTAGGGCATTGTGACTTCTCAAGATGTTTGAACTGTGCAATGGTGCTCACTTATCTTGTATCGGTCTCCAGGGCATTGGTGGACCCCGGTACAGTAAAATTATTAAGGGGGTCTGAAATGTGCCCATGGACAATCTTCTCCTCAGGGTCCTAGCCCCACTTCAGAATTTGTATTGATCAATGCGCGGAACGCCAAATGCTCAGGGCAGTCCCCGAGGGGCAGACAGGCTCTTCTTCTCATGTTTGCAGTTTCTTTGACCTGGAGACCTCAAAATCCCCACAGGCACCCAGGGCTGCAATGAAGTTAGCTAAAGCTAACTTTATCTGCCCTCAAGGCCATTTTTGATGAATTTGGCTTGATTTGCAACTTTCAGCAGGCTCCAGTCACGGTTATTTCCAGCCTCCTGGCCTCCACATTTTTGGTGTTGTTTCAGGAGCTATTTCTTCTCTGTACTCCACCACCCCTCCTTGGGGGTGGGGCGGCTCAGTGTCTTCCCTGCTGCTTTTTAACTCCTCATCAAACACCTCTCCTTTGTCTGGTGCCTGTGTGTCAGCAGGACTTAGGGATGCTCCTGATGAGAATTACCCACTTACAGGACAAGTCCACAGAAATTGCACTCCTTTCCTCTACCAAGAACACACCTAGGGCCATATGTACAAACACATTTTCCCATAGACATAGAATGGGTAAAACCCTTTGCTACTTTCAGAAGCTCCATTGTGTATGGAAGACGTTCATCCCCTGCTGGTCAGTAGAGTAAATAAACTGATCTAGCTGTATAACTTGAAAGCCAGAATCTAAAAAGAAGCCGAGTCACAGAATTATTATGAATCTTGAAGTACCTAAAAGAGTGCTGATATGATGAAAACAATATACTATTTGCACTCAAAACCTTATTCATTGTGGAATTGGTGTGTCAAGCTAGTCTCTGGGCCCAGCTAATGCAAAACTACTTTAGTGCCGTTTTCATTTATAACTTACAATGCAGTGAAGCTGAGTGCACTTCAGTGAATCACTACAAAGTTACAATATGAATTCCTAATCCTAACCTTACAATATGAATTCCTAATCCTAACCCAATTTTGTAAGAGTCCCCTCTCTACAACATGTTATATGGTGCTGCTAATGGGATGAGTTAGACACTAGTCCTACTTACTCAGCACACAGATGTGTGCACACACGTGTGTATGAGTGAGTGCACACACTCATGTGCATCCAGCCCAGAGCTTCTTATCTCAATTGCACATCAGCAGACCATATTTTAAAGGTGGACACTGACAGCTAGTGCTCACAGTCCATTTTGTAGAGCTTTAGGTGAGTGGGACTCAGTAAGTGACACTCACTCCCAGCAGAAATCCAAAAAAGTAATAGTCCAAAGGGTTTCTCACAATCTCTACAATGGCTTCAAATAAACACATCTGACTATCAGTGTATAGGCAATACAAAAAGTATATATACAGTTCCACTGAAAAAAGATAGATCCCTGTATAGAGCTAGGGAAAGAGAAGGGGGAAAGGTCCCTGGGAGTCCTAATATAATGGAACAAGAGCCCTCACTCACCAATTGATGACATGCTTCATCAACGGGCTATGCTTGGAAAACAAAAGTAGAAAAGAGTAAAGCATATAACATAGCACAAAACATCTGGTGATATGCAATGTGAAAAACGTGGGGAGAATAAGAACACACTGGTGATATATCCCCTAGGTGATGTGCATGTCTAAAAAGTGAGTGCACAAAGGTAATGAACAAATGTTGCACACCCATGCTTACCCTCCTCGTATTAGGGGATGGGCCCCATCGGGTTAGCACCAAGTTTCAGTGGTCCAAATTGGTCTAAATGCATAGCTATAAATGCAAGATTGGGAAGTTACTATTAGACAGTAAAAATGCATAGGTATTGTATTTAGATAAAGAAATTAGGCAGAGCAAAGCACATACATCTATATACACTAATAAATGTAATCCTGTATCATTTCCCTGATACCCTCTGGGCCTTATTTCTTTGTAAACAGGAAAGTACGAGTGTGTAATAGGCCAAATCAGTATGTCACTATTATGGGATTCTGTGACAGCCGAATAGGGAAGTAGCAGGATCAATTTAAAACAATATCATCTGTATAAACACTGTATCATATATGATGGCTGAATTATGGACAAAAGGCGGTCTCGAAAAAAAGGGAAGGGGGTGGGGTGCACAATGTACCAACCCGATCAGCCACGAGGCCGATATGACAGCTCTCACCAGTATAAATGTGATACGGGGCACGATTATCCCAGTGTATTGCTAAACAAGTTAAAAAAATCACAAGTAACAGGAAACCCTGTGAAAGGGGTTCTGTACCCATGTATTAAAATGCGCCGGCCTCTGATGTAGATGACCGCACTATAATCACACATACGGGGAAAGAGACTAATGAAAGGAAGGCAAACCACACGTTTAGCTTTGCTCAGTGTCATTAGTATCGACCCCTTGACGTATACCGAAGGCCAGGAAAACGAACACCAAACACAATGTAAGTTAGTTCTAAACAGGGGGGATAACGCATGTCACTTACTTGTATATCCGCCACTGAGTTCGGTGTCACCTACCCCAACTCGATGCTCTCGGTAATGAGAAGAGCAGCCGAGGGGGGCGGGAACATAAATAGTAAAGTAACTGAAATAAAGGAAGGACTCAGCGCTTAAGCAAAGGCGGTGGCCATCTTGCTTTCTTGGCAAAGAACAATCCTGTTCACCAGTGGAGCTAAAAGAAGGACAAAGTTACCTCTAGTAAAATGGTGGCCATCTTACACAATTGAAATTGCTCCCTTTATCTAGAAATGTAGATAAATCCTAGGTGGATAATGGCTACCAATATAGGTAGTGAGTTTTGGTTTGACTACAGAAACTGTGGACAATATCTAAAAAGAATCGACTGCCCTGAAAAATATGCGGTCATCTTAAAAAGTAGATTCACTGGCCGGGTGATCAGAAAATGGAAGTCACCTATTAATGATGGATGTGGACCACAACTTGCTCTCTAGGCGGTAGGAAAGGGGACGAAAAAACCCAAGTAAGACCTCAACAAATACTAGATGGTATAATGGTAACCCAGAGATACCATCAGCTACAATGGCTATGATATGTGCACTGTTAACGATGGATAAAGTCTGTCCATGGAATGTCATCATTGAGTCCTATCAGGTGTGTCCTCAATCTGTACACCCAGCGTTGTTCTTTCTCAAATAATCTAGTGGTACATTCTCTATTATCCTTAATACTCTCCAAAATTACCCATTTGAGATCATTTGGAGTGTGATGTTCCTCTATATAGTGCTTGGTCAATTTTGTTGAGGATCTCTGACATCTTATAGTGCTGCGATGTTTCTTTGATCCGTGTCTTAACCATCCTGGTAGTCATTCCTATATATCGCAAATCACAAGGACAAGTAATCATGTAGATGCAGTTATTAGTACGGCAATTCGTATGTGTTTCTAACTGCCATTTTTTTGTCTCGCCCAGGTCTCATTCGTGAGTACTCGTTGTTAAGGTGCAAATATTACACCCTCCACAGGGTGATGGCCTTTGGCCCCTAACCAAGATCTAATTATGGTTATGTCTTGATTCCAATTGGGTACAGGTCTGGTATGTACCACAAGGTCTCTGATATTTTGTGTTCTTTTGAAGGCAAACAGGGGGCATTCTAAGGATTACCCAGAACAGTTCAAAATAGGCCAATGTTTCTTAATAATCTTTTTGACACGATTGCTCAAAGGGGTAAAAGTGGTGACACAGGTTAGCCTAGTTTACGGTTCACATGTGGGCTTAGTCAGCAGGGCATCTCTAGGTATATTCCTGGCTCTTTTCTTGGCCTGTCCTATAATAAGTTTGGGGTAATTGCGGTCCATCAATTTCTGACTTAGGACATCGGCTTGTGAATAGAAATCAGAGACTTTGGAACAATTACGTCTCACTCTCAGGAATTGTCCAAAAGGTAGATTCATCCTTAAACATTTGGGGTGGTGGCTATCGTAGAGCAATAGGCTGTTCCCATCAGTTGGTTTATGAAAGATGGAGGAATGTAGGACCCCATCTGTTAATATAATTTGTAAATCCAGAAAGGAGACCTCTTTATTAGAGAAGTTAGCACTGAAATGAAGGTGGCAGTCCAGAGTGTTGATCCAATGTGCAAATGCCTTTACCTGGTCTATGTCACCTTTCCATACCACCAAAATGTCATCTATGTACCGACGCCACAGCCTAATGTTAGAGAAAAAAGGTTGTGAAGGTGAAAGTATGTGGCGTTGTTCAAAAGTGTACATAGAGAGGCAAGCCAAACTAGGCGCAAAAGTACTTCCCATGGAGGTCCCTTGTATTTGGTGATAAAGATTATCTTCAAACTGAAAAAAAAATTCTTTGAGAGCTAAACTGGCACATTGCATAATTAAACTAATGGGGTATTATAGGCCCAAGTCATAGAATAGAGAGTTTCTACGGGATGTTGGTGTAGAGTGCCTCAACGTCAAGAAATATCAACATATCTGTGGTGTCAGTGGTGTTGATATAGTCTAGCAAAACCAAGGTGTCTCTGGTATCTTTTAAAAAGGTCGAAGTCTGTTGAACAATAGGTTGTAAGAAAAAATCATAAAATTTAGACAGAGGTTCCAATAGGGATCCTATACCTGACACAATCGGGCGACCTGGTGGGGGAGTGCCCTTGTGGATTTTAGGTAGGCAATTGAAGTAGGGAATCCTTGGTTCTCCGGTATTCAGAAATTCAGCTTCCTGCTGTGTAATCCAACCCGCAGTTTCAGCTTTATTAATCATACCACGGATAATGCGTTATAGTCGGGGAGTGGGGTTGGTTGAAATGGGTTCGTAGTACGTGATGTCACTTAGTAATCTTAAACATTCTTGTCTGTAAAAAGTGGTATACAAAATCACTATAGCTCCCCCTTTGTCTGCAGGTTTGATAGTGATATCCGGATTTTGAGACAAGGAGCGAATTGCTTCTTTCTATAATTTAGACATGTTCTGAAAAGAATGTGTGGGCAATAAATGTTGTATTTCATGACGTACTGCTTTCTCAAAGGTAAGTACTTCAATAGGCACTGAGGTAGATGGAGGCATGAAAGTTGAGGGGTTCCTCAGATTCATGTCCCCCTTCAAAGTCAGTGGAATCCAATCTTTAAAGAAGAAATGCAACTGGATTTTACGAAACATAGCCGTTTTCTCACAGTTTAATCTAAATGGATCCTCTTTGGGGGTAGGTACAAAACCCAACCAACTGTGTATAGGGCCTAATTTAGATCTGGGTGGTAATACCGTCAATCTGCCCATTAGAGGGACCCAAGTACGCCGTCAACTAGACAGTGGTCTGACCTCTGTATTTGGATTTATTGTGGGTGAGCCCCTAACTGCCACTACAGGGTGCTTTTCAGAGCAGTCAGGCTGGTAGTTTCTCGCTGATCATAGTTAAATGTTTCAGTTTTGCAGGTGGTGTACAGGCGGAAGATTGCTGATAGAGGGAGGCCATTGCGGGACCCAATGGACATCATACAATGGTAGTGGCAGTGGCTTTGGAATAGAGGTAAGTCACACACACACACACACACACAGTGCACCTTAGCGAAATGTGCTCCCCTGCACTACACACTACACAACACACCACATACACACTATTATCCAGCGGCATTCCACCACAACACAGCACATACAGGCCGAAAAGATACATTGGCATACATGCATGACACAACATACACACAGTACTAATAATACACCCAAATACAACACAGCCACGACAACCAACACAACTACACACTCATCTACAAAAACACATTAACACAAAAGCACAACTATACACATCACAACAATGACCACAACACAACAAGGACACTGACCTAAATGTTCCACACAGCAACACAACACACAACCAAACCTACACAACATCAGACCCATATGCAGTCTGAAACAATCACATCACCCACTCCACCACCCCTCCACCTCAACCAACCAATCCAATTGCACACATACACGTACTGATTCACATACACAACTAGAAGCACAACATCACAGGTCCCCTTGCCATGTGCACACATGGAAGTAGTTGACAAGTGTGAATGTTACGTCATTGTGGTGTCAGTATTCATTGCTAAATGACATCTGTGTATGTGTGTGATATGTGCCTTGTACCAGTGAGTCCCCCTACATGTCTGACACAATTGTGTTCCTGACTTTTGCATGTCACAATAATTTTTAAAAAGTACTGTAAAATGTATACCTGCAGTGGTCCAGAGCTCATGTGTAGTGACCTCACCAGTTAGATTGGCAATGCGGATTCCGTACCTATGTGTCCAAAGACGGGGGTGGGTTGTGTATTCTCAGTGATCCAGTGGCAGCAGCAACTGAAGGACTTGTCCAGTCATGCCCAAAAACAGGAGTGCAATCAGGAAAAAAGGTAGGTTTTTACCTCATTTTCACCGAATCCGCCAACTCAGGTGTGGAGGTGACACCACTACAGTTGGCTTGGCGGGAAGGCACATCTAGATCTGCTCAGTGGGAAGAGTGGCTGGAGTTCTGCCCTCGACTGCTTTTGCCTATAGCACTGTCAACGCGATTGGAAAGCTCTGGTGGAGTCAGCAGGACTCAGGTGGGTTATCGGATATGAGACCACCAAGTAGGCAGATGGATTTCCGTCGAAAAATCAACAACAGGACTTTTATTGCCAATATCTAAATCAGGCCAATAGCCTCCATTTTGTACCCCTCCTTCAGACCTACTTTCTTCTACTTCAAAGTTGACTGTAGAAGCAAAAACATTGCATGCATGCTTATATTGATAATTCTGGATTTAGAGATTTATGAACTGCTGATTTCTTCTTTTATTGAAAGGAGGAACTTAATATTCTAGAATATTTGGTGGATTCCTGCAGTACTCTTTTTTAGGTGGGTGCCTTGCATTTGCAGGGGAGTGGAACACCAGGTGATTGATGGAAAGTCAGTGTACACTCAAGATGTTTTAACTTTCTCAATATTTGTCAGTGGTGTTTATCCCTGATTTAGTCACCTATTGTTAATCCCTGCACAGATTGTTGTTAACTGTATACATCACACAGAATGTCCAAATATCTCTACATTTTAATATTTTAATAGTTGTAGGAGAAGGGGCTCCTCCAAGGGGAACACATATTATGTTTCTTTTAAAAAATAAAGTGCATTTCCAATGCATTCATAAACTGGCAGATTTTCCATCAATTTGAGATTTGACATATGCATCGACATCGACTATTAAGGGTTATCAGGTTGACAACATATGCCTCTCTCTGCCTCCCTGTAATCATTAAAGTAATATTTGTATATATAAGCACTGTCTGGCTATGTCCGTCAGATGTCCACCAACTGGTGAAGGGAGTTTTGTGAAGTACATGAAGTGCACACATTCTTGCAAATTTCAGGAGGAAATCTGTGCTTTATTGGCAAAATCTTTGCTAATCAACCTCCTACTGGCTAATACCAGAGTTCATGAAACGTTGCTGTATCCTTATTAGGCTGGACCTAGCCACTGAAGTTCATTAAAGGTGAACTTTAGTATGATATCATGGGTCCTGCAGGTGGCTTGCTGATCCTTGTAAACACTAGTCTGCAGATACTACAACATCTGAATTGTCCCACATTCTGGCTCAATAGTCAATGATATCACTAGTGTACAGAATGATTGATCCTATAAACTCCATGACAGGGGATCCAGGATCAGAGGTACTCCTGAATAGCCCCACATGCACGCATGATGAGCAACCATATTGACTAAGGAAAATCCAGCACTTCATTATCAAGTCTAAGGTAGCAAAGTCTTGCAGTTTGTAAAGTCTATATACACCTTTGTTGACCACATTAGGTAGGGATTTATTAAGCATCTGCTACTCAGTGTCTGTACCACCATAGGTATTATTATTTTCTCTTATACTTTCCCAAATATATGGCTCCCAATGAAGTTTCTGAATGATTCAACATCCAAATTTTGATATTCCAAATAAATAGGCAAGTTGTGCAAGCTAGTAAAAATCCCTGCAACATTATGTCTGTACTTAAGTCAATTCTAACTTGTGATGAGTGCTGCCAAAGTGGAGTGTGAGGACCCGGACTAATATCTGAACTTAGTGAAGATGTTTAGTAGAACATTGCTTGAGGTACAAGTTGCTAAGTTGCCATCACATTATTTTTCAGCTTTCCCACTGCAATCCAGTTGTGAGATTAGGAAGGAGACTTCGGCAAGCAGAAGCATGAAAATGTGCCTGTTCTTTTCTATGGTCAGTTCACACATAGGTTAATCTCAGGTTTAATTGTGTTTAGCAAAAGAAGGATAAATATAATGCAGTGGGTCATATTCACAAACATTATGCCGTGATTTACTAACGACTTACTCCTGACTCCCGGCAGAAAGTCACAAGTAAGCAGGAAAATGCCTGGCTTACTCATGAAATTCATAATTATTGCTACAGTAAGTCACACCTACTCATGCATCAATATTTATGAATTAGGCCGAGTGAATGTAATACTCCATATCAAACTAGGGTGGTCATTCTGACCTCGGCGGTAAAAGGCGCCTACCGCCGGTCAGAAATCCTCCATAATCCCGCCGCGGTCGCGGAAACCCGCCACGGTCATTCTGACCCGCAGAAGGCAAACCTCCGAAAATCCGACCGCCACAACAGACCGCCAGACCAGCGGTCGGCGGAAAGGTGGAGGTGACCAAACCTCCACGCCAACAGAAATACGCCCATCCCATTACGACCCACGAATCCACGCGGCGGTCATTCAAACGCGGTATTCCATTGGCGGGACACACCGCCGCGGTCAGAATACACACAAACGAAAAAAACTCAGCCACATTGGACGATTCGAATCCCACACACCTGATACACATACACACACCACTCCCACACACACAATACAATATAAAACACCCACCCACATCACCCACAAACCCCTACGCTAAAAAATTCGTAAAGAAGGCAAGAGCGAGACACCAGCAGCCAAAAAATAACAGCCACAGCCACTCAACACCATCACCCACACACTATCCACACACAAAACAACACACACCACCACACTCAACTCACTTAAATACACATACTCCACCCCACACATCATACACACCACCCCATGGCACCCCAAAGACAACCCCGCTTCACAGACGAAGAACTCAGGGTCATGGTGGAGGAAATCGTTCGGGTAGAGCCCCAGCTGTTCGGCACACAGATACAATACACCAGCATTGCCCGGAGGACGGAGCTATGGCAGAGGATTGTCGACAGGGTGAACGCAGTGGGACAGCACCCCAGAAATCGGGAAGACATCAGGAAGCGATGGAACGACCTACGGGGGAAGGTGCGTTCCATGGTATCCAGGCACAACATCGCCGTGCAGAAGACTGGCGGAGGACCCCCACCTCAACCCCCACAATTCACATCATGGGAGGAGGAAGTCTTGAACATCCTGCATCCTGACGGCCTCGCAGGAGTCGGCGGAGGAATGGATACTGGTAAGTTGAAGCTTCAATACTGCTTCCCCCCCACCTGCATGCCAAATCAGACCCCAACCCTCACCCCCATCCTCGAACCCCACCCTCACCCCCACCCCCATCCTCACCCCCACCCTCACCCCCACCACCATCCTCACCCCCACCACCATCCTCACCCCCACCCCCAGCACACCTATTCCCCGCCAATGTCTCACCATCACAACCCACACATCCCAAAACCTAGGCCTGCATGCGTCCACTAAGCATGGACACCCATCACCAAAGCATGCCCAATGCATATACACATCCCCCCCACAAGCCACCCTCACCAAAGCCCCCACACACGAATGCCAGCACTTGGGGACACGAGAACCCACAGATACACCCATATGCGACACATTTAAACTATAACCATACCTCTATACCCCTGCAGGACCCGACCGTCAACACACCGCGGCGGAGGGGCCAGAATTCTCCACACCCCCCACCCAAGAGGCCGTCAGCGATGACAGCAGCTCTGTCGACCTGGACACCGATGACCAGCCCGGACCATCGGGGACCTCTGGACAGTCGGTTCCCCTCACACAGGCCCAGGCCACTACAGACCCAAACCCCTCTGGGAACACCAGCACAGCTCCCACCCAGCGGGCCCATGCCTCTGTCTCCAGGGCGCGTCAATCTGCGGTGTGTCTACCACTACAGGGCACCCAGGATAACCCACCACCCCAACAACAACAGGGACCTGGGGGCAGTGGTAGTGGGCACACCGGCCAGGGGGCAGAGGCCCAGGGAAACAGGGCAACTCGGCGGGCAGCTGTGCGACAGGGGGGGGAGGAGAGGCCCAGGGAACCCACTCTCCACGAGGTCCTCACCACCATCATGGGAGCATACAACCGCTCCCAGGAGACGATGGCGACGGTACTGGCCCGGTTCCAGGAGATCCAGGTGCTGCAGGAGGAACACTATCGGGGGTACAGGGAGGACATCAGAGCCATCAACATCACCCTGGTTACCATGGTAGGGCTGCTGCAGGACCTCGTAAACAGCAGGGCGGACACTGAACAACACCCAAGGGCCCCTGCCACTAGCCTGGACCAAGAACAGCCATCCACCTCCGCCGGCGCTAGTGGACAGGAGGCCCCCGCACAGCAGCACCCCACCAGACCCCCACCTCCTGCAGGAGAAGAACCACCCCGCAAGAGGGCCCTGAGATCTCGCAAGAAGACAGAGTAGGATGTCAAGACCCCCGCCAGCAAAGGATACCACCTGATGTCATCCCACTGTCCCACATTGTCACCCTGTCCATCCTTGAACTGCCCATGCTCCATCTCTCCACAGGCCTCTGGACAATGCACCTGTGTGACTGTTACTCTGGACTCTGCCATGGACATTCCTTCACCATAGCCCCCACCCACTTGAAACCACCCATCCCATTTTGAGCACTTCAATAAACACCTATTTTGCACCAAAATATCAGGAGTCTGGCTGTGATTTCAATAGATTGTAATTGACATGACAGTGCAAATATGTCCTTGTACATGGTGAAGTCAACAAACAGCTGCCACAAAGCTGTAGTCCATGGGGAAACGAAGCACAGGACTCGTAGTGGGGACCCCAGATCTGAAATAGGGAGGGAAAAGCCAAAACTCAGTCATCATACACTGGGGCAAATAGACAGGCAGCAGAGATGCTGGAGAGTAGTTAACATTTACTAAATTATCTTTGAAATGTTACCTGTGTCCTATTGGAAGTACTGTTCAATGATTCTGTCCCTGTTGTCTGTTTCAGCCCCGTCGTCTTCCTCCTCGTCACTCTCCTCAGGTTCCACCGCTGCCACAACACCACCGTCTCGACCATCCTCCTGCAGGAAAGGCACCTGGCGGCGCAAAGCCAGGTTGTGAAGCATGCAGCAGGCCACGATGATGTGACACACCTTCTTAGGTGAGTACATTAGGGATCCACCTGTCATATGCAGGCAGCGAAACCTGGCCTTTAGGAGGCCAAAGGTGCGTTCGATCACCCTCCTAGTACGCCCATGGGCCTCATTGTACCGTTCCTCTGCCCTGGTCCGGGGATTCCTTACTGGGGTCAGTAGCCACGACAGGTTGGGGTACCCAGAGTCCCCCACTAGCCATACACGGTGTCTCTGTAGCTGTTCCATCACGTAAGGGATGCTGCTATTCCTGAGGATGTAGGCGTCATGCACTGACCCTGGGAATTTGGCATTTACATGCGAGATGTACTGGTCAGCCAAACACACCACCTGGATGTTCATTGAATGGTAATTTTTTCTGTTCCTGTACACCTGCTCCCTGTCTCTTGGGGGAACCAAAACCACATGGGTCCCATCAATGGCACCAATTACGTTGGGAATATGTCCAAGGGCGTAGAAATCACCCTTCACTGTAGCCAATTCGCCCACCTCAGGGAAAATGATGTAGTTCCTCACGGATTTCATCAGGGCAGACAACACTCTGGATAACACCTTCGAAAACATGGGCTGAGACATCCCGGAAGCAATTCCCCACGGTTGTCTGAAATGACCCACTTGCCAAGAAATGTAGTACTGACATGACCTGCACCAGAGGGGGAATCCCTGTGGGTTGGCGGATGGGGGACATCAGGTCGGGCTCCAGCTGGGCACACAGTTCATGGATAGTGGCACGGTTAAGACGGTAGGTCAGGATAATGTGGCGTTCTTCCATTGTCGACAGGTCCACCAGCGGTCGGTACACGGGAGGATTCATCCGTCTCCTCGCCCAACCCAGCGGACGGTGCCTAGGAAGGACAACATGGAGCACACAGTCAAGCAACCCACTGGTACGTACTCACAGCTAGCACAGTATACGATTCTCTATGCAGTGAATGGCGTGTCTGAGTGGCTATCCAAGGCCTAGGCCTGTGTGACGCAGTTGAAATTGAGCCATGTGGGCCCTGGAAATGGCGGCTGCCTGACCTGTGAAGTGTGACAATGGGATGTGAGGTCAATGCGCTGGCGTGGCACACCGCGGCGGGCGGCGGGCGAAGACCGCGGCGCGAAGCCGCATTGGTTAACATTGAAGCCTATGGGTTTCAGGAGCCAATGGCGAAGGGCGCCGGCCTTCACTGGAGAGGAGTTGGAGAAACTTGTGGATGGGGTCCTCCCCCAGTATGCGCTACTCTACGGTCCTCCAGACCAACAAGTGAGTTTAATTCAATATGGATTTGGGGCCACTGGCTGGCTTGGGGGCCTGGCGGGGATGGGGGGCATGTTGGGGCTGGCGGGGGGCCTGGCGGGGGGCCTGGCGGGGATGGGGGGCATGTTGGGCATGGCGGGGGGCCTGGCGGGGATGGGGGGCATGTTGGGCATGGCGGGGGGGCATGGCGGGGGACCTGGCGGGGATGGGGGGCATGTTGGGGCTGGCGGGGGGCATGGCGGGGGGCCTGGCGGGGATGGGGGGCATGTTGGGCATGGCGGGGGGCCTGGCGGGGATGGGGGGCATGTTGGGCATGGCGGGGGGGCATGGCGGGGGGCCTGGCGGGGATGGGGGGCATGTTGGGGCTGGCGGGGGGCATGGCGGGGGGCCTGGCGGGGATGGGGGGCATGTTGGGCATGGCGGGGGGCCTGGCGGGGATGGGGGGCATGTTGGGCATGGCGGGGGGGCATGGCGGGGGGCCTGGCGGGGATGGGGGGCATGTTGGGGCTGGCGGGGGGCATGGCGGGGGGCCTGGCGGGGATGGGGGGCATGTTGGGCATGGCGGGGGGCCTGGCGGGGATGGGGGGCATGTTGGGCATGGCGGGGGGCATGGCGAGGGGCCTGGCGGGGATGGGGGGCGTTGGGCCACTGGAAAGGAGAATGCTGAGAAACTTGAACGTGGTATTTCTCCCTCCCTGTACGTGTCACATAGGTCCGCGCCCATGAGAAGATCGGGATTTGGCGTGCCATCGCCAAGGAAGTCCGGGCCCTGGGGGTCCACCATCGACGGGGCACCCACTGCCGCAAGAGGTGGGAGGACATCCGCCGCGGGACCAAGAAGACCGCCGAGTCTCTGCTGGGGATGGCCTCCCAACGTAGGCGGGGTGCCTGCCGTCAACTGAGCCCCCTGATGTTCCGGATCCTGGCGGTGGCCTACCCTGAATTGGATGGGCGCGTGAGGGCAGCACAGCAGACACAAGGGGGTGAGTACAAGCATTATCTACTCTGTTGTCGCGCAGTGGAGGTGTCTGGGTGGGGGAGGAGGGCTGGGGGTCCCCCTAGGCCAGGGCGATATCTGTAGGCTGGGCACCCCCGTAAGCCCCTGTGTCCCCAGCCACCACCCTCAGTAGTTTGTCAGTACAGCCATCCCTGGGCCGTGTCATCCATGGGTGCAGTTGTCAACTCTAGGCGTGTAGGGCATGTTCCACGGAATGCGTAGCGTACCCCAAGTGCGCAAGTTAGTGCAGGGGGCATCTGTGTCTGTCATGTCCGCTAACTGTACCGGAGATCCATGTACTCAATATCCCTTTATTTCTCTCTCCCCCCCCCCTTTTTGTTTGTCTTTCTGTGCTTGTGTGCATCAGCATCATCAGGCGGAGGAGAAGTGGCATCGGGGCAGGAGGGAGCTGCATCTCACATGGCCCAGGAGGGCCATGCCACAGAGTCAGACTGGACCAGTGAGACGGAGGGCGAGGGGAGCTCCACGACGGGGACGACTGGACCCTGCAGCGACACGGACACGTCCTCGGAAGGGGGCTCCCTTGCGGGGGTGGCACCATCCGTGCCCCCCGCCATTACAGGTACAGCCGCCACCCAGCGCACCATCTCCGCCCTCCCAGCAGCCCCTCAGCGTTCGCCCCGTGCCCGCTCTGCCAGGAAGCCGGGCATCTCCTTCGCCCCAGGCACCTCAGGCCCTGCCCCTGTTACCCCCGCTGCCCTCAGTGAGGAGGTCATTGACCTCCTCCGAACGCTCATTGTTGGGCAGACTACCCTTTTGAATGCCATCCAGGGGGTGGAGAGGGAGGTTCATCGCAGCAATGCGTACCTGGAGGGCATTCATTCGGGTCAGGCTGCCCATCAGCGATCGTTCCAGGCTCTGGCCTCAGCACTGACGGCAGCCATTGTCCCTGTCTCCTGCCTGCCTCTACTAACTCCCTCCTCCCAGTCTCCTGTTCCTCTGCCTGTCCCACCCACACCATCAGACCAGCCTGCACACACCTCAACACCCAAGAGAAGCTCATCCAAACATAAGCACCACAGATCACGCAGACATTCACACACGCAACATTCCGATGCAGACATGCCAACAGTCACTACCACCTCTGTGACCCCCACCTCCTCGTCTCCCTCCTCCCTCCCTGTGACGTCTACACTCACACCTCCATTCACCTCACCATCAGCCAATGTTTCCATCACCAGCACACCCTCCACTCCAGTCCGCACACGTGCAGTCACCACCCCCACTGCCATTTACACGTCCCCTGTGTCCTCTCCCACTGTGTCTGTCACCCCCTCTTCCACACCACACAAACGCAGCCACCCACCCACCCAACAGCCATCCACCTCACGACAGCCTATCCCTCCTGCACCTGCACCCAAAGACAGCAAACGTGACTCACCTACAACCACATCCTCTCCCTCCACTCCCATTCCCACTGTACCTACCACTCTCCATTGTCCCAAGAAGCTCTTCCTCGCCACTACTAACTTCTTTCCTGACCCTGAGCCCCCCCCTCCTTCTCGTCGGGGTAAGAAGAGCACCTCAGCCACCACCAGCCCTGCAGCCCCCTTGACAAGGGTGCAGGGGTATTGGAGCCCGCCAGCCCGCATGTCTGGATCTTCGCCCAGCAGCAAGGGGACAGCCAGCCCACCCCCTGGGAAGAGGAGCAGAAGGCGGAAGGGTCGCCGCAGGAGCCCGCCTTCTACATCCCCCCCGGACACCACCCAGAGACAGTCACCAGCCACAGCTCCAAAGGGAGGAAAGGGCCACAGGCCCACGACTAAGGAGGGCAAGGGCAGCAAGTCGGAGAGGTCAGGCAGCAGGCCTGCTGCCCAGGAGGAGCCCACAACCCCCATAGCCGCTGCCCCGGGAGGAACCGGCACAGCTGCCCCGGGAGAGCCCACCACCCCCATAGCCGCTGCCCAGGGAGGACCCAGCCCAGCTGGCCAGGAGGGCCCCACCACCCACAGCCCAGGTGGGCAGTGAAGGAGCACCATCCCCGCTGCCCAGGAGGGCACCACCAGGCAATTAGCAGTTGGCCATAGACCGGCCGCCGGCTCCAGAACCGCTGAACTGGGCCCCGCCGTCTCCAGAACCGCTGAACTGGGCCCCGCCGTCTCAAGAACCGCTGAACTGGGCCCCGCCGTCTCAAGAACCGCTGAACTGGGCCCTTCAGGGCAAGAACCGCTGGCCCTTTGGCAGACGTGGCAGGGCAGGATCTATCTCGGGCAGGGCTGCAGGATGTCCTCTGGCCAACTTGCCTCCTCCAGTGGCAGTGGGGTCTGTTATGGACTGTATGGACTGTGGCTTTGCTCTCCCCAGGATGGCCCAGTGGGCAGGCCACCCACTGTATGGACTGTATGGACTGTGGCTTTGCTCTCCCCAGGATGGCCCAGTGGGCAGGCCACCCACTGTATGGACTGTATGGACTGTGGCTTTGCTCTCCCCAGGATTGCCCAGTGGGCAGGCCACCCACTGTATGGACTGTATGGACTGTGGCTTTGCTCTCCCCAGGATGGCCCAGTGGGCAGGCCACCCACTGTATGGACTGTATGGACTGTGGCTTTGCTCTCCCCAGGATGGCCCAGTGGGCAGGCCACCCACTGTATGGACTGTTTGGACTGTGGCTTTGCTCTCCCCAGGATGGGCCAGTGGTCATGGAGTCCCCTCGTGGATCTGGCGTCGTGTACTCAAGTGGCTGAGGTGCCCCCCCTTCCCTTCCCCCTGAGGTGCCTGTCCTATTTTCTTTCTGATGCCCCTGCAGTGTTCTCTCCGTGGAGTTCTTGTCGTGGGACTGGGCCTTGCCCCTTTGCACAGGACCCCTGTGATCCACAGACAGTGGTTGGACTACATTTAGTAGCTGTATATATTTTGTACATAGTTTATTTATTTATTGGGATTAATGGTGTACATATTTCAATATATCTGCCCATTTATGATCTCTTCTTTTGGTCTTTGCATTATTTCGGAGGGGGGTGGTTTGTGGGTTGTGACAGTGATCTGTGGGAATGCATTGATGTGTGTGTTGTAGTGGGTGTGGGTGGGTGGGTGTGTGCCGGTAATCTTTTCCCTCCCCTGTGTCGTAGGTGCCGTACTCAACGATGTCTTCCGCGCCGCCGGGCGTGCTCCTGGTATATGAGCAGGAATAGGAGTGCGGGGATGACCTGCAACTCTGGCTCCATACTGCCGGAATCTCGCGTGGAGTGCGTAGAGGTGAGCGTTTTCCCGTTCGTAGTCTGTTTCCGCCGTGTTCTTATCGGCGGTGCTCCCGCCCCGGAAAAGGTGGCAGATTGGTGGGTCGTAATAGGGTGGGCGGTACTTTGTCTGCCGCCGGGCTGTTGGCGGGAACCGCCGCGCTGTTTGTTTGTACCGCTGTGGCGGTCGGAGTGTTAAGTTGGCGGGCTGTGTTGGCGGTTCCCGCCAGGGTCAGAATTGCATATTTTAGACCGCCGGCCTGTTGGCGGCTTGGCCGCCGCTTTATCACCGACCGCCAGGGTCAGAATGAGGGCCTAAGTATGTTGTATATTCTACACGGTGATAAGACTTGATGTAGTGGACACTTTTTGTCAGGAGGAAGAGTATACTGAAAAAAAGATTTGATTTGACTCACATCATGAGTGATTGCATGTGGTCTTAGTTTTAGAAAGGAATTTAGTGAATGCAGAAAGTCAGTCTCAGTGATGCTCTCCTTACTAAGATCGCTATTCTTCCATTAATATGATGAGAGAACACAAGCACTTTAGCACTGGTTAGCACTAGTAAAGTGCATAGAGTCATAGAGCCAACAAAATGAATTTCAGCAAAAAGTGAAGGCTAAACACAAAGGGCCATATTTATACTTTTTTAGGGCCGCGTTTGCGCCGTTTTTTGACGCAAAATCGGCACAAACTTACAAAATACAATTGTATTTTGTAAGTTTGTGCCGATTTTGCATCAAAAAACGACGCAAACGTGGCGCTAAAAAAGTATAAATATTGGCCAAAACGTTTAAGAGGCGACTGTGCTGACAGGGTCAGGTAAAAAAAAAACACCTTTACCATTACCTCATTACTTTACAGACTTGCTCTTGATACTGCTTCTTACTCATTCCTATCAGCATTGACAAGTCAAATTACTGCAATTGTTCTTTCTTCATTTTTTTTTTTCTATCATTTTTGCCCTTTCATTATTTTATTTTTTACCAGGTCTGTGAGTTTTATCTTGATCTCTTTTGCATGGTGAGTATCAGTCAACATTCATAAGGTGAATTCGGCCACTGCCTTCTTTCCTCGATTCCGCCGGTGTGCGGCTTTCCTCAGTCTCCTCTCCGTTTTCTCTCGCTGTCCTTGATCTTCCTGTCGCCTCCATGCAGTCGTCTCTCTCCTTCTGCTCGGCCACGTCCTCTTTTTCCCCGCGATATTCCTCGGACCTCCGGCTAGAGCAGGTACATGCCCTCATATAGGCTACGAGCATTTTTTGGGTAAATCCAGGTGGGATGGGAAAAGAGCCAAATGAAGACAAAAAGGCAGGGAGAAAATACAATATTAACTTTAGTGAAAGGCAAGGGAAATATCTCTAATACCTTGCCTGTGAATCGAAACATGCTTGTTTAAACACTACTTCTTGAAACTTTTTTGTTTGTTGATATGCATGCACACCAATTCACTGGGGAAGAACCACCCATAGAGAGAAAGGACATATCACAGAGGGTGCCAAGTTATTTCACTTCCTCTCACGCACCCTAGCCCTTCCAGATGTATATAAATGATAACAACCCCGGAATTCCCTTCTGTTTTTATATCCTGTATTTTCCCCTCATGCTCCGGAGTGACATCCCAAGGATCCCAAAGAATACCTAAAAGAAAATAAATTAGAGACCGTTAAAAGTGAAGGACAAGGGAAAAGAGACAGTACACAAGAGAAGAAAGAATAAGAGAACTAAGAAAAAGAAGAAAAACTAGAAAAACAGAAGAGAGAGACTAGTAAAGCAGAGATACAAAGAAACATTTTTGAACTCCTTAACCGAGTACCAGAAGGACGGTAACCTAGAATTAAAACTAATAAAGAAAAGATCCATAATAAATTATGTAATCCACGTTCTTTACTGTATGAAACCTTGTGAATGGACTGAATTAGAGAAAGGGGAGGTTTTTAACAGACTAGCCCACTACATCTTGGTGTCAGAAGTGGGATAAGTTCCTAAGTGGAAAAGGAATGATGGAGAAGAACCCTTCCCTTGAGGACATGATCAATCAATTGGCTGAGGGACAAAGACACTTACAAGTAGTGTCAGAGGAACAATTGCAAGAAGCTAGAAGTGACAGAGAGACATTACAAAATGCTTTTCAGAGCCAAGCTACTATCATAGCCAACAATCAGTTGGTTCATGAGACTGCCATTCCAAAGCTGACAGACAATACAGCCTCTACAAGGGTTCATCCAGACGTACCTAGTTTGGTATTGCAAAACTTTCAAGAAGGTGAAGACCCCAATGCCTTCTTTACAAATTTTGAGAGGGTAGCAGCTTCAGTCAAATGGCTACAAGATAGATGGGGACAATACACAGCTCCTCTGTTGACAGGGACTCTACAAGCCGTCTACCAAGCTCTAAACCCCTATGAAGATGTTAAGAAGGCAGTCTTAGAACGAGTAGGATATGATACCGAAAATTATCGCATAAAGTTCAGAAAAAACAAATGGATGCCCATGGAGAACCCAAGAGCACTATATTATAGAATACAGGATTTCGGATTATAGTGGCTGAGCCCCGCTAGCACCAATAGGGAAGAAGTGATACAGGTTATTTTATTAGAATAGTTCTTAGAGGCATTACCCATTCAGACATTTACGTGGATCAAACAGCATCCAAACGACACAAAAATGACCGCCAATTAATTAGCCTGTGCTTTCCACCAGGCCCCTGAATGAATTTAGGGTAAACCCCTATAAAGGAAAACAATAATGGGAAAAACAGTGCAAATCCAAGACCCCGGTTGCCAAAAGGTCCTGAGGAGAGTCCCAACTCACGTTTCACTGATAAAGAACTGAATCATGTTCATGATGTTATCATTGCGCGGAGTGGGGCCATATTGCACGTAACTGCCCACACAGACTTCCAAAACAGGAACCAATGGAAATTGGAATAAACAGGGATAAGGTGCTCTGTACAAGCCGTGCAACAATGCAATATTCCACAGAAATTTTAGTAAATAAGAAGCCTACCAGGGTTTTGATTGACTCCTAGTGTAGTCAGTCAGTGATGAAAGCTGAAATACTAGGAAAATAATTATGGCGGCAAGATGAGAGGTATCTATTTGCTGTATTCACGGGATATGAAATGTTATCCCATATCAGAGATTACCATAAATTGGAAAGGATGGGACGAACCCATACTAGTAGGAGTAATACCATACCTAGTTGAGGATATGATCCTAGGTACTGATTATTGCGCTTTCTCTAAAATTTTGGGTAACATCAATGGAGATCATATAACCGACTCTTGGCTCAATGATGCTCCTTTTTCCCACTGCGCCCTTACCCTGGGTAAGAAAAAAAGTAAAGCTGAGTAGACAAGAAAAAAGAGAGCAGAGGAAAATATATCAAAGAGCTAGTCAAACTGACTCTGTTCTTGTATTTTCTACAGAAACCTCAGTGTTAACGAGTCCACCACCCTTCCAAGTCAGTCAAAGGGACGACCCCACGCTGAAACACGCCTGGGCTACTGTGATTACTGAAACAACAGGGCAGGTGGGTCCTTACTTCCTCGTCCAAAACGGTTTGCTATATAGAACTATCCAACAGGGCTTTGATCAAAAGTCTCAATTGGTAGTACCCACTCCTTGTCGCATTCAGGTACTCCACTTGGCCCATAGTCACGTTGGGGCTGGCCATTATAGGCGGGAGAAAGCCGAGGAGCATCTTCTCTGGCGCTTTTATTGGCCAGGGTTTTTTTCTGACATACGGAAATTTTGTGCACAAATGCCTTGGTGTCAAATCATTAACCCCGGGAAGCACCCCTTTACCCTTTACCCATTATTGATATTCCTTTTTCTAGGGTGGGGATGGATTTAGTGGGACCTCTGATCCCCTCATTCTGAGGTTACATGTACCTTTTAGTTCTCTTAGATTACGCTTCCCGGTATCTGGAAGCTATTCTGTTAACAAGCATGACTACAAAAAGTGCGGCCCATGCTATAGTTGTTTTTTTTATTGTCCGAGTTGGGTTTCCCAAAGAGATATTAACAGATCAAGGTACACCTTTTATGTCTCGTCTTATGTCCCAGATATGTCTGATCCTTGGAATAAAACACATTTGCACCGCCGTTTATCATCTGCAAACAGACAGAGTAGTGGAAAGATAGAACTGTGATACAAAAACCCTTCTAAAAAAAATGATATCCGACTCAGGGAGGGATTGGGATAAGAAGCTACCCTTGGTTTTGTTTGCAATACGAATGCACATTCAGGCATCAACCAGGCATAGTCCGTTTGAGCTAGTCTTCGGTAAGCAACCTAGAACCCTTTTGGCTATGGCTGTAGAGAAATGGGAAGAAAAGGAAACAGAAAGTAGAGACACACTAAAGTATACCCAACAATTGAAGGACAACATACAAACCATATGGAAAGATGTCAGGTTGCATCTAGAAGAGGCACAAGAAAAACAAAGAAAACACTATAATACAGGCACAAGTTTAAGAGAACTAACTAGTGGTGACAATGTCTTGGTCCTCTTACCTAGCTCTGAAAACAAATAACTAGCAAAATGGCATGGTCCCTATGAAATAATAGAGAGAGTAAGCCCTGTTACTTATCGTTTGCAATTATCAAGTCACCACAGAAAACCCAGATTTATCACATCAATCTTTTAAAGAAGTGGGAAGAAGGAGACATACTGAACATAACTATACATTCTGTCTTGTTGGTAAACAACCTAAAACCTCTATAGATAGCTTTATGTCCTCAACAGGAAGATCTCCATGAGTCACTACCCGACATTAACCCAGATCTACCTAATGAAAGGAAGACCCAACTCCTAAAAGTTGACCAAAAATATAGTACATTTTTTGTCCACTATTCCAGGAAAGACCCCCCTTAATACAACACAACATTGTTACCAAAGAAGGGAGAATAGCCCGTCTAAGACCGTATCGAATACCGGAGGCCCATAGAAGGCTTGTGGAACAAGAAGTGCAAAATATGTTAAAAAACGATATCATAGACTCTTCTACTAGTCCAAGATAAAGCCCTCCACTGGATCTCATCCTTCCTCTCCAACAGAACGCAGAGAGTCCGTCTCTCCCCTTTCCGCTCCAAAGCCACCAACCTCATCTGCGGCGTCCCCCAAGGATCCTCCCTCAGTCCCACGTTGTTCAACGTCTACATGGCCCCCCTCGCTCAACTGGCCCGCCAACACCACCTCAGCATCATCTCCTACGCCGACGATACCCAGCTCGTCCTCTCCCTGACCAAAGACCCGCTCACCGCCAAAACAAACCTCCACGAGGGACTAAAATCCATCGCCGATTGGATGAACAACAGCCGCCTGAAACTCAACTCCGACAAGACGGAAGTCCTCATCCTCGGACGCACTCCCTCGGCCTGGAACGACTCATGGTGGCCCTCCGTCCTCGGACTCCCACCCACCCCTGCCAGCCACGCAAGAAACCTCGGCTTCATCCTGGACTCCGCCCTCACCATGTCCAAACAGGTCAGCGCCGTCTCCTCCTCCTGTTTCAACACCCTTCGAATGCTCCGCAGAATCTTCAAGTGGATTCCAACAGAAACCAGAAAGACGGTGACCCAGGCCCTCATCAGCAGCAGACTTGACTACGGCAACGCACTCTACACAGGCATACCAACCAAAGACATCAAACGCCTCCAACGTATCCAAAATGCCTCCGCCCGACTGATCCTCAACATACCTCGCCGAAGTCACATCTCCCCTCACCTAAAGGAACTCCACTGGCTCCCGGTAGACAAGAGGATAACCTTCAAACTCCTGACCCACGCTCACAAGGCACTTCACAACACCGGACCCTCCTACCTCAACACCAGACTCAACTTCTACACGCCAACACGTCAACTCCGATCCGCCAACCTCGCCCTCGCCATCGTACCCCGAATCCAGCACAAGACATCCGGCGGCAGATCCTTCTCCTTCCTCGCCGCCAAGACCTGGAACTCTCTCCCCACATCTCTTCGCCAGACCCAGGACCTCCTCACATTCAGAAGGCTCCTCAAGACCTGGCTCTTCGACCGCTAATCCAGCAGCGCCCCCCCCCCCCCCCCTCAGCGCCTCGAAACCCTGACGGGTACATAGCGCGCTTTATAAATACCATGATTGATTGATTGATTGATTGATTGGTGCTCTCCGGTTGTATTAGTTCCAAACTCAATGGAATAATCAGTTTCTGTGTCGACTTCCCACAACTGAACGCCATCTCAAATTTTGATACTTATCCGATGCCTAGAGTAGATGAGCTAATCGAACGACTAGGGAAAGCATGATATCTTTCTACATTAGACCTTACAAAAGGGTATTGACAAATATCCCTAAACCCACAGACTAAAGAAAAAAACAGCCTTTTCCACCCCTTCAGGACTTTATCATTTTACAGTACTATCCTTTGGTTTACACTGAGCTCCAGAAACATTTCAGCATTTAATGGACAGAATATTAAGACCCCACATGGAGTATGCCGCCGCATACTTAGACGACATAGTTATAAATAGTGAAACATGGGATCAGCATATACTCCATTTATCCAAAATATTTCATACTCTGCTAGAAGCAGGATTAACAGCCAATCCAGAAAAATGTAAATTAGCAAGAGATTCTATTTCCTACCTCGGATATAATATAGAAAGAGGCCATATCTGACCCCAAAATGACAAAGTCGAGGCCATCATGAACTAACCACCCCGAAAACAAAGAAAGAGGTGCGGTCTTTTCTAGGACTGGTTGGATATTATCATCATTTTATTCCAAACTATTCCACCCCGGTAGCTCCTTTGACCAATCTCCTAAAGAAAGGACAAACAAATACGTTTGGTAAATTAAACTATTTCCAAAGCGAGAGTTATAAAATTCTCAAAACCTTTCTAACACATAAACCCATGCTCCAATGTCCTGATTTCCAGAAACCTTTCTTTTTTACACACTGATGCATCAGATGTTGGTCTAGGAGCTGTACTATCCCAGAAAGACGAAGAGGGAATGGCACGTCCGATAGTGTTTATTAGCAGAAATCTGTTACCAAGAGAAAGACACTATCCAATCATAGAAAAAGAATGCTTAGCTATCAAATAGGCTATAGAAAGTGTACAGTACTACTTATTGGGACACCCATTTACATTGATTACAGACCATGCCCCTCTAACGTGGTTAGCACACCATGAGGATATCAATTCTAGGATATTGCGTTGGTTATGGCACTTCAGCCTTTTGTGTTCTAGATACAGTATTTTCCTGGCTCCCAAATGATACCAGCGGACTACCTTTCAAGACATCCCTTAGACCAGGGACTTAACCAGCCCTGTTCAAGGGGGGGGGCGAATGTAACGGGGTTATTGGAGCCCTGGATGCTCCTGTGCAAGTGGGGCTGATGGAAAGGTGCCCTGGGGGCACTTCGGAGAGCGTTGAGCCGCTACGGCGCGATGGAGAAAGGAAACAGGAAGAGGACAGCCGGAGGTCCGAGGAATAGCGCGGGGAAAAAGAGGACGTGGCCGAGCAGAAGGAGAGAGACGACTGCATGGAGGCGACAGGAAGATCAAGGACAGCAAGAGAAAACAAGAGAGGAGACTGAGGAAAGCCGCACACCGGCGGTATCGAGGAAAGAAGGCAGTGGCCAAATTCACCTTTTGAATGTTGATTGATACTCACCATGCAAAAGAGATCAAGATAAAACTCACAGACCTGGTAAAAAATAAAATAATGAAAGGGCAAAAATGATAGAAAAAATAAAAAATGAAGAAAGAACAATTGCAGTAATTTGGCTTGTCAATGCTGAAAGGAATGAGTAAGAAGCAGTATCAAGAGCCAGTCTGTAAAGTAATGAGGTAATGGTAAAGGTGTTTTTTTTTTTTTACCTGACCCTGTCAGCACAGTCGCGTCTTAAACGTTTTGGCCCATATTTATACTTTTTTAGGGCCGCATTTGCGTCGTTTTTTGATGCAAAATCGGCGCAAACTTACAAAATACAATTGTATTTTGTAAATTTGCACCGATTTTGCGTAAAAAAACGGCGCAAATGTGGCCCTAAAAAAGTATAAATATGGGCCTTTGTGTTTACCCTTCACTTTTTGCTGAAATTCATTTTGTTGGCTCTATGACTCTATGCACTTTACTAGTGCTAACCAGTGCTAAAGTGCTTGTGTTCTCTCATCATATTAATGGAAGAATAGCGATCTTAGTAAGGAGAGCATCACTGAGACTGACTTTCTGCATTTGCTAAATTCCTTTCTAAAACTAAGACCACATGCAATCACTCATGATGTGAGTCAAATCAAATCTTTTTTTCAGTATACTCTTCCTCCTGACAAAAAGTGTCCACTACATCAAGTCTTATCACCGTGTAGAATATACAACATACTTAGTTTGATATTGGAGTATTACATTCACTCGGCCTAATTCATAAATATTGATGCATGAGTAGGTGTGACTTACTGTAGCAATAATCATGAATTTCATGAGTAAGCCAGGCGTTTTCCTGCTTACTTGTGACTTTCTGCCGGGAGTCAGGAGTAAGTCGTTAGTAAATCACGGCATAATGTTTGTGAATATGACACACTGCATTATATTTATCCTTCTTTTGCTAAACACAATTAAACCTGAGATTAACCTATGTGTGAACTGACCATAAAAAAGAACAGGCAAACTTTCATGCTTCTTCTTGCCGAAGTCTCCTTCCTAATCTCACAACTGGATTGCAGTGGGAAAGCTGAAAAATAATGTGATGGCAACTTAGCAACTTGTACCTCAAGCAATGTTCTACTAAACATCTTCACTAAGTTCAGATATTAGTCCGGGTCCTCACACTCCACTTTGGCAGCACTCATCACAAGTTAGAATTGGCTTAAGTACAGACATTGGAGGTCATTCCAAGCTTGGCGGGCGGCGGGAGCCGCCCGCCAAGCGGGAACCGCCAGAAGACCGTACCGCGGTCAAAAGACCGCGGCTATCATTCTGGGTTTCCCACTGGGCTGGCGGGCGACCGCCAAAAGGCCGCCCGCCAGCCCAGCGGGAAACACCCTTCCACGGGGAAGCCGGCTCCGAATGGAGCCGGCGGAGTGGAAGGGGTGCGACGGGTGCAGTAGCACCTGTCGCGAATTTCAGTGTCTGCTAAGCAGACACTGAAATTCTAAGTGGGGCCCTCTTACGGGGGCCCCTGCAGTGCCCATGCCATTGGCATGGGCACTGCAGGGGCCCCCAGGGGCCCCACGACACCCCATACCGCCATCCTGTTCCTGGCGGCCGAAACCGCCAGGAACAGGATGGCGGTATAGGGGTCGGAATCCGACTTTCCGTTTCTGGCCACGGCTGTACCGCCGCGGTCAGAATGCCCAAAGGAGCACCGCCAGCCTGTTGGCGGTGCTCCCGCGGACCACGGCCCTGGCGGTTTTTACCGCCAGGGTCAGAATGACCGCCATAATGTTGCAGGGATTTTTACTAGCTTGCACAACTTGCCTATTTATTTGGAATGTCAAAATTTGGATGTTGAATCATTCAGAAACTTTATTGGGAGCCATATATTTGGGAAATTATAAGAGAAACTAATAATACCTATGGTGGTACAGACACTGAGTAGCAGATGCTTAATAAATCCCTTCCTAATGTGGTCAACAAAGGTGTATATAGTCGGGATCCAAAGGCGAAATTGGCCACTGCCCTCTTTCCTCGATTCTGCCGGTGTGTGGCTTTCCTCGGTCTCCTCTCCGTTTTCTCTCGCCATCCTTCTTCTTCCTGTCGCCTCAGTGCAGTCATCTCTCTCTTTCTTCTTGTCCACATCCTCTTTTTCCCCGCGCTCTTCCGCGGACCTCCACGCATCCGTTTCCTGTTTCCTTTCTGCGTCACTCCTCAGCAGGAGACCAGGACAATAGAAATGTCACAGGACAGACGTCAGAGAGGTGGACATCCAGGGCAACACAATTGGATAGTCAGTATAGCAATATGTAAATAGAGCATTAGAGAGAGTAACATCAGGATGGAAGTCATGGTGGCATTCAATGCACGTATAGAAGCCATGCCCATGGTCAACTAGCTACAAAGCAGGGGTACCCAGAATGGACCTATATATCACCAGGTACAGGGCCTTCACATACCCACACCCTAGCTACATGATACCTTACCCCATGTAACACACAAAGAACATCATTGAGGATCCCAGTACTTCACCCATACACCAACATAGGCCCTTACCTGTAGGATTGTGAGTCACCTTTATCAGTATACAGTTTACTGCACCTTGGACAGCAACATCAGATAACAAACACAGCTAGGTTCCATTGTCATCACAAAGTACCCCACCCATTGTGAAGCCTGGGGCATGATCCAATCATTACACAATGGCCACAACCTTCAACTGACATGTAATAACCAATTCACATCACTCCATCCCCACTGGTTATAGGAAAGGACTAAGCAGTCAAAATCCCACTTGTATGAAGGAAGTACTAACAAGGTACTATCCCACTGTAACTATGTCCATTTTACAAGCTATCTGTCAGTTACACCTCTAATGCCTGTCAGCAGTTACCATTGGCTACTGACAAAGAATATCTCAAGGCTAGGTTCAGAGGCAAACACAAAATGGCATTTTCAGTAAGTGGAAGGAGAAGAGGATAGGAGAATGCAAGAAACATACCTCAATGCTGAGTAGTCCATTACAGAGGTGCTTGTTAAGATTAGATATAACAATAAATTATATTGCACACCATATTGTACACTACACTTTGCAATCTATCAGTCTGCATCCACAACTCACAGATAGGCATTAGAGCTCAAGACAACCTCACTGATGAATCAAGTCAGGAGGTGTAATGGCAGTCATCTACTTCGAATTGTGCACATTCAACACATCAAAGGGTCAACTTGACATACATGTATGTCAGTGGAAGTACTAATTGATGACCTCTTCTCTAGACTCACCTGCTCCCTCTTCCTCTGGCTCCTCATCACTTGCCATATAAGCATTTCCAGTCACTGGTCCGGCTTCGTCCCCTCATCTGCTGTCAATGGTATCTAACGTCTCAAGTCTAGATTGTGGAGCATGCAGCAGGCAACAATTATTTGGCATACCTTGTGGGGCGAGTAGAGGAGGGCAGCACCAGATCAAATGTTTGATTGATTACACACCTTGTCCTCCTGTGGGCCTCATTGTAACAGAGTTCCCCTGGCGTGGTTGGGTATCTCACTGGTGTCAATAGCCAAGGATGGTAAGGATGGTTCACATAGCCTGAGTCACCTGTGAACAAAATTGTTTAACAACTCATAAATAGTACCTGCGACTGGCTATATTGTGATGACAGGAGACATGACACAGAAACACACACTACAATGTAAACCTACCAACTAGCCAAGCCCTCTCTATTTGTAGTCGTGCCATCAGTCGTGCCATCAGATATGGGACATTGCTGTTCCGCATGATGTAGGAATCATGCACAGATCCTGGAAACTTGGCTGTGACTTGTGAGATGTACTGGTCTGCCAGACACACTACCTGTCCATTGACTGAATGGCAGTTCTACCTGTTCCTATACACCTGTTTATTGGCACTGGGACAGATTAGGGCAACATGGGTGCCATCAATGGCTCCTACCACATAAGGAATGTGTCACATCTCATAAAAGTCTTCCTTCATATAGGGCAAATCCACTCATTGGGGAAACCTGATGTAGCTGTCCAGGTATTTCAATATTGCACACAGAAGATCCTTCAACACCAGACTGAACATGGACTGAGACATCCCTGCTGGTAAGGCGACAGTATTCTGAAATGATCCTGTGGCCAGGAAGAGTAGCACTGAAAATACTTGAATGACGGATATAAGCTGTAAAGATTGCAAATGGCAAGTGTTAGAAATGGGTTTTCTGGTTTTCTAGGGTATGCACCTAAGCCAGGCAGAACCCACCCACTAAGTCAGGGCAAGGGAGTTACACGTCCAAGATAACCCCTGCTCACCCCCTTGGTAGCTTGGCACAGGCAGTCAAGTCTATCCGAGAGGCAATGTGTAAAGCGTTTGCACAACACACACAACTCATATGAGGCACTATCCCCACCACAAAGGAAACACAACACCAACTTATATGAAAATATACTGTATTGTACACAACACAATTATTAGACCAAACACCACATATCAGAAATATCCTGCTACCTTAGCAGTTGTCAGAACGTTACTCATTACTTACTCTGCGGAACTAGCAGTAGTCACATATAACACACAGGTTACTTAGTATTCTGCAACATAAGCAGTAGTCAGGAAACACGTTACTACATCAAAGCACTTGTCATAGAAATATCATAAACGCCCATGTTAGGAACATAATAAAATGTATGGCAAATCAGGAAAACATGTGAGCAAGTCATGCCCATAAAAGGAACATTAACATACATATATGTAATACATCATAAAACAGGTAGGCAACATTTAAACCAATAATGTCTCTATGAAGAACTTATGACATATATCTTGTCCTTTAACAGTACCTGTTTATGAAGAGGGGCACGCCATGAGAACGAAAAGGGGGTCCCCGGCGCTCCTCTGCACCAAACTGGGGCCTTCCATAAGTTCTGGGGTTGAGGGTGTGGCACGCACCCCCACTGGATTTTAGAAGGGGCCCCTCGTGGGGCCCACAATCTCTAGGGGCCCCCGCCGGGCCTTAACTGACCCTCATGAGGGGGGCCACAGTCCAGAAAAGAAATTAGGGAAGGAGGAAGGTGTCACGTACCCCTTCCGGTTTGTAACAGGCCCCTTCTGGGGCCCGCAATCTCTAGGGGCTTCCCGGGCATCAACCGGCCCTCACGAGGGGGGGCCAACAACAATGCACCCAAAACAATGGTAGGGGGCCCGGTAGCGCCAAGATATCTGTATCGGGCCCCTCCTGGGGCCCGCAATCACTGGGGGGCCACAGTGGGAGAAATGCAGCACACACGAGGGCTCCAGTGGGGCGGGGAGCCTCGGACAAGGTTTCTCTCCCCGTCCGACATCTCTTTCCTTTTGTTCGGCTCACCCGGGCCACGGCAGTGTGCAGGCACTGAAGCGGGTGCCTGCTTGGGCCCCGGGGGCGCTCCTCGGATCGGGCGTCTCCCCGAGGGCACGATAGGAGCTTGGGGGGCACAGGGTGCGCGCTCAAAATTTTGTGAAGCCCAGGTTGCAGTGGTGAATGCTTACATGGCAACATGCTTTTCAAAGCGCCAGGACCCACACAGACCCCGGGTCGCGGCGGTGATGTCCACGGCTGTATAGCGCTTTTCTAAGCGCATGGAAACACAAGGAAAACGCTTTCAAGGCGCTTACGGTCAGGACAGCAAACCACTCTCCAGGCACTATGCAGATTGTTGCAGGGGTCTAGGGCCATGGCACCCAGCCCCTGGGGGACAAGGAATAATGGAGCACAGGGGGTCAGAACCCAGCAGAGCCCAGCAGCAGGCCAGCACAAGGTGAATGCAGGCAAGTGGCAGTTCCTCCTAGGTGACCAAGCAGGTCACAGATCAGCACAGCAGCAGCAGTCCATGGAGGCTCCTAGTGAGTTCCTCCAGTACTCTGTGTCCAGTTTCAAGTAAGTTCCAAAGTGTCTCCAAACTCCCCTGTACTTATACTCAATTTTTACAGTGTGTTACAAAGGAAGGGAAGAGGAGGTTCCAACCAGTTGTAACTGGTTCTGTGAGTGCCCCCTCTCTCCTCTAGCACAGGCTCCATACCTCAGTTGGGGGTAAACAACCCTAATGTGTGAGGCCAGGGCACAGCCTTTACAAATGTAGGTGTGCCTCCCCTCTTCCTTCTCTCAGCCCAGGAAGACTATTCAGTATGTAGATGCACCTCTGTGACACCTCCACCCTCCCTGTATACAGGCTGTCTGAAAAGTATGCACAAACCCCAACTGTCACTCTGCCCAGATGTGCATTGGAGTCAAGTTGTAAAACACCAGCGTCATAAGCACAGAGAAATGCTCACTTTCTAGAAGTGGCATTTCTGTAATAGTTATAAAAAATACACCTACACCAGTAAGCAGCATTTCCTACCACCGTTACAACCATACCAAAAAATGCTTATGCTACCTCTCATGAATCAGACAATACCCCCTACATATTCAGCAGGGTATTTCTAATGCAATCCTATGAGAAGGCAGCACTCACAGCAGTGAGACACCAAATTAGAATGTTTGTCACTACCAGGACAGGCCACGCAACCTGGCACATGTCCTGCCTTCTACATACATAGCATCCTGCCCATAGGGCTAGCTAGGGCCTACCTTAGGGGTGACTTACATGTAGTAAAAGGGGAGTTCTGAGCATGGCAAGTGAATTTAGATGTCTGGTCCCTGTGGCAAAAAACTGCACACAGTCCCTGCGCTAGCAGGCCTGAGACACGTTTGAAAGGCTACTTCAGTGGGTGGCACAAGCAGTGCTGCAGGGCCACTAGTAGCATTTAATTTACAGGCTCTTGGTATAGGGATACCACTGTACAAGGGACTTAAAGGTAAATTAAATATGCCAAATTAAGGTATAAGCCAATCATACCAACTTTAGATCAGAGAACACCTGCAATTTAGCACTGAACAACAGTGATAAAGTGCTCAGAGTCCTAGAGCCAACAGCGAGAAGTCAGAAAAAAATGGAGGAATTAGGCCAAAAGTCAGGGGATGAACCTGCCACAAGGGCCAGCTCCAACAGCAAGCATCAGATACGGCTCCATCTGAGTACAAAGATCCATGATGCTATGACGATTCAGACGATATGTCTGGATCACATGTCTTTCCTCCATGGTTTCCAGGTCTCCTAGTCGACAGTATACTGATGGTTCTCTCACTCTCCTCGTGGCAGCATAACTATGTTGAGAGTAGATAATATACTATGAGTAATGCAGTATGCACACATCATCAACACATTGTACCTCACCTGACACATAAAATCTGTAGAGGATGCATAGCACTTCTGGCATATGCAGTACACGCCATAGATATCCACCTAAATCACCCTCATTGCTTCACATTGGCTAACACGTTAATTGGAATGTACATTTGATAATAATATGTAGGTGTACATGTGGGCAAAACATAGCTGTCCTGCACTATTCATATATATATTTTGAATGGTGGCATATGTACCTCAGAGTAGGTTTATTCAGTTATCACCATATATATTTCCTCAACACATCATATTGTCAATATTGGCACAAAATGTAGCCCAACCATGAGCGCTACATATGGATACACTGCATTTTGGGGAAGTAAGAGATTGAGGCAGATAACTAAGCACATCCATTGATGATGTGCCCAAAATGGCAGGCGTCTGACCTGCTGCAGTGGACAGTTGGACGTGACCTAAGTCCGCTGGCAGAAGTTGTCATGGCAGTAGGCAGTTACAACTTCCCATTGGTTAACAGTGCTGCCTTTGATTGACTTGGGCCATTGGCCATGACCTCCGGTGGTGACAGTCCTGTACGTGGCACCAGTGACCACCATTTTCTACAGTAATGCTCACTTGACTCCTGACACTGTTGCCAGCAGGAAATGTGAGCTGCTGTGTACTGCCTTTGGGGGCCATCATGATAGCTAGAGAGGCTAGTGGAGAAGGTCCTACACCTGTATCGACAGCTATAAGGGGCACCAAAGGAGCAGGTGAGTCCAATGCTCTAGCCATGTGTGTAGGTGTTGGGTGTGACATTGCATCGGGAATGTGATCTTGTGAGGGAGTAGAGGCATGCAGATGGAAAACATAAAGCCGTTTGAGCAGAGAGAATGGGTATATGTGCCTACTTGCTGTGACTGATGTGTATTGACCATTCCTATTGGTAGGGTGCATGTGTACATGGCTTTTCCCTTTTGTCGGTGTCATCTATGCAGGTCAACGCCCATCAGAAGAAGGGGATTTGGCGTACCATCACCAAGCAAGTGCAAACCCTGGGGGTCCTTAGCCAGCAGAGCACCCACTGTAAAAAAAGCAGTGGGAGGACCTGAGACTCTGAGCCCAGAAGATCCCTGAGGCCCAGTTGGGAATTTCCTCCCAACGAGGGAGGGGTGCACGTGGACCGTGACCCTCCCTAATGGCCTGTAGTTTGGCAGTGGCCTACCCTACCCTGAGGTGGATGGGCCTTTGAGGGCAGCACAGCAGCCACAAGGGGGCAAGTACTGACTGTAACTTTGTACTTGACTCAGGTTGTATTGTGTTTGCTGTCACACTTTAGCAACTGTGACAATGTAGTAGGTGCTACATCTAGTTAGACTAGTGAGAATACATAGGTGGTCATTACAACCCTGGTGGTCGGTGTTAAAGCGGCGGTAAGACCGCCAACAGGCCGGCGGTAAAAAATTTGCAATTACGACTGTGGCGGAAACCGCCAACAAAGACAGCCACTTTAACACTCCGACCGCCACGGCGGTACATACAAACAGCTTGGCGGTCACCGCCAACAGACAGGCGGAAGACAAAGTAACGCCCACAGTATCACAACCTATCAATCCGCCACCTTTTCCGGGGCAGATTCACTGCTGATAAAAACACGGCGGAAACAGGATTTCGAAGGGAAAACGCTCACCTCTACACACCCCACGAGGAACCAGGACGCCATGGAGCCTGAACTCCAAATTCTCCCTGCGATAGTCTTCCTGCTCCTCTACCAGGAGCACGAACGGCGGTGGCGAAGACCACGGTGAGTACTGCACCTATGACACAGGGGAGGGGGGAGGGAAAAAACAGGGACACACACACGCAACACCCCCACCCCCACCCTCACCCACTACAACACACACACTAATACATATTAATACATGATAGTTACACCCCCCAAACACCCTGAAGAATGCAAAAACAAAAGAAAATGAGTGTAACTATTGTAATATATTAAAATCAAGTAGGCAAAAATATATATATACACCATAAACAAAATATACAGCAAGCATAGTAGTCCAGGTAGTGCTCCATTTAAGTCTGTGGAACACTGGGCCCACACGGTATGGGCAAGGCCCACACAAGATCCCCGACCATGACGGAGAGAACACTGCAGGGGCATCAGAGAGCAAGAAAACAGGCACCTCAGGGGGAGGGAAAGGGGGGGCACCTCAGCCGGTTGAGTGCACAACGCCAAATCCACGAGGGGGCCCTATGCCCACTGTTCAATCCTGGGGAGTGCAAAGCCACAGTATCTCAAGTCTCTACAGTGGGTGGGTTGGGCACTGTTCCATCCTGGGGAGTGCAAAGCCACAGTCTCTCAAGTCTCACAAGTGGGTGGGTTGCCCACTGTTCAATCCTGGGGAGTGCAAAGCCACAGTCTCTCAAGTCTCTACAGTGGGTGGGTTGCCCACTGTTCCATCCTGGGGACTGCAAAGCCACAGTCTCTCAAGTCTCACAAGTCGGTGGGTTGCCCACTGTTCAATCCTGGGGAGTGCAAAGCCACAGTCTCTCAAGTCTATACAGTGGGGGGTTGCCCACTGTTCAATCCTGGGGAGTGCAAAGCCACAGTCTCTCAAGTCTCACAAGTGGGTGGGTTGCCCACTGCTTTATCCTGGGGAGTGCAAAGCCACAGTCTCTCAAGTGGATAACAGTCTCCACTGGTTCTGGAGGGGGCATTGTGCCCGGAGTGCTTCATCCTGCTAAGGACAGAGGTAGTGGATGACAGTCTCCACTGGTTCTGGAGGGGGCATTGTGCCCAGAGTGCTTCATCCTGCTAAGGACAGAGGTAGTGGATGTATCTCTCCACTGGTTCTGGAGGGGGCATTGTGCCCAGAGTGCTTCATCCTGCTAAGGACAGAGGTAGTGGATGTATCTCTCCACTGGTTCTGGAGGGGGCATTGTGCCCAGAGTAATTCATCCTGCTAAGGACAGAGGTAGTGGATGACAGTCTCCACTGGTTCTGGAGGGGGCATTGTACCCAGGGTGCTTCATCCTGCTAAGGACAGAGGTAGTGGATGTATCTCTCCACTGGTTCTGGAGGGGGCATTGTGCCCAGAGTGCTTCATCCTGCTAAGGACAGAGGTAGTGGATGTATCTCTCCACTGGTTCTGGAGGGGGCCTGGTGCACAGAGTGCTTCATCCTGCTAAGGACAGAGGTAGTGGATGTATCTCTCCACTGGTTCTGGAGGGGGCATTGTGCCCAGAGTACTTCATCCTGCTAAGGACAGAGGTAGTGGATGACAGTCTCCACTGGTTCTGGAGGGGGCATTGTACCCAGAGTGACGGACTAAGTAGCGTCAGTGCCCTTGGTGCTCATGGGCCAGCGGTGCTTGAGGCGGCGGTGCCCTGTTCAGCAGTGCTTGGAGCGGCGGTGCCCTGTTCAGCGGTGCTTAGAGCGGCGGTGCCCTGTTCAGCAGTGCTTGGAGCGGCAGGCTCCTTTGTAGTGACTCAGCTGCTGGCGGTCCTCTCTGTCCCAGCAGGGCTTGTGCTGGCGGTCCTCTCTAGCCCAGCGGGCTTGTGCTGGCGGTCCTCTCTGGCCCAGCGGGGCTTGTGCTGGCGGTCCACTCTAGCCCAGCGGCGCTTGTGCTGGCGGTCCTCTCTGTCCCAGCAGGGCTTGTGCTGGCGGTCCTCTCTAGCCCAGCGGGGCTTGTGCTGGCGATCCTCTCTAGCCCAGCGGGGCTTGTGCTGGTGGTCCTCTCTGTCCCAGCGAGGGCTTGTGCTGGCGGTCCTCTCTGTCCCAGCAGGGCTTGTGCTAGTGGTCCTTTCTAGCCCAGCGGGGCTTGTGCTGGCGGTCCTCTCTAGCCCAGCGGGGCTTGTGCTGGTGGTCCTCTCTATCCCAGCGGGGCTTGTGCTGGCGGTCCTCTCTAGTCCAGCGGGGCTTGTGCTGGAGGTCCTCTCTGGCCCAGCGGGGATGATGGCGGTGGCCTCCTGGGCAGCAGGGATGATGGCTGTGGCCTCCCGGCCAGCGGGGATGACGGCTGTGGCCTCCTGGGTAGCGGGGATGACGGCTGTGGCCTCCTGGGCAGCGGGGATGATGGCTGTGGCCTCCTGGGCAGCGGGGATGATGGCGGTCTCCTTCGCCGTGCTGCTCTTCCCAGACTTTCCTGGTTTCTTGTGGACCTTCCCCACCTTGGAAGGTGTTGCAGCTGACTCCACACTCCCACCGGGACCCCTGGGGGCGGCTTTGGTGGCTGGAGTCTTCCCTCTCTCCCGCCGGGCACTGGCCAACTTTTGATGCTGGTGGGGGACTGTCTGTGCTGTGGCTCCGTGCCACACTGGCTGTCCTGGTGGCCAGTGCACTCCAGATTCCGGTGACTACAGGCACCACTGGTCCCGGAGATGTTGTGGCTGAGGTGCTAGTTCGGGACCAAGGAGACGGACGGGGTGGGGGAGGTGTGGGAAAGAGGTCAAGGTTGGACAGGAAATGTTTTTGGGAGACACTGGGACGGGTAGCTGGAGGGGGTTTGGGAGTGGAGGAAGAGGTTGTGGTTGTAGGAGGTGTATGTTTGCTGACTTTGGGTGAAGGTGCATGCGCTGGAGGCTGTCGTGAGGTGGATGGCTGTTGGGTGGGTGTGTGCCTGTGTTTGTGTATCTTGGGAGGTGGCGTTACGGACACACTGGGAGAGGACCCAGGGGACGTGTGAATGGTAGTGGGGGTGGTTACTGCACGTGAGCGGGGTGTGGTGGTGTGTGTGCTGGTGATGGCAGTAGTGGCTGTAGATGTAGTGCATGCAGGTGTGAGTGGAGACAAGACTGGGAGGGAGGAGGGAGACGAGGAGGAGGGGGACACAGTGGAGGCAGTGGATGTTGCTATGTCTGCATGTGTGTGATGCTTGCGTGAGTGCCTGTGGGATGTGTGGTGCTTATGTTTGCCTGAGCTTCCCTTGTGTGTTGACGTGTGTGCATGCTGGTCTGTAGGTGTGCTTGTGATAGGCTGGGGTACAGGGGATTGGGTCTGGGTGGAGGAAGTTGGAGGGGGAGGCTAGACACAGGGACAATGGCTGCCATCAGTGCTGAGGCCAGAGTCTGAAAAGCTCGCTGAAGGGCCGCCTGACCAGAATGAATGCCCTCTAGGAATGCATTGGTTTGTTGCAACTGCCTTTCGGCACCCTGGATGGCATTCAAAATGGTAGACTGCCCAACAGTGAGGGACCTGAGGAGGTCAATGGCCTCCTCACTGAGGGCAGCAGGGGTGACTGGGGCAGGGGCTGAGGTGCCTGGAGCGAAGTTGATGCCCACCCTCCCGGGTGAGCGGGCACGGGGCAAAGGCTGAGGGGCTGCTGGGAGGGCAGTGCTGATAGGGGGGTGGCGGCTGTACCTGTAGATGGGGGGGCACAGATGTTGCCACCACCACAAGGGAGCTCCCATCAGAGGAGGAGTCCGTGTCGCTGGTCTCAGCTCCTGTCCCCGCCGTGGAGCTCCCCTCACCCTCCGTCCCATTGGTGAAGTCCGAGTCCGTAGTGAGGCCTTCCATGGCCATGTGGGATGCAATCCCTCGTGCTCCGGTGCCACTGCTCCTCCGCCTGATGATGCTAATGCACACAAGAACAGGGAGACCACAAAAAGGGGGGGAACACAGAAGAAAAACAGGTTGAGTGCATGCATTACCGCTACCGTTGGCGGACACGACAGACACAGAAGCCCCCTGCACTAGGCCGCGCTCTTGGGCTCCACTGTTCAATTCCTGGGAAATGGCCTACTAGGCTATGGACGACATCTGCACACATGGATGACACAGGGGCATGACTAGGTGTACTTGGCACTCTACAGAGGTAGGGTGGGGTGCCACATGGCCTGCCTTGTGGAGGGACCTTGCTTACGGAACTCGCCCTGGCCCAGGGAAACCCACAGCCCACCTCCCCCACCCAGACACCTCCACTGCGCGCAAAATCAGCAGGATGAGAGTGTACTCAACCCCTTGTGGCTGCTGTGATGCCCTCAAGCGCCCATCCATCTCAGGGTACGCCACCACCAGAATCCTGAACATCAGGGGGTCATGGTGCAACGGGCACCCCTCCCACATTGGGAGGCCATCCCCAGCTGAGCCTCCGCCGTCTTCTTGCTCCAGCGGCGAATGTCCTCCCATCTTTTCCGGCAGTGGATGCTCCGTCTGTGGTAGACCCCCAGGGTCTGGACGTCCTTGGCGATGGCACGCCAAATATCTTTTTTTCTGGTGGGCACTGACCTACATGAATTGTACAGGGGGAATAGAAACTTATTACCAACTGCACCGTCACAGTCATTGGCCCCCATCCCTACCCTTGCCATGTGGCACATGCACTCACCGTCCTTTCATGCACGCCGCAATCTCCCCCCCCCTTCTTAAATCCACCCCACTCCACACAGGCATAGCCCATACAGCATGCTCCCAGTGTACTTACCTGTTTGTCTGGAGGACCGTAGAGTAGCGTGTACTGGGGGAGGACCCCATCCACGAGTTTCTCCAACTCCTCCGATGTGAAGGCAGGGGCCCTTTCCCAAGACGCACAAGCCATTGTCTCTTCCAGACTAAGGTCACAGCAGCACTTGCAGTGTAGGTCCTCTCCTATCAAAGATCAGGTATAGAGTGATTGAACAGATAGAAAATGGCGGTCACGTCCGAAGCAGTGCGTACCGTCACCGCCGGCATACATCGTCATTGGCTCCTGGGACCCATAGGGTCCAATGTTAGCCAATGCAGCATTGCGCCGCGGTCTTCGACCGCCTACCACGACGGTGTACAACGCCAGCGCAGTTACCTCACATCCCATTGTCCCACTTTAGAGGTCAGGCAGCCACCATTTCAGGGGCCCACATGGCTTCATTTTTAACTGCATCACACATTCCTAGGCCTAGACTCAACACACATACAGGCCACTTTTTGGATTATGATTCGTGTTCTGTGTAAGCTGTGGGTACGTACCTCTGAGTTGGTTGACTCTGTGCTCGCTGTTGTCCTTCACAGGCATAGTCCGCTGGGACATGTGAGGAGATGGCGGCATCCTCCGGTGTACTGACCGTTGGTGGACCTGTCGACAATGGAGTGAAGACATGTGATCATCACCTACAGGCTTGACCGTGCCACAATCCAGGAACTGTGTACCCAGCTGGATCCAGACCTGATGTCAGCTATCCGCCATCCCACAGGAATCCCCCCTCAAGTGCAGGTGCTGTCAGTGCTCCAATTCCTTGCAAGTGGGTCATTTCAAACAACAGTGGCCATAGCATCAGGGATGTCCCAGCCTATGTTTTCCAACGTGTTGTCCAGAGTGTTGTCTGCCCTGCTGAAACACATGCGCAGCTACATCGTTTTCCCTCAGGTGGAGGATTTGCCTACAGTGAAAGGTGATTTCTATGCCCTGGGACATATCCCCAACATCATAGGTGCCATTGATGGGACCCATGTGGCTTTGGTCCCCCCCGCAGGAGTGAAGAGGTGTGCAGAAATCGGAAGAGTTACCATTCCACGAATGTACAGATGGTATGTTTGGCAGACCAGTACATCTCCCATGTGAATGCCATGTTCCCTGGCTCATTGCATGACGCTTACATCCTGTGGAATAGCAGCATCTCTTGTGTGATGGGTCAACTCCAGAGGCACCGTGTGTCGCTTTTAGGTGAGCACCTGGAAGCAAGACAGTGGGAATGGTTGTCTGGGTCTGGGGATATCCCTACAGGTTAGTGTGTGTCTAACAGTTGTCCCTCGCCATTTGCAGGTGACTCTAGTTACCCCAACCTGTCATGGCTACTGACCTCAGTGAGGAATCCCAGGAAAAGGGCAGAGGAACGCTACAATGAGGCACATGGGCGTACACGGCGGATAATCGAGCTGACCTTCAGCCTCCTGAAGGCCAGGTTCAGGTGCCTCCATATGACAGTTGGATCCCTATTCTACTCACCAAAGAAGGTGTGCCAGATCATCGTGGCCTGCTGTATGCTTCACAACTTAGCTTTGTGATGACAGGTGTCTTTTCTACAGGAGGATGGTCCAGATGGTGGTGTTGTTGCAGCTGTGGAGCCTGTGGACAGTGAAGACGAGGAAGCAGAAGAAGAAGACATGGAAAACAGGGACTTAGTGATCCAGCAATATTTCCAGTGAGACACAGGTAAGAATACAAACCTGCCTACTACATGTACTTTAACACTACTACCTCTCTACTGTCTGTCGTTTTCACCCAGTGTATGGTCACTGAGTTGTCACTTTCCCTTATGATTTCACAGATGTGTGTCCCACAGTGTGAAGTCTGCTTTGATTCATCATGGACTATAGCTGTGTGACATAGGTATGTTGACATTACAAATGAAAGAACTTTATGCCACAGTAATTGCTAATACACTATTCCGAAATCACAGGCTGACTCCAGATTGTTTTGTGCTTTAAGGGTGTTTATTTTAGTGCTCAATATTGGAGGGGGTAGCAAAATGGTGAGGGGTGATGGCGGAGGAATGTCCATGGCAGAGTCCAGTCTATTAGTCTCACAGGTGCATTGCCCAAATGGGCATAGGAAGTGGAGCAGGGGCAGTTTAAGGATGGACAGTGTGACAAAGTGGGACAGAAGGATGACATTCAGGGTGGTCTCATTTCTTGGCGGGGGTCTTCACATCGTTCTCTTTCTTTGTCCTGAATCTCAGGGACCGTTTGCGAGGTGGTTCTCCCTCTGCAGGGGGTGGGGTGCTGGTGTGGTGGTCCTGTGGCGGTGCCTCCTGTCCACTAGCGCCGGCGGAGGTGGTGGGCAGATCATCGTCCAGGCTAGTGTCAGGAGCCCCTTGTAGTGCCACAGTGTCCCTCCTGGTGTTGAGTACTTCCTTCAGCACCCCTTCGATGGTGCCCAGGGTGGAATTGATGGCTCTGAGTTCCTCCCTGAAGCCCAAATACTGTTCCTCCTGCAGGCGCTGGGGCTCCTGAAACTTGGCCAGTACCGTTGCCATTGTCTCCTGGGAGTGGTGGTAGGCTCCCATGATGTTGGAGAGGGCCCCGTGGAGAGTGGGTTCCCTTGGCCTGTCCTCCCCCTGTCGCACAGCAGTCCTCCCAGTTCCCCTGTGCTCCTGGGCCTCCGTCCCCTGGACCATGTGCTCACTGCCACTGCCCCCAGGTCCCTGTTGTTGTTGGGGTGGTGGGTTAGCCTGGGTTCCCTGTAGTGGTGGACACACTGCTGATTGACGTGTCCTGGGGACGGAGGTATGGGCCTGCTGGGTGGGTGCTGTGCTGGTGTTTCCAGAGGGGGGAAGTTCTGTAGTGGCCTGTGACTCTGTCAGGAGAACCGACTGTCCCGAGGTCCCCGATGGGCCGGGCTGGTCATCTAGATCCAGTTGGACAGAGCTGCTGTCATCACTGTGGCCTATTCTGTTGGTGGTGTGGACATGTGTGGACCCTCCTGTCCGGTGACGTTGGGTAGGGGTCCTGCAGGGGTATAAAAGGATGTTTATTACGTCTGTGTGTGGCATGGTGTGCAATGGGTGGGTGACCATGTACCCCAGTGTTTGCATTCCTGTGTGGGACCTTGTGTGATGATGTTCTGGGGGGTGTATGGGTATGTGCAGTGGACATACTTTAGTGATGTGTGTCCATGCTTTGTCCTTGCATGCAGGGCTTGGTGTTGGGATGGGTGGTTTGTGATGTTGGGACATTTGTGAGGAGTTGGAGTGATGGGGGTGAGGGTGAGGGTGGGGTATTGTGATGGCATGCAGGTAGGGTGGGGGATGTAATAGTTAAGATTTGACTTACCAGAGTCCATTCCTCCAGCTACTCTTGTGAGGCCCTCCGGATGCAGAATTGCCAAGACCTGCTCCTCCCATGTTGTTAGTTTTTGGGGATTAGGTGGGGGTCTGCCGCCAGTCCGCTGAACCGCAAGGTGGTGTCTTGAGACCACGGAAAGCACCTTCCCCCGTAGGTCGTTCCACCTCTTCCTGATGTCATCCTGATTTCTTGGGTGTTGTCCCACTGCGTTGACCCTGTCCACTATTCTTTGCCATAGCTCCATCTTCCTTGCAATGGAGGTGTGCTGCACCTGTGATCCGAATAGCTGTGGCTCTACCTGGACGATTTCCTCCTCCGAGAACCTGGGGTGTCTTTGCCGTGCCATGGGGTGGTGTGGGTGATGTGTGGGGTAGTGTGTGGGGTGATAAGTGTGCTGATATGTAGTAGTGTGTTGTGTGAGGTGCGTGGAAGTTATATGGGTGATGGTGTTGTGTGCCTGTGGAAGCTAGTATTGTTGATCGTGGTGTCTCTCTCTGGCCTTCTCTCGGTAATTGTGGTCGTAGGGGTTTGTGGGTGATGTGGGTGTGTGTTTTATATTGTATTGGGTGTGTGGGAGTGGTGTGTGTATGTGTATCAGATGTGTGTATTTCGAATTGTCCAATGTGGTGGTGTTTTGGAGATGTGTGTGTATTTTGAGCGCGGCGGTGTGTACTGCCAATGGAGTACCGCGGTTGAAAGACCGCCACGTGGATTCGTGTGTCGTGATAGTGTGGGCATATTTCTGTTGGCGTGACGGTGGAGGTTTTGTTTTCGCCAGTTTATCACTGATCTTTGGTGTGGCGGACTTGTGTGGGTGTCTGAATATTGGAGGATTCTTTGCTGCGGGTCATAATAGCTGTGGCGGAATTCCGCGGCCGCAGCAGTGTGTTGGCTGTCTTCTGCACAGCGGTAAGCGGCTTTTACCGCCAATGTTGTAATGACCGCCATAGTGATCACATTGCCAGATTAATAGTTGGAGATCTGGCATAGGGGTTGGCCATGTGTAAGGTTAGATCACCTGTGTGAAGGTATACCTATGACTGCATGTGGAGATGCACAATTGACAATGTCACATGTGTGACCACACCCAGGCATATAGATGTATGTAAGCTGCTGTTTCATCCTAGCCATCTAGTATTTCCAGGTCCATACATCTGAATATGTCAATATGTAGCTCGAAGGTATCAGACCACTCCCATCTGTATTAGCCACTGAGTGCTTCACATATATGGTACAGGTCCTAGTTACCTAATATCCTGGTCCTGGTATTGACTCCATGTGAGACTGGTATCTCAATCTGTCAACTCATGTGGTCAGTATAGGACTGTACATATGGGTGTGTGGAGGTGTCCCCCGTTGTCCCTTCATTATCATGTTATGAGTTATGTGAAGGTTGTAACGGAAGGACATCCAACTATGGCTGTCTGATTGTTAATATTTGGCCTTACCATGCATTTCCATGCCATTGAATTGTAGGAGATTCACTGTTATCCCAATACACTTGTTTCACAGGAGATAAGTGTTTAGGCTGTTTTACCCTATGACAATGTGCAATGTCCAGCATATGAGTGCCAATGGCCTACCAATGGTAGTGCAACATATAATAGTATCCGCATACATCATGTCACAATGGTTACGTGGGGGCAGATGTTGTTGAGTGGGACAGTCCTTGCTTAACTTGGCCTAGCTACTGTGGAGAGGTTAGACTGGAAATGGTTTTGGGTCACTTCCTACTTTGAGATCTTATGGTTTGGCTAGACTACTTCTTGTCACACAGGTGTTGCTGTTGTGGGATATGTTGTAATTGCAATGGTAGTTGTGTAGGACCATGTGTACATCATGGGAACATTGCTTTGTCAGTGGGATATGTGTGTTGTCTGGACTTAGGTACAAGTAATCACATGTCAAGAATGTGTAGAGTTTTTGGTTTACTCATGTTGTTAGGTCGTGAAACTGTTTCTGCATGTCAGGTGGAATGTCATGTGCACTATGATGATTTAGTTGGCGGGCCTTTGTTCAGTTGTTCTTACACTGTTCTCTGTGATTGTCAGTGGATGTCTCATGTGTGTTATGTAGGCCACTGTAGCTCAAAATGCATGTATGATGTGGTGTATCTGGGTATAGTGACTGCAGATGTTCATCATAGATTTTGTACATGCAGTGACATGGCTGTTCTCCAGACATGGATTATTTGCATCAGATAGCACCTGTATGGGAATGCCACATGTTGTGTCTTCATCTGAGATTTTATCCATTTGGGCATTTATGTACAGAGGGTTCAGCTAGGCATGTGATTGGAATGGCGGGTGCTGAGTTGTCTGTGACTATTGTTGTATCTACTTGCATGGGACATGACTTATGGGCATGGACTGGTCTGGTGTTGAATCGGAAAATGCATGATATAGTGTGATCAGTCAACTGTTTTGCCTAAACATGATAGGAGTATAGTGAGTAATGACCTGGATTAGGACGGTTTTTCACCGTTAGCCAGGGCAAGTTGAGCAGGCTGACATAGCCTTACAGGTGATTGTACATGGAATGCTCCAGTTATGCTACCTTACATGGATTATGATGTAGGTGAGAGAGAGGAATTTAAGGTGTGGCTAGAAGTAACATGTTGTGACATTATGTAGGTTATGTGTTTTTCTATGTGGAATTGCCTAACCAGGAGAAGTATACCTGCAGTTGTGCTGGTTGTAATGTGTGTATCTGAAGAATGTGATGACCCTCTCCCTCCTTCTCTCTCTATTTGTGTGCATCAGCATTGGAAGGCAAAGGAGACGGGGCACAGATGAGTGGGGATGCTGCTGGCCACAGGACCCGGAGTTCTGATACCACTGACAGCGCGGGACGCAGTGGCCCGGAGGGTGAGGGGAATGTCACGGGGGAGACAGGATCATCATCATCATCCTTGGAATCCTCCTCCATTGGACACTTCCTGGCAGAGGCGGACTCATCTGGGACCACCCCAGCACCATCTCTGTCCACCACCCCCCTTACTACCACCCTCTCCCTGTAGCTACCCAACCAGTTGTCCGTGCCCGCTCACACAGGAGGGTGGGTGTCTCCTTCGCCGTAGGCACCTCTGCCTCTGTCAGTCCTGCTGCCCTCAGTGTGGAGGCTATTTACCTTCTGAGGTCTATCTGTGTGGGTCAGTCGACCATCGTTAATGCCATCCAGGGACGGGCAACTCAGGTCCAGCAGAGCAATGCATTCCTGGTGCCCTGGCTGGCCTGCAGAAATCCTTTCAGGCTCTGACCTTCACACTGACGGCATCCAGTCACCCTTTGTCTTCTGTCCCTACTCCACCTTCCTCTTACCAATCCCAAACCCCTCTTCCCCAACCTAGTCAAAGCACACAAACAGACAAGCATGCATGTACATCAACATCCAAGGGTACCGCTAACAAACACAAGCACCACAAGACCCACCACCAGCATGCACAAAGACAACACCCACCTGCAGACAAACCAACACCAATACCTGCACTGACACCCGCACCACCCCTGCTATCACAGACACAACACTGGACACACCTGCAGACACAACACCAACATTCACCGATCCAGCCACAACTCCTATTCTACCCACAGTCAGCAGAATAGCAGCCCCTCAGACATCCACCCCAGTCACCACATCTGCAGGCACCACAACCACAAAGACGCCTACATGCAGCACATCTACCATACCTGCAGTCACCACCCCAACAGACAGTCACCCATCCACCATGGCATCTCCCAGTATTTCCACACCCCAAGACACATAAATACCCACACTCACCCACCCAACAGACACCCAGTACACACAAGCATACCTCGCAAACACATGCACCCAAGACATCCACCAAAATACCTCTTACAACCACTCCCTCCACTCCTCAACCCTTTTGCCATGACTGTCCCTGTGTGTCTAAGAAGTGTTTCCTCTTGGAGTTGAACCTTTTCCCTTCTCCTCTCCCACCCCGTGTGACCCAGAAATGCTCTGTGCGCCTCCCCAAGTCTAACCATTCCAGCTCCAAGCCCTTCCCAGGCCCCCTTCTAGTACCCATGCCCCTCCACCACCAAGAAGTCAACCCCTCCCAAGAGTTCCCAGCCTCAACCTTGGCCAAAGCCCAAAGATCCCCCTCCCAAACCCAAGCCCAAAGCCCCACAGCCCCACAGCCCCAGCATAATCTCTGAGCTGCCTGCCTACTTGTATGCCCCTACCTGTGGAGGTTACATGGCAGTCAGGAGTCAAGTTGGCGCACTTGGAAGTGCAATATGTGCATGTGGCACATATGTATTTGGACTGGCCAAAGGCCTTTATCATTGTACATATTTATGTGTGTATATATATATATTTTTTTAATTCACATATATCTGGGCCAACCTGTTGTTAGTTTGAAAGTTAATTCTTTGTCCTGCCTTTCTTTTCTTATAGCTGTTTTGGTCTTAGCTGCTTTTGTTTGTGTGAGTAATTTTTGTGTGTGGTGGTTGTGCTACCAGTTGTTCTTGGGCAGCATGTGTGGGTGTGTGCATTGCATTTGTTCCACTATGATGGGTGTGTATTGTGTGATGGCCATTTAAAAGTTGGGGACATATATTTGTATTGGTATTGTGTGTTGTGATTGTGTTGAAATGTGTTCTTTGCAGTGTTGTGTGCCTTTGTGTGGTTGTACTGGGTGTGTGCATGTATGTGGTGATAGGTATGTCAGATCTGTTGTGATGTGTGTTTGCGGGGTATGTTGTATGCCTAATTTTATGGGTGTGTGATTGTGTGTGTTGGTTCTCTGGTGTTGTTACATTGTGTTATATGTAGGAATTGTCAAGGGAGGTGTGCTCTGTGGATGCTTGATGGTGCTTTTGAGGTGTTGTGGATTTGTTGTGTTATTTGGTGGTGTTGTGTGTTGTTTTGTATGACAGTGCCGGAACTGTGTACCCGGGGGTTGCTGTATGTGTTTGGCATTTGTGTGTGTGATGGTCATATTTGTGTGTAATATGTATGTGCATGTGTTTATGTGCTTGGGTGTGAGTGTGCATGTCAGTTTGAGATTACGTGTGTGTGTCACCCTCGCCACCTGTCCAGGATGTGTATGTTTTGTGTTTAGGTACATCAGCATTTTGCAACAGTGACAGATATATGTGTGTACTCATGGTTGCTGTCATCGTTGTCGTTGCTGGTTCTGGAGTTGTTGGGCGAGCAGGAGCAGCGGGAAGTTCAAGTTCCATTGCGGCTCCAGATGCAACAAAAGAGATAACTTCACATGAGTGTTCCATTGTATCAATGATACATTCCATTCTGGATCTCAGTCTAAATTTTGCAAATGTTTCATTCTGAAGTGGGTGGAAAGAAACATCATATTTAAAAAATGATGATGCAAACGATGTATTAAGTTTCCTGAGCGACTGAACATATGAGACTACAAAAGAAATTTTGAAAAGTTTGGGCACAGAAGAATTCAGTTCTTACAGCCCCAAGAAAGACACACTGGGCCTCATTAAGACCTTGGTGGTCTAATGACCGCCAGGGATGCGGTTGCAGTTGGTCCACCGCCAATGCAGCAGTCTGAGTGCCATATTACGACTGCAGTGGTAGCACCGCGGTCGGACCACCAGATTATGACTTCAGGCGGTCTGGCGGTGCTGGTGGTCCTAATCCGTCAGGGCACCTCGGGGACTATGACCCTCTTCTCCACCACCAGTTTCATGGCGATAGCACCGGCTATTGGACACAGGGTGCAGGGGGCCCCAGGGGGGCCCGTGAAGTGCCCATGAATTGGCATGGGCAGTGCAGAGGCCCCTCTGGCCAGCCCTGTTGCAATGTTCACTGTCTGCTTTGCAAACAGTGAACATTGTGATGGGTGCTGGTGCATCCAACGCACTGTGGCATTGCTGACGGCTCTAATATAAGACAGAGACAATGCTCTAGGAGGTTTCCCACTGGGAAACAGAGATTCTGCCTGCAGACCCAGCAGGAAACTCGTAATGGCCCTGGCGGGGATGCTGCAACACTGGTTGCAACCTACCCATTGAGACTTCAGCAGAAGTGCTTTCCCATCTGCCGAAGTCATAATAAGCCCTACTGTGTGTTATAGTAGAACTCCTGATTCGAACCAAGGGGCCTTAGATATCACCAATCAGTTTCTTTCTTTTTAATTTGAAGGTGACTATTACCATTGTTAGAAATGGGGTCTATAGTTGGCAGAGGTATACACCCTTGTCCACGTAGGGGCCACAATTCTAGCCAGGGTAAGTCACACACAATCCAAATTTTCCTTTGCCCACCCTCTGGTAGCTTGGCACTGAGCAGTCAGGCTTAACTTAGAAGGCAATGTGTAAAGTATTTGTGCAATAAATTATGCAATAACACAGTAAAAACACCACAAAAATACTCCACATTATAAGATATATATTTTAGTAGATTAAGGTCAAAATGATCAAGATTTGATGAATAAAAGTTGAAATATCACTTTTGTAATGAGAAGAGTTTTAAGTCTTTAAAAATCAACAAATGTCTCTAGTGTGCTTAAAGTAACTGGTATGCGTCAAAATTACATGCACAAAGACCGCGGAGGAGATGCGTGGAAAATGGAAGGTGTGCGTTGGATTTCTGACCGTGCACTGATGATGCATCAATTATTTTCCATGCGGCAAGGACGTCAAATCCCGGCGTGCAGGCTTGAATCCTCACTGTGATGTGGGGTCTTTTTACGCCCAGGACGAAGTCACAGGTGCTGTGTCGATCCGGTGGGCTGTGCGTCGAAGTTCAAGTTGCAATGCTGGCACTGCATCGATCTCCACTCAGGGAGCCGGGCTGCATCATTCCAGCTCGGCGATGTGGTGATTCCTTCACTGTTAGGCAGGCTGTGCGTCGATTACGGCAGGCTGTGTATCGATATTCGCCACACAAGGAGTTCCTTTGAGGAGATGAAGGTCCTCATTACAACATTGGCGGTAAATGCCGCTTACCGCCGTGCAGAAGACCGCCAATACACCGCCGCAAAATTCCACCACAGGTATTAAAACCCACAGCCCGGAATCTGCCAAAATCTAGACACCCACACAAGTCCGCCACACCAAAGGTCAGTGATAAACTGGCAATAACAAAACCGACACTGTCACGCTAACAGGAATACGCCCACACTATAACGACCCACAAATCCAAGTATACAAAACACTACCACATTGGACAATTCCAAATACACACACCTGATACACATACACACACCACTCCCACACACCCAATACAATATAAAACACACACCCACATTACCCACAGACCCTTACTACCAAATATTTTGATGAAGGCCAGAGAGACAGCACAGCAAAGACAACACCAGCATACAGAGGCACACAACACCATCACACATCCACATCCACGCACAAAACACCACACACCCCTAAACATCACCCCACACATCACAACACACACCACCTCACACATCACCCACACCACCCCATGGCACTGCAAAGACACCCCAGGTTTTTAGAGGAGGAGCTCAAGGTCATGGTGGAGGAAATCATCTGGGTAGAGCCACAGCTATTTGGATCACAGGTGCAGCACACCACCATAGCTAGGAAGATGGAGCTATGGCGCAGAATCGTGGACAGGGTCAACGCAGTGGGACAGCATCCAAGAACACAGGATGACATCAGGAAGAGGTGGAACGACCTACAGGGGACAACATGGGAGGAGCAGGTCTTGGCTATACTGCATCCTGGGGGCCTCGCTGGAGTAGCAGGAGGAATGGACTCTGGTAAGTCAAATCTTAACTATTACATCCCCCACCCTACCTGCATGCTATCACATACCCCCGCCCTCACCCCCATCACTCCAACTCCTCACAGATGTCCCACTATCACAAAGCACACATCCCAACACCAGGCCCTGCATGCAACAACAAAGCATGGACACCCATCACCAATGCACGGCCACTACACATACCCACACAGACCCCTAAACATTTAGCACACAAGGTCCTACACATGAATGGAAGCACTGGGGTACAGGGTCACCCACCCATTGCACACGATGGCACACACAGATGCAATAATCATGCCTTTACACCCCTGCAGGACCCCTACCCAACGTCACCGGACAGGAGGTTCCAGACATGTCCACTCCACTCACAGAAGAGGCCCACAGTGATGACAGCAGCTCTGTCCAACTGGATCTAGATGACCTGCCCGGCCCATCTGGGACCTCGGGACGGTCGGTTCCCCTCACACTGGCAGAGGCCACCACAGAGCCTCCCCCTCAGGAAACACCAGCACAGCACCCACCCAGCGGGCCCATACCTCTGTCCCCAGGACACGTCATGCAGCAGTGTGTCCACCTCTACAGCGAACCCAGGCTAACCAACCACCCCAAGAACAGCAGGGACCTGGGGGCACTGGTAGTGGACACACGGTTCAGGGGACAGAGGCCCAGGAAAACAGGGGAACTGGAAGGGCTGCTCTGCGACAGGGGGAGGACAGGCCCAGGGAACCCACTCTTCACGAGGCCCTCTCCAACATGATGGAAGCCTACCGTCATTCCCAGGAGACGATGGCAACGGTACTGGCCAAGTTTCAGGAGACCCAGCGGCTGCAGGAGGAACAGTATTTGGGCTTCAGGGAGGAACTCAAATCCATCAATACCACCCTGGGCACCATTGTAGGGGTGCTGAAGGAACTTGTGAACATCAGGAGGGACACTGTGGCACAACAAGGGGCCCCTGACACTAGCCTGGACGATGAACTGCCCACCACCTCCGCCGTCGCTAGTGGACAAGAGGCACCGCCACAGGACCACGACACCAGCACCCCACCCCCTGCAGATGGAGAACCACCCGCAAGCGGTCCCTGAGATCCAGGACAAAGACAGAGAACAATGCCAAGAGACTCTTGGTTGCCGGGGGACCTGGACGCTTCCCCCTGATTGGCCGCATACCGCTCCCTGCCTCCATTTCAAGCTGTGCCCATTGCGGGACGCGGAGAGACTCTTGGTTGCCGGGGGACCTGGACGCTTCCCCCTGATTGGCCGCATACCGCTCCCTGCCTCCATTTCAAGGCGCGCCCCTCGCGGGACGCGGAGAGTTTCTTGGTTGCCGGGGGACCTGGACGCTTCCCCCTGATTGGCCGCATACCGCTCCCTGCCTCCATTTCAAGGCGCGCCTCTCGCGGGACGCGGAGAGACTCTTGGTTGCCGGGGGACCTGGACGCTTCCCCCTGATTGGCCGCATACCGCTCCGTGCCTCCATTTCAAGGCACGCCCCTCGCGGGACGCGCGCGGGCGTGCACCCGGGTGAAGACCAGGCCATGACGGGCCCGTCTATGCCCGTCTTCGGCCGGATGAGGCTGGGCTGGGCCTACCTTCTGTCATCTGTTGCCTCACATACCAAGTAAGGCTTAAAACATTCTAATTTGTTGGCACCTTGTAGCCGTTACTTCCCCGGTTCCATGGGGAAGAGAAAAGCTGCTGATCCCTTGGATCCTTTGACTGATTGCAAAAAGCAGAAAAAACGCTCCTTCAAACCAGTTACTAAGCCTAAAGTAAACACTCAAAAACCATTTGAAGAGATTGATCTGTTATTTGAAGAGGTGGAGGCAATACTAAATTGTACAGCCACCCATAATGGAGCCCCGCCTTTAAAAAACGCTTTAGTCCACCCTGGGAGGATCCAAGATTTCTTTAAAACAAAGACGAAGGACCAAGGCTTGGATCCAGCGTTGATCAATAGCGGAGTGGCTCCACTAACAACACACCACTTACCTTCTTTCCCCTCTTATGGCTTAATAAATATGATAAATGTTTCTTCGCACAGATGTGGGCCTTCTCAAGTGGAAACAGAAGGAAGCACTCCTATTCCACCCATACCACTGAGTCCTGTGATCAAATTGGTCCCAACTATACCCTGTAGGAACTGGTTTGAGGTTCTAGCTGAGGAGGACGAAACATTTAGAGCTTTCGATTTCCCTGCAGACGATCGCAATAAAGAGGATATCCCTCGCACCTCAGTCCCAATTCCTGCTCCTCTCTTAGAGCATCCTCCCACTGAACCTAATGTCTTCCTTATACTCCAGAGAGTGGAAGAAGTTAGGTCTTTGGTGTTACAATGGGCAAAAAGTTTGCAGGAAAGATCAGAGTGTGGATGCAAATGCCATCTAAGAGACGATGGGGTGAACGGAGGTCACACAGTGCCTGACCCAATTCCACCCACCTGGTCTGCACAGGGGGGTCAGGCCATTATTTATCAAAAGGAAAAGACACATAGGGCTGGTATAGATGTGAACGCAACATGCTCTGAATACAACCTTATACAGGAGTACCAAGCTAGCAAAAATGCATCAGATGAGGGGGTTACTACGATAAACTACTCCGCCCCAATAGCCGCCCCCCAGATTTTTCAAATTATTTGTTAACTAAGAGCTGCAAAGAGACTGATAATCCCCCATCCAAGATGATCTATGTTTCATCCAATGTCAGCAACTTACTTGCTCCCAAATCTTCCTTCGGTTCCATTAGTGCCACTCCTTCTCAGAGAATTCCTTGTGGCCCAGTCACATTGCCAAACGCCCAACGCCCCAAGCACGGGACAAATACTCTTTTCCTAAAACAAGTCCCGAAATTGTTACCAGGGCTTATCGAGGACCATGATTCTAGGGTTAACAAGGTAACTCACTGGCTACGACACCAATGAAACTTTTTATCAGTCATACGTTCAGATATCCGCAATGCCAAGCGGTGGTGTCCCTTAGGGTCGATCCACGATGTAATTTCAATCAAGTTCCATGATAGAACCTTGGTTGAGAGTCTTATCGCGTTCAATGACCGTACCCATCATTTTATGGAATGAAGGAAGGGATGTATCACTCTAGAGACAGTATTAGAGGTTGAAGGCCAGGCACAAGTTTCCAGCCACTCATGTCGTAATTCTACAAGTAATCAGCTTAGGTGTGGCGATTCTATCCAGCCTAACCCTGTATGACTGGCCACAGTCCAGGAAGCAACCCTAGGGGCTGACCCAGAGGAATCCAGTCTGATGGTTTTTGATGGATCTACCGCCAAAGAGTTGATTCCTGAGAAGACCAACTCTCAGACACCAAGTCCTGTCACTGAGAAAAAAAGCCTATCAATTATTACATGGAATCTAGCCGGCCTTGGGAGGAAATTAGTTGATACTGACTGGTGTTCATACATAAATACCCAAGACATATGCCTTTTTCAAGAAACATGGGCTGAGAAGAAGATCACCATAGATGGGTTCCTTTCCTTCAATTTGGTTGCCCAACCATCTACAAAACTGACAGGTCGAGCAAAAGGAGGTCTTCTGCTGTTATTAAACAAAAATGTGCAATGTGTATACAAGATTCTAAAATTTGATAGTCCTGATTTGATGGGGTTACAAATCACATTTCAACAGAGTTTTAATATAATTCTTATTAATGTTTACGCCCGATCTGTACCTCGAGGGGTTGAGTCTCAGATTCTAAAACAGTTACTTGACTTCCTAGATACCCTACAACCAACTTCCTACCTGATAATAGCTGGGGATGTAAATTGCACCTTTGAATCCTCTGAGATACTATCTGGTCTTACAGAGGAAGAAGACCAAACATGGGGGATTGCACAGCTGACTAGCGATTGTTTCCATCCTAATTCTTGTGTAGCTACTGAACTGACATCTCTCTGTTTGAAGCACGGCCTCAGGGCCTGTAATGGCCGCATGCCCTCTGACTTGGACACTGCACCCACTTTCAAACGAGGCTTAACCACAAGTGTAATTGACAATTTTTTTGTGGATGTGAGATTGTGGCCCTTTTGAGAGATATGAAGGTGGATGCTAGATGTGAAAGTGACCATTATCCCCTGTTACTTTCTATGTCAGGGGATGTTTTTGGTAGAACCTCGAATAACCAAGTTACTATGGTCCCCACTCCAACCCTGAGCAATTCGTTTACGAAGGTCAGGTGGCCAAAGGTCCTGTTGAATCCTTATTTGTTACGTGAGATCTACCTCGCTTTTATAGATAATCTGGCCCCATATCATGACTGTGACTCCAATGATATTCCACTCTTACCAATACATGAAAATATGGTCACAAGACTACAACGTATTTTTTATAAGAAGGTTGGAGTAAGACATCAAGGAGGTACCTCTAGTTCATAGTTTGATGAATCCTGCCATAGGGCCAAGACAGGATTAAAAAACGCCCTCATGAAAGGGACCCAAGGGGAAATACAACTAGCTAGATGCACCTACAAAGAATCCATCACCCGAGCCAAAAAAACTTGGGAAGAAACAATTTGGCAGGAGTTGCTGGATGCTACCCAAACCAACAACAATAAACTGTTCTGGGAATTGTTGTGCAAACAAGAGAAAAAGTAAAGGACTGGTGTTAGCAATCACATACAGCCAGAAAGATGGGTTGAACATTTTTCAAGTCTATATGATAAAGCTGATACCCCCACGATCTCCGCCACCCGGGAAGTGGGCCAAGACCCCCTCCCCATCTCGGATGTGCTTCCTGGCCCAGCTCCACTAGAAGGGGGCCTACAGAACTCTAAGGGCCACATCCGCTTTACTATCAAAGAAACTGCCGAAGCTATTCGCTCACTAAAACTCGGAAAAGCCCCAGGCCCAGACAAAATTCCGGGGGACCTCTACTCTACTGAGCCAGAAGTTTTGGACCTGGTACATTAACACACTTTCTAATAAAATCACTGAAGGGTGGCAGATCCCTATGACATGGAAGGGTGCTGAAATTATCCCTGTTCACAAAAAGGGCAATGCAAACCTCCCGACAAATTACAGACCAATTAGTCTGATTGATAATCTTCAAAAAATATTTGCCAAGCAACTTCTAGGCAGATTATCTAACTGGGCCACAGATCACCAGATCCTTTTTCCCCTTCAAGCTGGATTTCGATCGAGGATCAGCACAGTGGACCAGGTTTTTAGACTGGCCGTGCTGTTTTGGAAATATACAGCCCTTGCAAAACAACCTTTATACATTGCTTTTGTTGATTTGAGATCAGCCTTTGACCTAGTTCCGAGGGAAAAGCTGTGGGAGGTGCTACATAAAATAGGGACTCCAGTTAATTTAATCCAACGCCTGAAGCGACTGCATGAGGATACATATGCGCAAGTGAGATGGGGTAACCTAGGCGAACTAACGGACAAAATCCCCATAAATAGGGGCGTTCGCCGCGGTTGTGTGTTGGCACCGTTTTTATTCTCTATTTTTATTAACGAGGTGGTACAGGCTTTAATGACATGCCAGAATGACTCCCCCACCCTATGCGCCCAAAAAATCCCGATCCTTCTTTTTGCAGATGACTCCCTTCTCATCTCCAAATCTCCTATGGGCCTACAAACTCTTATCAATAGATTCAACTCTTTTTGTCGAGATTATGGCTTAGAGCTGAATCATAAGAAAACTAAGTTATTGGCACTCCGTTCAGGAGTGCGGAAGAAATGCACCATTCACTTAGAAGGAAACCTCCTGGACAAGGTTTGTTCCATAGACTATCTGGGTGTAAGGCTTACTGATAATTTGAATTGGGGAGAAAAGGTCAAAAAAAGCGTGGGCCGTTTGCAGCATAGTGCAGCATCTATCCTGCGTTTTTATAGGGGTACGACAGCAAAAACTGTCTCCCCGGCAATCAAGATTTATATTGCTAGAGCACAGGGTGCTGCTGCTTACGGTGCGGAGGTCTGGGGCTTTTCTGACTGCAATAGGTTAATCGGTGAGAATAGCTTTGCGAGGTCTCTATGTGCCTGTCCCCCAAGCACTGCACTGATTACGTTGTTTTTAGATCTGGGCCTGAGACGTATAGCTGATTTAATCATTTTAAGACCACTTTTATATTGGATAAGGCTATGGACTGTACCAGAATTGGATGTTTACAAGACCTCACTCCTAGATCTGTTAAAGTGCTCTAACTCAACCACTATTCCCTGGGTTAAACATGTATCTAGATGGTTTAACAAACTAGGACTCAGAGACTTTTGGGAAAAAACCCACAAACTGGAAAAACCCCATTCTAAAGTATTGAAGCGTGTATACTGGTCCTACGTATGCAACGATTATATTACCCACAGAGCCTACGGTTGCTTAACAAACCTTTTTACAGATTTTAAGTGGTATCCACAATTTGAAACATATCTAGATACTATTCCCGACATTTTAGGCAAAAGCTTATATGCCAGATTCCGCTTTGGGTCGCTGCCGTTGAAGTCATTGGTCTGTGGATGGGGTACAAAAACAGTTACAGATATATGTCCTGTCTGTGGCGTAACACCTGAAACAGTTGAACATTTCATGTTCTTTTGCCCCGCTTTCTCTCTTCCCAGGTCTAAGTGGATTTGTAACATCTGCCGTGAAATGGGGATAAGAGATTGTCCTTCTGCCTTGAGGATTTTAAAAAGTCACCACTCTATGATTTTAATACATGCTGTCAGCAAGTATCTACTGGCAGCATGGCATATACGCAATTCCGTTATCAGGACTGTGTCTTAATCATGAGTGGACAATTTTTACTTCTAAGAATTGCAGAGGGGGGGTTTGTAGTTGCACTGTGTACTGTTGAGGGTTTTTAACGGGATCGTATATTATGTATCTTTGTTTATATACTTCTGATTTTATTACTATTTATTGTATATTCGCTTTGATGATCGATCGATCGAATAAAGCATGTGTGTCAATCAATCAATGCCAAGACCCCGCCAACAAATGAGACCACCCTGATAGTCATCCTTCTGTCCCTCTTTGTCACCCTGTCCATCCTTAAACTGCCCAGCTCCACTTCCTATGCCCCTTTGGACAATGCACCTGTGAGACTAATAGACTGGACTCTGCCATGGACATTCCTCCACCATCACCCCTGACCATTTTACAACACCCTCCACTATTTAGCACTTAAATAAACACCCTTAAATCACAAAACAATCTGGAGTCAGTCTGTGCTTTCACCAATGTGTATTTGCAATAACTGAGGGAAATATCAATGTCATTGTATTGTCAACATACCTATGTCACACAGCTCTAGTCCATGAGGAAACATAGTAGAGTTCACACAGTGGAACCCACATCTGTGAAATCGAACGGGAAAGTGACAAATCAGGGTCCATACACTGGATGAAAGTGACAGACAGTTAAGAGGTAGAACAAGTGTATCAGATGTAGGAGGCAGTGATGTCTTCTTACCTGTGTCTCACTGGAAGTATTAATGGATCACGGTGTTTCTGTTGTCTATGTCCTCTTCTTCTGCCTCCTCTTCTTCACTGTCCACAGGCTCCACAGCTGCCACAACACCTCCTTCAGGACCATCCTCCTGCAGAAAAGGCACCTGTCGTCACAAAGCCAAGTTGTGCAGCATACAGCAGGCCACGATGATCTGGCACACCTTCTTTGGTGAGTAGTATAGGGAACCACCTGTCATATGGAGGCACCTGAACTTAACCTTCAGGAGGCCGAAGGTCCTCTCTATAACCCTCCTAGTTCACCCATGTGCCTCATTGTAGCGTTCCTCTGACCTTGTCCTGGGATTTCTCACTGGGGTCAGTAGCCATGACAGGTTGGGGTAGCCAGAGTCACCTGCAAATGTCGAAGGACAACTGTTAGACACACACTAACCCTTAGGGACAACCCCAGACCCAGACAATTAGTCACACTGTATAGGGTCCATGTCCTAACCCAATAGCCACACACTGTGCCTCGGGAGTTGCCCCATCACATAAGGGATGCTGCTATTCCTCGGAATGTAAGCATCATGCACTGAGCCAGGGAACTTGCCGTTCACATGGGAGATGTACTGGTCTGCCAAACACACCATCTGCACATTCATTGAATGGTAACTCTTCCGGTTTCTGTACACCTGTTCACTCCTGCGGGGGGACCAAGGCCACATGTGTCCCATCAATGGCACCTATGATGTTGGGGATATGTCCCAGAGCGTAGAAGTCACCTTTCACTGTAGGCAAATCCTCCACCTGAGGGAACACGATGTAGCTGTGCTTGTGTTTCAGCAGGGCAGACAACATTCTGGACAACACGTTTGAGAACATAGGCTGGGACATCCCTGATGCTATGGCCACTGTAGTTTGAAAAGACCCACTTGCCAGGAAATGGAGTACTGACAGGACCTGCACTAGAGGGGGGATACCTGTGGAATGGCGAATAGCTGACATCAGGTCTGGCTTCAACTGGGCACACAGTTCCTGGATTGTGGCACGATCAAGTCTGTAGGTCACTATTACCTGTCACTCTTCCATTGTCGACAGGTCAACCAGCGGTCTGTACACCGGAGGATGCCGCCATCTCCTCACCTGCCCCAGTGGACGTGCTCTATGGATTAGAACAATGAGTAGAGGGTTAACCAACACTGAGGTACGAAAACACAACTTTATTGCACACATTTGTCAATCCGCTATGTGCCTGTCTTAGTGTGTATGCAAGGCCTGGATATGTGTGACACATTTAAAATTAATGCCACGTGGCCTCCTGAAATGGCGGCTGCCTGACCTGTAAGGTGGGACAATGGGAAATGAGGAAACTGCGCTGGCGTAGTACACCGTTGCGGTAGGCATTCGAAGACCGTGGCGCAATCCTGCTTTGGTTAACATTGGACCCTATGGATCCCAGGAGCCAATGATGATGTACGCCGGCGGTGACAGTACGCACTGCCGCGGACGTGACCTCCATTTTCTGTCTGTTCACTCACTTGATACCTGATCTTCAACAGGAGAGGACCTACACTGCAAGTGCTGCTGTGACCTCAGTCTGGAAGCGACAATGGCTACAGTTTCTGGGGAAAGGGCCCCTGCCTTCACATCGGAGGAATTGGACAAACTAGTGGATGGGGTCCTCCCCCAGTACACGCTACTCTACAGTCCTCCAGACAAACAGGTGAGTACACTGTGAGCATGCTGTATGGGCAATGCCTGTTTGGAGTGGTGTGGATGGGAGATGGGGGGGGGAATGAGGCGTGCATGAAACGACGGTGAGTATATGTGCGTCAGGGCAAGGGTGGGAACGTGGGCCAATGACTGTGATGGTCCGGGCGGTTATATTTTCTGCTTTTCCCCTGTCCTATTCCTGTAGGTCAGCGCCCACCAGAAGAAGGATATTTGGTGTGCCATCGCCAAGGAAGTCCGGACCCTCGGGGTCCACCACAGACGGAGCACCCACTGCCGTAAAAGATGGGAGGACATTCGCCGCTGGAGCAAGAAAACGGCGGAGGCCCAGCTGGGGACGGCCTCCCAACGTGGGAGGGGTGCCCGTCGCACCATGACCCCCCTGATGTTCTGGATCCTGGCGGTGGCGTATCCAGAGTTGGATAGGCGCTTGAGGGCATCACAGCAGCCACAAAGGGGGGAGTACACTCTCATTCAGCTGATTCAGCGCACATTGGAGCTGTCTGGGTTGGGGAGGTGGGGAGTGGGTTACCCTAGGCCAGGGCGGGTTTTGCAGGCAAGGTCCCTTCGTGAGGCAGGCTATGTGGCACCCCACCCCACCAGTGTTAAGAGCCATCTACCCCTAGTCAGGATCCTGTGACTTCCATATGTGCAGCAATCGGGCAGAACCTAATGACCCTGTGATTAATTAGCAAACTCTAAGTGTATAAAGTAGTGCAGAGGGCTGCTGTGTCTGTAGTGTCTGCCAACGGTAGCGGTATTGCATGCACTGAACATGTCTTTCTACTTTCTTTCCCCCCTTTTTGTGGTCTCCCTGTTCTTGTGTGCATTAGCATTACGCGGAGGAGCAGTGCCACCGGAGCAGGAGGGAGCTGCATCCCACATGATCCTGGAGGGTGAGACTATGGACTCCAAATTCACCAGTGCGACGGAGGGCGAGGGGAGCTCCAAGGTGGGGACAGGAGATGAGACCAGCGACACCGACTCCTCCTCTGATGGGAGCTCCCTTGCGGTGGCAGGCCCTTCTGTGCCCCCGCATCTACAGGTACAGCCACCACCCCCCCTACCAGCACCGCCCTCCCAGCAGCCCCTCAGCGTGTGTCCCATGGCCGCTCACCCAGGAGGGTGAGCATCTCCTTTGCCCCATGCACCTCAGCCCCCGCCCCTGTCAGCCCTGCTGCCCTCAGTGAGGAGGCCATTGACCTCCTCAAATCCCTCACTGTTGGGCAGTCTACCATTCTGAATGCCATCCAGGATGTAGAGAGGCAGTTGCAACAGACAAATGCATACCTGGAGGGGATTCATTCTGGTCAGGCAGCCCAACAGCGAGCTTTTCAGACTCTGGCCTCAGCACTGATGGCAGCCATTGTCCCTGTGTCCAGCCTCCCCCCTCCAACTTCTTCCTCCCAGACCCAATCCCCAGTACCTCAGCCTATCCCAAGCACACCATCAGACCAGCATGCACACACCTCAACACACAAGGGTAGCTCTGGCAAACATAAGCACCATACATCCCACAGGCACTCACACAAGCATCATACCCATGCAGGCATACCAACAGCCACTGCCTCCACTGTGTCCCCCTCCTCCACGTCTCCCTCCTCCCTCCCTGTCACGTCTCCACTCACACCTGCATGCACTACATCTTCAGCCACTTCGTCCATCACCAGCACGCCCATCACCACACACCGCTCACGTGCACTCACCACCCCCACTACCATTCACACATCCCCTGTGTCCTCTCCCAGTGTGTCTGTGAGCCCACTTCCCAAACTACAGAAACGCAGTTGCACACCCACCCAACAGCCACCCACCTCACAACAGCCTCCAGCCCATGCACCTTCACCCAAAGTCAGCAAACGAACACCTCCTACAACCACTACCTCTTCCTCCACTCCCAAACCCCCTCCATCTACCCATCCCAGTGTGTCTAAAAAACGTTTCCTGTCAAACCTTGACCTCTTCCCTACACCTCCCCCACCCCTTCCGTCCCCTAGGGCCCGCCTTTCCAGGTCCCAACCCAGCACCTCAGCCACCACATCACCGGGAACAGTGGTCCCAGCAGTAACCGGCTTCTGGAGTGCGCCAATCAGCAGGGCAGCCAGTGTGCCAAGGAGCCAAGCCAAGGACATTCCCCCCCCTCAAAAACTAAAGAAGTTGGCCACAGCCCGGAGGGAGAAGGCCAAAACACCTGCCACCAAGGGCTCTCCCAGGACTACAGTTGCGAGTGGCAAGACAGCTGCGCCAACATTCAAGGTGGGGAAGGCCAGAGAAGGAAAGGGAAGTCGCCTCCAACCTGCACGGCGGACAAGACCACCACATGCACCGCCGCCACATGCACCGCCGCCACGGGCATCGCTGCCCAGGACACCGCCGCCAGCAGCACGCTCACTGAGCCACCCACCAGCACCGCTGCCCAGGACACCGCCGCCAGCAGCACGCTCACTGAGCCACACGCTCACTGAGCCACCCACCAACACCGCTGCCCAGGACACCGCCTCCAGCAGCACCCTCACTGAGCCACCCACCAGCACCGCTGCCCAGGTCACCGCCCCCAGCAGCATGCTCACTGAGCCACCCACCAGCACTGCTGCCCAGGACACCGCTGCCAGCAGCACGCTCACTGAGCCACCCAGCAGCACATCTGCCCAATGAGCGCTGCAAGCCCCGCAGCTACTGAGGGCGCCGCCTGTACCGCCAGTGGCCACGCCACATCCTGTGCCACTGGCACCACGGCAGACATGGCTGCTATCCCCAGTGGTCAGTCGTACGTGGCTGGTGGTCAGTTCCAGGGGCCTTGACAGCTTCCATGTTGGCCCACCATCAGTGGAGTATCACATACACTACCTCAGTCCTTGGCAGGATGAAACACTCTGGGCACAAAGCCCCCTCCAGAACCAGTGGAGAGATACATCCACTACCTCAGTCGTTGGCAGGATGAAGCACTCTGGGCACAAAGTCCCCTCCAGAACCAGTGGAGAGATACATCCACTACCTCAGTCCTTGGCAGGATGAAGCACTCTGGGCACAAAGTCCCCTCCAGAACCAGTGGAGAGATACATCCACTACTTCAGTCCTTGGCAGGATGAAGCACTCTGGGCACAAAGCCCCCTCCAGAACCAGTGGAGACTGTTATCCACTTGCGAGACTGTGGCTTTGCACTCCCCAGGATAAAGCAGTGGGCAAACCACCCACTGGAGAGACTTGAGAGACTGTGGCTTTGCACTCCCCAGGATAAAGCAGTGGGCAATCCACCCACTTGAGGGACTTGAGAGACTGTGGCTTTGCACTCCTGAGGATAAAGCAGTGGGCAACCCACCCACTGGAGAGACTTGAGAGACTGTGGCTTTGCACTCCTCAGGATAAAGCAGTGGGCAACCCACCCACTGGAGAGACTTGAGAGACTGTGGCTTTTAACTCCCCAGGATTAAGCAGTGGGCAACCCACCCACTGGAGAGACTTGAGAGACTGTGGCTTTGCACTCCCCAGGATACATCAATGGGCATGGAGCCCCTTCGCAGAGCTGGCGTCGTGCACTCATCCGGCTGAGGTGCCCCCCCTTCCCTTCCCCCTGAGGTGCCTGTTTTTTTGCGATCTGATGCCCCTGCAGTGTTCTCTCCGTTTGGATCGGGTACTGAGTGTGGGCCTCGCCCATGCATTTTGGGCCCAGTGGTCCACGGACTATGTAGGTGCAGTACATGGACTTGAAATCTTGGTGTACATATTTGTTAATAGTGTATATATATTTTTCGCTAATGGATTTTTCCTGATTACAATCATTCAAATCATTTCCTTTTGTCCTTGTGTTCTTCCAGGGGGGTAGGGGGTGTAAATGTAATGTTTCAACATGTATTTGTGTGTATGGTGTTGTGGGGCTGGGGGTGTTGCATGTTGTGTGAGTGTGTCACTCTCTTTTCCCTCCCCCCTCCCCTGTGTTGTAGGTGCAGTAGTCACTGTGGTGGTCGCCACTGTCGGTCGTGCTCCTGGTAGAGGAGCAGGAAGACAATGGCAGGTAGAATTTGGAGTTCCTGCTCCATGGCATCCTGGTTCCTCGTGGGGTGTGTAGAGGTGAGCGTTTTCCCTTCCAAGTCCTGTTTCCGCTGTGTTTTTGTTCGCGTTGAATCCGCCACGGAAAAGGTGGCAGATTGGCCTCTCATAATGGTGTGGGCGGTATATTGTCTTCTGCCTGTCTGTTGGCGGTGACCGCCATGCAGTTTGTTTGTTCCGCTGTGGCGGTTGGAGTGTTAAAGTGGCTGTCTATGTTGGTGGTTTCCGCCATGGTCGTGATTCCATTTTTTTCCGCCGGTCTGTTGGCGGTCTCATCGCCGCTTTACCACCGACCGCCAGGGTTGTAATGAGGGCCAAAGTCTTTTTGGCCCTGAGACTTCAGGAACAGGAGGCAAGCTCAATCAAAGCCCTGGAGAGCACTTCTCAGCAGAGCCAGAGGCCAGCAAGGCAGCAGGGCAACAGAAAGGCAGCAGTCCCTCACAGCAAAGCAGTCCAGGTGAGTCCTTTGGGCAGCCAAGTAGCGCCTCTTGGCAGGTTGCAGGATCTGGTTCAGAGTGTCTGTCCCAGGAAGTGCCTGAGTTGGCAGGGTCAGGGACCCAGTTTATTTACCCAAAAGTGCCTTTGAAGTGGGGGATACTTCAAAGAGTGGTTTTGAAGTGCACAAGGTCCCCTTTCAGTACAGCCCTGTCTGCCAGGGTCCCAGTAGGGGGTTTGGCAGTCCACTGTGTGAGGGCAGACCACTGTCCTTTAAAATGTAAGTGTCAGGCCCTCCACCCTTTCAGCCCAGGAAGACCCATTCAGTATGCAGATGTGTGCAGGTGTGACTGAGCATCCTGTGTTTGTGGTTGTCTGGGTGAAATGCACAATGCTGTCAACCAGCCCAGCCCAAACATGGAGGCACAGAAGGATTTTAAGTGCAGAGAACTGCTCACTTTCAAAAAGTGGCATTTCTAAAATAGTAATATAAAATCCAACCTCACCAGTCAGCAGGATTTTGTATTACCATTCTGGCCATAGTAAATATGACCTGTCTGCCCCTTTCTCATCAGAATCTACCACTCAAACAGTGTATGAGGGTAGCCCTAGTGTTAGCCTATGAAAGGAGCAGGCTTCACAGCAGTGGAAAATTAATTTAGGGGTTTTCAACTTCCAGGACATATAAAACACACAGGTACATGTCCGGCCTTTCACCTACATAGCACCCTGCCCCCCTATGGGTTACCTAGGGCCTTATATGTAGAAAAAAGGGTGTTTAGGCTTGGCAAGTACTTTTAAAGGCCAAGTCGAAGTGGCAGTGAAACTGCACACACAGGCTTTGCAATGGCAGGCCCGAGGCATGGTTAAATGGCTACTTGTGTGGGTGGCATAATCAGTGATGCAAACCCACTAGTAGCATTCAGTCTAAAGGCCCTGGGCACATGTAGTGCTCTTTACTAGGGACTTACAAGTAGATCAAATATGGCAATTGGGTATGAACCAATGATACCATGTTTTAAGAGAGTGATCATATGGACTTTAGCACTGGTTAGCAGTGGTAAAGTTCATAGTCATAGAACCAGCAAAAACAGTGTCAGAAAAGTGGAGGGAGGCAGGCACAAAGTTGGGGTATTCACCTAAGGCTGTCAGGTCTAACAACCATCAAATAGGAGAGACATCAATAGCCTGTCCCCGCCTGGCAAACCTCAATGTCCATTTTTTTGTGTCTGGCATAATTTATGTAGACTCCAAACTTCAAACAGAATATATTGTTGTAGCTACGTTAAATGAATAATATCCTATTGATTTGGAAAAGGAGTGAGAAACAGGAAAATACTTTGCACCAGATCAACACCGGAGACCACGTACTTCGGTTCATAATGACAATGAGAAGAAAAAGTACAGCATTTTTAAAACCAGGAATCCTTGAAAAGGGGTTGGGACTCTACTGTGAAGCCCATATCAAATCCACTGATAAGAATTCCTTCCTTTGTTATGACAGTAATTGCCCAGAATTTTAAAACATCTGCCCATTTTGTCAACTCTTACAGATATAAAGGAATTGTTCGGAATTGTCTACTTTTGAAACCCCCGTCAATGACTTTGACAATGAATCTGCTGGCTCAGAAATATCCAAAAATCATACCACGACCAAGACAAAGAGCACTACGTAACAATAGAGACACCTTTCATAGGACATACACAAAAATAAAATAAGAATCTGGCTTGTTGCCCCCAGGGCAAAGCAACCTCAAAAGATGAATAATAAGAATTGTCATGTTTTGAGCATAGGCATTAAAATTACCTAGATATCAAAGAAGCACTATCCAATTTGAATTCTGTTCACTCAGTAAACCAGTGAGGTCAGTGACGCTATGTGCCCTGCTAATATTGAATCGGGAAAATATTGGCACAATACATATTCCTGCCAGCTTATGTTTGATAGACAATAAAATTAGTTAAGCAGAACCTGTGCACACTTGTAATAAATTTTGCACCATGGTAATGTGGCCTGGAAAAACAGTGAAGGATGTGTAATACATTGTACAGGACATTGAGAAGTTAGTTAGCCCTCAGTGTTACTCATTTTTAGGTGTACATGGGTGGCTTATGAGTATTTATGCTCAATGATGATACATGTGTTTGGTTCATCTACTGCACAACCTTCAGATGAGTGTCTCCATCATTTTGCCCATGGATGCCTTTCAGCATCCTTTGGGAGTCAATGTTTTTCCAACTAGATTTTTGGGGAATATCTTACATGACAATGCCTGAGATTCTGAACACCTGGTGACTTTAGCCTTGATTTTGTGAAGAATTGGGAAGGTTTATCTATGCCATTAATCCCTCCACTCTCCCCTGTGTTCAATAAACGCCTTCAGGATTACCACAGAGTATGTAAATGAGATGCCTTTAAATTAATTGAATGTTAATTTATCTAATGTTGATATCCTCATAATCTGGTATGGATGTAGAACTCTGGACTTATATTTAACACCCCTGCCCTACCAGAGATCCTCAGGGGCTTATAGGAGTACACATCCAGTCTAGGGGCCTCATTAAAGACCACCAGCCCGCAGTGGCGGTCAGGAACATTGCTTCTGTGACGGTCCAACTGCCACATAAAGACCCTGGCAGTCAGAACTCCAAGGTTCCACCAGCACCACCAGGATCAGTGATCCTGTCACCCTGACGGTGGTAGAGATTGTAATCTGCCAGGGCAGCGCTGCCCTGCAGATTACGACCTCGTTCTCCACCAGGTTTTCCATGGTTTTTTCACCACTATGAAAAGGCTGGTGGAGAACAGGTGCAGGGGGCCACAGGTGGGTTCCTGCACTGCCCAGGCACTTGGCATGGGCAGACAGTGATCATTGCCCAAGTGCTGGTGCACCCTGTGGGCTACAGCCTTAATGCCAGCTTGATTATGAGCCAGAGACAATGCTGCCACATGTTTCCCACTAGGCCGGCAGGCGGAAACTGAGGTTTCCGCCCCTAAACCTAGTGGGAAACTCCTAAGAGGTCTGGCAGGATGGTTGCCACTATGGCGGCAGCCATCCTGTTGGGAGTTTAGCACACAGGCTTTCCTATCCATCAAACTCATAATTAGGTCCCAAATGTTTTCTTTGCCTTCTGGCACTTGCAGTCCTGAGTTTAAAACGGGACAAACAGGGGCATAAGTCATACAGTAGACAGAAACAAAGAAAAAGAAAAAAAGTGTCTCAGGTCGGCCAAACACACATGCGCACTTAGGTTTCTCCAAACCGGCTGTGATACGCAGCCAGGTTGGAGACAAAGCACAGGCTTCAGTGCACTCTCTGAGCGGCAGAACAAGCCACTCAGACCAATACTGTTGCTGCTATCTCATTAGGTTTAGCATGAGAGCAGTGCCAGGATTGGTGGGTAGCCAGTGCTGGTGTCACAGTGAATGCTGGGACACCAGAAGTAGAGCAGAGGAGCGAGGCATGTTAATGAAAAGAGCCCCCCAACCCTCGTTACCTTGGAATGAGGTCTCTAGACCAGACTCCGAGGGGACACGAAGGCTGAGTCTACATCAAGGCGACATGTAGAATAGATCGCATTGATGGCCTCTGGTAGGAATCCCTCTGATAACCCCTGTCTGCTTGTGATGTATTTATACAGATCTTGTAAGAGCCCTGACGCAGGAATGTTCCCAAACATTAGATAAGAAGGCATGCTTGGGGCGGCGGTTATATAAACAATTCCTTGCAAAGGTACATTATGTTCGGTCACACATAATTGGGAAAGTACATGATGTGAATACCTATGTAGTTAATTTGTCTTTAACGCTGATAGTGACGCCTTCACAGAGCGGCACTAATAACATGAAATCAAAACATCTTCCTAACTATAAACATAGCAGCCATCTTGGAAAAAATAATTAAATAAATGTGCTAAAAGAGAGAAGGCTAAGTAGATTAAAAGTCACTAGGTGACGGGGGCACAGGCCTGCAAGCCAGAAGGCTAAGCTAAACTCCTGATTCCCATTAAAATTAAATAGGATCCACTACAGTTTCCTGCATTCTTTCCTACTTTCCTTTATGTTGCTTTTGTTCATTCTCTCCTACCTTCTTTCCCTCTTTCTTGTCTTCTTTCTTGTTTTTTCTTTCTTTCCTTCTTTCCACCTTCCTTTATTCTTTATTGCTTTTTTCCTTCTTGCTTTCCGTCTTTCTTGCCTTCCTTCTTTCTTACCTTCCCCATTTCATTCTTTATTTTTCATTCTTTCCTTCTCTTCTTGACAGAACTATTATCTGTTTGGGTCTGTTTTAGTCAAGACCTTTTAATTTTACTAAAACAATGTGTAGGACATAGTCAACCCACCTCAGGTAATGGCTGACTTCACCATGAGGTACGGCATGCTGCCCTTTCACAATGAGCACACCCATACAGAAAGTAATTCCCTTCAGTACCAGGGACTATTAAAGTACTTTTGTGAGACTAAATAACATTTTTGCACTAAGTAAATTGTTTTTTCTAGATTGACAAACACTTGGCACCTCTTCAAACAATAACATTTTGCATAAAACATGACAAAAGTAAGAGTGTGTGATAACTTCTGCTCTGCTGGTGGAGTTGGCAGAATTTTGGCCACTGCGCATTACGCTTGCAGTGTGGAGCTCCAGCCAAATTCTGCCAACTGCTGTGTGGCAGAGTTTTGTCTTATGCACAGCTTGAAAATAGTACAATGGTGAACGCAAGTGAGAACTGGCATCCCCTTGCAAGATTTTTGGGTGCTAGGAGGGTACGAGGTGAGATTTTTCCAAATGCAGGCGGTTGCGAGCGGTCGTGACCATTCACTGTGAGAAAACTTGAGTAGAAAATGTGTTCGAGTTAGGTTTAATTGATAGGTGCCAACAGCCAAACCAACTTGAGAAGCAGCATCCTGTGGAATGCTACATAGTGCCATTTGTGCTGATCAGCTCGGGCAGTGTGATGTGCCAATTTCCACCCATTCACAGATCTCTGTGGAATTTTGCAGAGTTTTCATAGAACTCTGCATGTTCTGCTAATCTCTAGACAAAACAAAACTAGAATTGTAAAAAGACTTGCAGAGAATGCCAGACCTATTTGCTTTGCCAATGCGTGTTTCTCTTTGTGGGATAAGCTTAAAATAAAACAAAATACCCATCACACCAGCTTGATATGGTCAGAACTGGAATCCCTAGCATGATTTTTGGGTCTTAGGAAGGTACCCGGTGAGATTTTTCCCAATGCAGGCGATTGTGGGCAGTCGTGAATGTTCACTGTGAGAAAGCTTGAGTACAACATTTTTTGAATGGCAGCATCAAACCAGCTTGCCAAGGTCAGACCCATTGGAGTTACTATTTTTTTTTTTTTTAGTTTTTGTGATTTGTAGTCCTGCTCATCCTTATATAAAATCAGGAGTATGTCATACAATGCAAAGAACAACCTATATAGGATGAGCTTCACAGTAATGGAACTAGCAAACTTAAGAACTTAACTCCATTTCTAAATACCTTTAGAATACCAATTCCCAAATAAATATTTTTTTTTAATTGCTATTTAGTAATTGGTATTCTAAATGTATGGATTTTTTTTCAAATTTGCAATTCCTAGTACGTCACAAATCAGCTTACCTCATTAATATTATTTAGGGAAGTTGCAATTTGTGACCCATTAGGAATCGCAGCCATCATTAGGAAGCACACGGATGGTGACTTGCTAAGGTCAGCAGACCACCATATGTGTGAGTGCTTTTCAATAAAGCAATTTTTTAACATGCAGCCCGTTTTTCTTGAAGGAATGGGATGAGACTGAAAAGTTAAAAAAATTATTAACTTTATAGTTTCATTTTTTTCATTTTTTAAGTGTAGACAGTAGTTCATGGGACCATTTATGAATGGGTTGCCACTCCTTTTGAAATGGTATTGAAGTATTACTATTTGCCACCGTAATTTAATCACAAACAGTAATACATGCCATACTAATTTGGTATTTGGAAGGGATGCCCAAAATACGCCCCTTCCAAATATCTGATTGAAAAAGCAAGTTACAATGTGGTAAAAAGTTTCTGAATCACATTTTGCATTTTGTATATTTGAAAAAGAATTTTTACGGTTGCGAGAGACCGAATTCTGCGAATGAAGCCATTTGCGATAAAAAAAAATGCTTTGTACATCTGGTCCCCTATCAATGAAATTATCTACACACAGCAATAATCACATTATTTACAATCGTCCTGGAAGCTGCTATCATCAATAGTAGTTTTGTAACACAGAATAAAGCCAAAATTTCACGTATTACCAGTATTTCTGTAGAGACTCACACCTGTATGGTTAGAAAACTCCATCACCAACCTAACCAGAAAACTAAATGCAAATAGTGCTTGATTTGCAAAATAATAGGTACCAAGGCCCAAAGTTTTACTCAGATGCCTTCTGCTAATCATAAGGTCATGGCACTGAATACCAATGCTGCATTGTCCTGATTCATTTCATGCCTTGTTAATCCACCATCTCTTGGTCATGCCTCTTAAACTCAGTGTTGCAGGTTCTTTCATATCCCTTATCTCTCCCTTTGTCACTCTTTATTTATATTTCTCTTCTTCTGTCTTTCCCTTTTTCATGTTTTCATCTCCCTCGCTCTGCGTCAAAATCTGTTGAGGAATAATAGGTGCCAATTGCCAAAAATAAGTGTGTGTGGGTCGCATCTGCAATCACCAGCTGAAATTAACCACTGAAAGATTACAGTTTTTCCCAATTGCCACATAATCCATCAGCAGATTTTAGCAAAGAAATCTTGTTTAAAGCTCAAACGGATCACAAGTTGCTAACAAGCATTTGTATTGCAACGAGTCTCGCATTTGCTCGACTTAGAGCTATTCGCGTTTTGAACTCCTAACCAGACTTTTCTTGCCACATAAACTGAAAAGTAAAACAGTTTCACATAAGCGAGCACACGGCCACCATGAAGTGTGACAGAGACACACAAAAGGAAACAGAAGTTGGCTTGCAGTGAAACGTACGGGCAAAAGTGCAATTATCCATGTAACCGGCAAAAGTGCAATTAGCCATATAACAGGGTTGATGTCATGCAAAGTGCACGACTACTGCCCAGCGAGATCATACTGTCTGCGAAATAAAGAGAAAAAGTAGTCCAGTAACCCTACAGAAAACATCGAGCCTCGTATGTTTTCAGTAGTTGGCCGGTGTCGAGGAGGGCTAAACACCGGAAAAGGCATTACGTATGCATGCATTCCACTAATGAAAGCAAGCCGATTTTAAAGGGCAAGCCCACAAACCCAACCAAACTAATGGGCTTGACATGGGCGTGGTTACAAGCCCAAAGAGAGATTACACCAGGGACAGAGAGCTTTGCGCTCAACGCTAAAATCTTGGTGATATGGGTTCACATGCAGTGTAAGGCCCTTCGCAAAGGATAACTAGTGATCTTTCAGTTGCTTACTTCTCTATTTTATTCTTAAAATGGTACTAATAATGTGAAATCTTTACCCAGACAGTATCATCATGTGTAAAAATCGCAAAATAATTAAGTAATACGAACCAAACGTGCTGCATTACGCAGCATAACTTGCCTTTTCTTGCCGCACAATTTTGTAAACCCCGCAGCACAATTTAGGGCCAGATGTAGGTAAGTATGGTTTTGCGAGTTGCAATTTGCGAGTCATAGAGACTCGCAAATTGCAACTCGCAAAACCACATGCAGAAAGGTGTCTCAGACACCTTCTGCGAGTCGGTATGGGGTCGCAATGACCCACCTCATTAATATTAATGAGGTGGGTCGCAAATTGCGGCCCCATACCGACTATGGGCACTCGCAAACATGGAGGCCTGCTGTCGTCAGCAGACCACCATGTTTGCGACTGCTTTTCAATAAAGCAGGTTTTTTTTTTCAAAGTGCAACCCGTTTTCCTTAAAGGAAAACGAGCTGCACTTTGAAAAATAAACCGAAACCTTTTGTTTCGGTATTTTTCAGGGCAGGTAGTGGTCCATTGGACCACTGCCTGCTCTGAAAAATTATTTTTGTGATCATTCACAAAGGGGAAGGGGTCCCGTGGGGACCCCTTCCCGTTTGCGAATGAGTTACCATCCACTTCAAGTGGATGGTAACTGCGAGTTGATTTGTGACCGCTTTTGCGGTCACAAATCAACTTACATCGCGGTGCGAGTTGCAAATAGGAAGGGAACACCCCTTCCTATTTGCAAGTCGGAAACACATTTTGCGAGTCGGTTCCGACTCGCAAAATGTGTTTCTGCATCGCGCACAGGCATTAGCGCCTCGCAAACGGCGTTTTTCGCCGTTTGCGAGGCGCTAATGCCTTGCTACATCTGGCCCTTAGTGCTTCCATAACTGAGTGGCCCTGTGTACAATGTTTACCATGTGGAGACACAGTTTAACTCATGCTGTTATAATAATACCACCTTGCATTTGAACGCAGTGGGCACACGTCAACATTCAATTCGCGACAAGATTAACGCGAAACCTAAAGAACTGGCAAAAGAAAGACGAAGCAGCTTCTAAAACGCACAAAAAGATACAGACGTATACTATGGGTAGAAAAAGTTCGCATATTAACACGTGCATCATTAAAACTTAGAGAAGTGTCTACCATCTGATAGGTTCATAAATGTAACAGATCTTGATTTCCACGAGCTTAGACTACAGGGAAACAAGTTTCTAATTAAGCTTTACGAGGGCACATGGGTCATCAGGTGCTAGGCTGTGAAGCTGTTCCATTATTAATCCTGAAAAGCACAATGCAGGGACACTGATGCTTTTGGCAACTGAAGTAGCAGGTGCAGCAAGCTCCTGGGATGAACTAGCTCGCATTTTAAAATAAATCGCAGCTTGTTCCTAGTTGCCAGCTTAGCAGACCTTGTGGAAAAACATTCAATTAGGCATCGCCTGCGAAAGGATGGAATAAGTAACTTCCATTGTGTCAGACATTTCCAGATGGCAGGCTTAGAAAAATGTTACCTTCCATCAAAATTCCTCTTTTTTGGAGAAGAAGATATACAATTGACAGAAATTTGGATTTTTACCAGTTTTAAAGTGGCCATGTTCAGCTCTCAACAACAGGAAACGTATGGAAACTGTATAATGCATTCTGTGGGATCAACACACACCTGTCAGAGCAATGTGTTTTTTTACAAGCCTCCCTCCTTGCCATATTTAGGAAAGCAGATGGAAAGCGGAGCAGTTTGGCTGTTCATATCATGGTAGTTTCTGTATCACAGAAAAACAGATGGGACTTTGGGAGGAAGATGTACTTGATTCGCAAATAAGGGTTCACGGACCTTTGTGTTCATCAATTTTTGTGATCCGCATACATATACATATTTTTATAGTGCCCTTTTCTAATGCGTTAACATTTTTATGAACATAACTCACTTTGTATAGTTACCAGAGTGTTATTTGAATCGCAGTTTATTTATAGCTCCTCAATCGCAGTTTATTTATAGCTCCTTAAATCTAAACAATTTTAATGATTTTGCTTACCTCGGCCGAGAGCGGCCTTTTCAGCACTTCTTGACACATCCCCGGCTCATCCTGGACTACAACTGTGGCAGATTGAGCAAAGATAATGGGGGGGGGGGGGGGGGATTTGTATTTCGCTCATTGACTTCTATTGAAGGAGATGCAATTTCAGGTGGGAGACAGCCAAAATAAAGCCATTTTTGGCTTCAAGAATCAGGAGTCCCCCATTGGAATCAGGTCTATTGGCATGCATGGCTGTGACCAATCATTGCTTCATTCTTCCTCCCAAGCTCTTCCATTTGTACAGGTCCTACCTTCCCCTCACTTGCTATTTGCCTTGTTTCGAAGCTTTCTACTGCATTGTCTGCTTATCAAAGACCAGGGGCAGCATCCCCACTATAGTGGCTTATTTCTATTTGTAAATTAACTGTGTGTCTAGATTACTTGTGACGTTGAATCAGTCGGTTGATGCATGCAAAATAATAATGTTGTCTAATGATGTACATCTTTGTGACAAACTTTCCTGCTGCAAATGGCCACATACATTTGTGAGAGTCTCAGTCATATTGTCCAGTTTGTCTCCATGGACCTTTGCCTTGCTACAATTCTGTTTGTCAATTGTTCGGAGCAATTTTTAATGTCACAACTTTCTATGCCCACCAATTTATTATTTATGGATTACATTTTTTGTTGCAGTTGTTGGATGTTTGACACTGAGACTCCAAATTTCTAAACGTTGGAGATATCACCGCTTTTAACAGATTCGACTGGGCCAGAAACATACAACAACGTCTTGAACGTCTGGCTCTCCCTGTTGGTTCCTCAATGCCTCTGTGTGTAGGTGGCTCCACAGACTCATGAACAGATTGTTCAAGAGTGGAAACGCTGGATTTTGAACTTGGAGGTTGTCCTGTTTCTTTTCTGGGTCCTGTTTCATTGCTTCCTTCCTTGACTATTTCTGTTTCTCACTACCTCTTGTGGTCAACATTCTGCTGTCGTCTCTGAAATGGTAAACCTGTTTAAATATAGACTTACAATTAGTTTGCTGATATGTCAATAGAAAGTATGTCATGATAAATTTATTTTTCGAATGATCTTTATTTGCAAAGCATTAATACTGTTATGTTAAACTAAACCTCCCATAATACACTTCAAGGAAAATTACAAAATGGAGGCAGGTGTATTTTTTATCATAGCTCATCCCGTCTTCAAATCTTATTTTCAAAACACAAAACATACATTTTCAAAACATACATTTCTAAACATATTTTTCTGTATTTGTGCTCTAAGAATAAATAAATGCGAGGTATGATAGCTTGAGACGTTTAGGGGGCTGTGGATGTGTCTATATTATACTCACACTCTCTGGCTCAAGAATAGGTTCAATCAACTCCTCAAGACGGGTCGGTGGTGGTTGTGTTGTGGGTCCTCCAAGCTTAAGAAGATTGCCACCTTCTCCTTGGCCCTTAATCTGAGATCATACCATTTTGCAAGCCTACTCTTTTGTTCACTCTGTGACCCCTACTGAGATTAATTTCTCTTGGATGTTGATTCAATTGGTTTTCTTTGTGAATCAAGCACAGTAAATTATGATTTTCCAAACAAATCATTATGACATGCTACACTTCTCAGTGAGACCTTCCAGTTCTTTCTCACTGAGCTTTAATTTGCACTTTCTGCCTTTTTTTTATCCTTATCAGGGTCTTCCTAAGGCATCGCTTTGATTTTTAAGGGTGAAAGGTCGCCAAAACCAAGATTCAGTTGGCATTTTGGAGTCCCTCTCAAAGCTGACTGCTTTCGAGGCCCTTGCAGAGAATTTGGTGATGTTACCTCCTCTGTGTCAAGTCATTACTCACTTCAGACTGATTTTCGGTATATGTGACTGGATACACGATTTATTGACTTGTACGTGATTGAAAACATGGTAAATGCTAATCATACGACTCAACGTGCAAAACAAACCAGTGCTCAGTGTTACAAAAAAATAGTAACTGTTCTGTATTTCAGACATGCCCCTCTACCATGATTTGCTTTGCGTGTTGTTGGCGAGCCTGTTGTCCAGCCCGAATGGTAGCGAATAATAATAACTGAACCATCCTAAATAAAACATATACAGCCAAATTAAGTGCTTACTAATGTGTTAGTTATGGTCTGAAGTAGAGGCGTTGTCTCAATCAAGGACTATGTCACATGATCAAGCTTACATGTGACAAGGCTTGGGATTCAAACTGGAAATGCCTTTCCTAAATGTATATCACATTTATTGTACACTATGTTACCCTGTCAGTTGCAGTTGATAGTAATTAATCCACATTTTGAAATAATTCATTGCATGGGGAGTCCGACTTTTTAATCACACCATATCTCTTACCAATAAAGTGTTATAAGTCAACGTGGAAATACCTTTTTTAACTCAGGAAGAATTAAGGTGACTACATTTCAATTGTTTGGAAAGATCCATCAACGTTAGCAATCTATCCATTTGGTACTGAAATCATTATGTATAGTGTTAATTAAAACATTTTTGCCTGTATATTTCCTGTCTGCTCAATCTATTTTGGAGGTTAAATGTAACCCCTGCTTCTCTGCCTGTGCAGAATGGATGCTGGTATTGTTGTGTGCAAGGTAGGAGGATGCTTGGGGCAGGTGTGAGAACATAGAAGAGAGATTAAAACCCTCAAAAACCTCAACCCATTTACCCTACCATATTAGAAATAGGTTTCTACAGAGTCACAAAGCACACTATGAGGGTAGCACAATAAAAGTGGTTTAGTACTTGTGTTGAAATGTTTCAATGATTTGAGAATAGATTTTTATCAGTGGTATACATTTGCACACTTTCCAGGTTCATTATCCTTGGAATGACCTTGGGGGGGAAATATAATCTGCCATAAGAAGTACCTCTAAGCGTGGTGAGCAAAAAATCCTGGTAGGCCTGTTGGTATCTACTGACTGCAAGAACACTGTGTAGGCTTTCAAAGCAGACTGAACCTTAGGTCCTAAATATCTTATGGAGTTGTTTTTCTTCCTACCCGAGGGAGTACAAGAGTACAGATGCAGCTGAACATCCATTAGTCAATACCTTTAGACTACAAAGCCTTCAGCAGAAACACATTGAGGAATTGTTACCTTTTGCCTTTAATATCTGTCTTGTTAGATCAGATTTCAAATGCAAAGATATTCACAGAACTGGGTCTCACGTTAAGCCTAGCCAGAGTTCGAGAGAGTGATGATGGAAAATGGCATTCCATACTATGTTTGAGTTGTTCAAATGCCAGTTCATGCCTTTTGTACTCCTTAATGGTCCTGCAGCATTTCAATATTATATTGACAAAGTATTGAGAAGATGTTTGGATGTATTTTGTGTTGACCATTCAGATGATATTTTGATCTATTCTGACTCCTTAGAATGTAAATATCACATGTTAAGGCAGTATTGCAGTGATTAAGAGAACACCATCTTTTTAATATAGTAGATAAATGTATTTTTTCACAACACTGTTGTGGAGTTATCAGGGTATATCATTACACCTGAGGATGTTAAGATGGATATGAAGAAAATATCAGCAATTGTTCAGTAGCCCACACCACCTACAGTCAAGGCTATTGATAGTTGGATGGACTTTGTCAATTTTTATCAGTGGTTTATTCATCAATTTTCTGAAAACAGAAGACCCATCCACAAGTTTCTGAGAAAGGGAGCAGTTTTTCTATGGTCAAAAGAAGCAGAGCAGGTTATAGGTACGTATTTCAAGTGCCTCAATTGTGCAACACTTATAATAGAATATTATTTTATTGTTGGGACGGATGCCTACCACCCTATGTGAGGTGTTTTACTTCACAGAAATCCAAACACTGGTCAGGTTCACTCAGTTGCTTACGTTCAAAAGAAATGTTTACCAGCATATAATCACAGACTATGCACATTTGGCTATTAATAGATCTTTAAAAGGAGCAGGGCATTATCTGTAGGAATCAAACACACCATAGAGGAGTATACTGGTCCTGGAAACTTTCAATTCCTGAAATCAGATGGACCATGTAATTTGGTCACCATACTTTTGTGATAAACTACAGACCATGTCATAAGAATGATAAGGATGGTACTCTCTCATACCAATCAGTAGGAGGGGGAAAACAGTTGACAACTGACTCACCAATAATTTTGTTCTCAAAGATTGTGCATGAACATTCCATTGCCCTAAATAATGTGATACATTTTTGACAACAGTATGTATAGAATTCAGTTGCTATGGACCATAGCCTGGTGGTCAGCCGATGTAGGACCAATACCAAGCCCATCTAACCAAGCCAGGAGTCTAGGAATAGTGGTGGTCAATCAACTCTTGATGACTTGATCAAATTGTTCCCCTCCTTCTGTTCCACAACTTCAAGGTCCTCAGAAAAACCTTTAGGTGCCATTCTTGTATCTGGTCTCCAAATTCTGGAGCGGTCTCCACCTGCACATCAGAGCTACCAGCTCAGTCCTTGATTTCTGCAAGAGATTGAAAACTTGGCTCATCCAATAGTCCTCAGCCAGGACTGCACTGTCCTTCTTCAGGCACTGATATACTCTCCCACGTGATATGAATGCCATAAAACACATAACATAACATAACATACCATAACATAACATACCATAACATAACATAACATAACATAACATAACATAACATAACATAACATAACATAACATGAGGTTGCAGAGTAAAACTACTGGCTTCATATGGAAAACTCTCTCCTGAGAAGAAAGGGGATGAAAGAGAAACATCAATGCCAGAAACAACAGAATTATCATCAAAAATAAACTGAGCATAACTGTACAAGTCAACACCATCATTGAATCTTGCTTACACACCCAGAAGATCCTGCAGAAAATCTTTAAATGGCTCTCAAGAAGCACCACAAATCCTCCACCTATACCCTAGTCACCAACAAGTTAGACTAAAAGAAATCATCTACACTAGGATCACCAAGCAACTCACCAGAAGACCACAAAACAGCTAGAATTAAGCTGCTAGACTCACCCTAGACGCACTTGTGCGTACGTTTTTTTAACGCTGGCTAACGCCATTCCCTAAAGCCATCCGTGTGCCATATTTATGAAATGACTCACAAGGGCGCTAAGGAATGGTTAGGGTCACAAAAAAGGACACTAGCCGGTGCGGGATGGTGTTAGGGGAAATGGCGTTAGTGGGTCAGAAGTGATTTTAGGCTGGTCAACTGCAAAATTTCTGTGGCTAATCAGCTGAGCATCATTTATAGTATAGACCACCATCCCAATGCCCCCCATCGGGGACCAGTGTACAATGGGCAAGCCCTACATACGCAGTGCCAGTCAGGTGGCCCCATGTAAGAGGCCCCCATTGGCACACCACACACATACACAAACACTTACCTGCAGCTTACCTCCATTGGGCTCCCTAATACTGTAGTGTCCCTATAGTATGGGTGGTGGTTTTGCTGGGGTTTGGCAGGGGGATCTTTGTGCCCATTCCATGGTGGTTCCCCATGGAAATGGGCCTACCTGCACTTTAATGCCTGGTCTGACCAGGCATTAAATAATGGCGCTAAGCACGCTTAGCGCCATTATTTAGGACCGCCTCACACCCGTGTGTCATTTCTGTGCCAGGAGTTAGATATGGCGCTGTGGGGCTAGCGTCATTTTTAGGACAGGAATGCCTACCTTGCATCTCATTGACAGAAGGTGGGTTCGCACATCCTCAAAATGGCGCTAGCTCCAATATTTTGACGCTAGACTGGTCTAGCATCAAAATATAAATATGGAGTAATGTTAGCACCAAAAGAATGGCGCTAAGGTGACACAAAGCTTCCATAAATATGGGCCTTAATACAGGGGGCCATGAGTCTCCCCTTGGCCCAGGGACCACCTCCTCACCAGGACATTGAAATTATGGGTGCAGGAGGGCCGTGCAGATGCCCCGCAGCCCTGGGAACCACCACCTCCCTATGGCCAATAACAAAATAAATGAGGGGCCAACCCTGCCCCTCTGCAGTCCCCGGAACCACCACCTCCCTGGAGTAATTGAATCATTGGAGAAGTGTCACGCAACCCTCCTCGAGGAGCCAATGATGACCCTGGGAACTGCCACCCCCAGGTCCGGCTCCTGCTACATCCCGGGGTGCCCACCCCCAGAACATAGCAGTGTGCTTTCACTCGGCAGGAGCTTTGAGAGCTCCCGCCAAGTCAGAGCAAACACTTCACTTAGTGCAAGTGAGAGCTGTTAAACAGCTCTCACTTGCTGAAAGTGAAGTTTTCATCTGTTTCCCTGCACGCAAATATGTATGCAGGGAGACAGATGAAAACATTGCTCCTACAAGCAGGGAGCTGTTTTTTAAAGCAGCTCCTTGCTTGCAGGAGCAAAGGCGTCTCCCACTGGATGTGGGGAGCTGGCTGGGACAGGAAGAGAGAACGAGATTGTTATTGCAATGGTCTCTCCACACAATGACTTCAAAGAGTCAGACTAGCAAGATGTTTCATATAGAGTTATAGTTACCTTAGGGCATAAGCTATAGTTACTTGAAATAACTATATCTTGTGAATTTCTAAGGCTTTGTACGAGTAAATTCAGAACCTAACTATAACATTCCTGTAACCTTTGTTTTTTTAAATATGTATGTTACCTACTGGCAGTCAAGCTGGGGCTGAGAAAAAGGGGCGTTCCAAAACACTTTTCCCCATTCTAAATCTATGGGATTTTTAATTTTTTTAAATATGACTACAGCTTGAACCGCTGAACTGAATTTCACCAAAGTTGGCTGAAAGCTAGCTTTTAGTCCAGAAAGCACACATTTTGTAATGTTGTGGAAATTCCTATAGCAGCTTTGGAGATGTTAGTGTTTAAAAATAATAGATATTTAGGGGCTCAGACGCTCCGTGGATGAAACTGTACCTGTGCTGATATGTGATTGGCTACCAACACTTCATCAAGGAAGTGTTGGCAGCCATTTTGGGACTCAGCTGCAGCCGGGTCCCATGAAAAAAGTAAAACAATAAGAAAAGGGGCCAGGGTAGGGTCACCTTGAGCCCCGAGCCTTAGTCTAGTAGTCCCTCACACACCCCGCCATGGCTAAAAAGCAATTTTTTTAAATGTCAGGAAAATCTGCTGATCTGGAGCCGCAGATTTTCCTGACATTATAAAAAGGTGGTCTCCTGTACTTTTTTATTTGCTTCCCAGTGGGCTAGGTCCCGGGGCATTGGGGAATTGAAAGAGGAGTTGGAGAATGGGCCCCCCTCCTAGGGCTTGTATTAGCCCTGGGTACCGCCACCTCCTCAGGTGATATCAGAGAAATACGCCACGCAGCCCCCCTGACCCCAAGGGCAAAACAATAATTTCAAAAGCGTAGGAAAGCACGGCCTCTCTCACAAACTGGGGACAGTCTCCTCCCCTTGGCTAGCTACGACATGATTGCAGGGGGGCCCGTAGGGTCCCGTGCAGCACTGGCGACTATCACCTCCCCGGGGCAGAAATTAAATATTGAAGGGATACGATGCAGACCCCCGGCCTGGAGACCACCACCTCCCCGAGGCTACTTAAATGTTGGAGCGGGGCCGTGCCACCCCCCTTGTGGAACCAACAATGGCCTTAGGACCACCACCCCGAGGGTCGTCTCCTGCTATTTCCCGGGGTGCTCACCCCTGGGATATAGCTGCTTGCTCTGACTTGTTGGGAGCTTTGACAGTTGCCACCAAGTCAAACAGCTCTCACTTGCTGAAAGTGGAAGTTTCCTCTGTTTCCCTGCCTGCAGAGATGTGGACGGGGAAACAGAGGGAATTATTTCTTTTGCAGACAGGGAGTGGCATATTTAGCAGTTCCCCGTGTGCAAAAACAATGCCTGCTCATGCAGAAGGCAGGGTGCCAGATGGGACAATGGGGGCCTTGAGGAGATCTCTGTGGTCCCATTGTACCATGGGAGCCACGCACCACGCCCCACCGGGCAGATTTTGCCTGGGGACCCAATCCCCAGGGACCCAGCCATCTGTCCTGATTGCCCCAGGGCAAAAATCAGTCCGTGGAGGTGGCTGCGTAGCACCCTTCCCCCCAAAAAAATACACATTAAGGCCAGGTCCCAGGGGATGGCATCTCTGGGGTGGAAATTAGCCAGGGGAAGGGGCTGTGTGCCCCTCCTCCATTTATTGACGGCAAGGCCCTGGGAAATTGGGTCCCTGGGGCCAAGGTAGGCCCCATGAGGGGGACTGTACCCCCCCATAGAATTGTAGTGGGCCCCAGGGAATAGAAGGGGCCCCACTCCCCCACAGTGGACATTTGCCCAAAGCAATGTCTCTTAATAACTAACCAGTAGAAAGTGCTCCAGTTGCATAGGCATTTTGTGCAAACTGTGGACTCTTGTTGGATAAACAGGCAAGTGAGCTTCCCTTTGAGCTTCCCTTCTGGCCATGATGTTCATTTCACAGAAATTAAACCTTCAACAGAAAGCACTCACAAATATAAATGTAGCAGGTGCCTAAGTTGAAGCTCCACTTCTGGAAAGGACAAATGTTCCTAACTCCTGGACTTGGGGAAGGCAAAGCCAGTGTGCTTACTCAGCAATTCCATATTGAAAAACGATCTGAAACCCTTTGTGGAGGTGAATGCATCTCTCATCTGTTGAAGTGCAATCAAACACTATCACACCTACTCTCACGCCCACATACACCCTTTCACAACCATTCTCACACCCAGACAGACACTCTCACACCCATAGACACCCTTTCACACTGATTCATACACCCAGAGAGACAGGCCCTGCAGCGAGCTCCCGCTGTGCATGGCCAAAGGCCTAACACTGCGTGAGTTTGGAGGGTAAAAGGGGTTGACCTGCAGGGACTGGCTGTAGGTTCTATAACTATCTACTGGTGGTTTTCTAATTGCAAAGGGTGTCAGATTTAGGGAAAGACATGGCGATCTGAGATCTTGAGAAAAGTAAAAGAACAGACGCAGTATCACACACGGTGCACTCCTGGGGGGCTACGCCCCTAACCCCCTAACTGTAAGGTAAACAAACAGAAATATGTAATCCAAAGTAGGAGGCACTCAGTGAATATTATGTGTATAATAGTAAGTCAATGAATATAAATGTATTCAATATAGTCTCTGTAGTTTTCTTTAGAGGAAGACAAACACCAAACTTAAGTATCATTGGATGGTGTAACACGTAATCCAAAATTGAAGAGGCGTGGCAGTCTCCGACGTAGTTCCAACAATCTTAGGATTTATTATAGATGTTCAAATCCAATCAATCAGTAGTAAATCTGTCAATCATCAAGTCCACGATGTCCATAATTATGTTCAAACCCCACAGCCAACACGTGTTTCGTCCAGGGACCACCCCATTGACTTCATCAGGGCTGTAATATTACCAAAACATAGGCCATATAAGCACAATGGCAGTCATCAAATACCAAAAGATATAAGAAAAAGTGAAAATGTACTGAACTAAATCCTTCACCATAGGAAAGGTGGGATAGATACAAAATTGACATGTATAAGAAAAGATGGAGTCCCAATCAAAGGCAGTCACCTCAAACCGTGAGTAATAATAAGGAAACATTGATATCCTATTCAATCTGAGTGAAACCATGCCTAAACCTGTGTTAATGACCACACCGTACTTTGAAGCAGAAAAAGAAGTGATAGCCAATCCCTTAAACACAGTCATTAACGTCTCCCATAGTGTTGTAACAACATGCAAAAAACAAACATATGTTAAACCGGCGTCCAAAAACTTGAAAAATGGTGAGAAACCAGAGTAAATCAATAGGAATGTACTTGCAAGTTTATCTGTCCTCAATCTTTAATTTTAATGATGAACTTCAATAAGTCTCTTATCTGTGAGTCACTTTAGTATTTCAATCAAACATTGTGTTGGAAGATGACACCCAAATCTGTCAAAGGATATGTATAAGCAGCACAAATTGTATCAAAATCTGGCTCTTTGTGTTGCTTGCATGAGAAATGCGTTCATTAAGAACATTCAAAGTTAATGCCACGCTGGCCACAAGCACACTAGTCAACAAATTGTATCATAATCTGGATCTTCGTGTTGCTTGACACGAGAAATGCGTTCATACAGAACATTCGAAGTTCATGCCACGCTGGACATAAGCACAATAGTCGACATAACCCACCTGGGATGTGAGTCCATGAAGAACGCCACTGTAGTGGCGTGTGTATCTGAGCTATGCTCCGGTCGCGAGTACGCTAACCCGTCTTGCGCCCGGAAGAGCCTTAACTACTATAATGGTACAAATAAACAAGGGACTATGAGAGTCCCTCCACCAATCACTGCGGTATACGAGAGCATCCTGGTAATAACAGAAAACGGACTCCAGAGCTTAACAGCTTTGGCCATTATGCCTCCACCTGCCGATATCCACCTAAATTCATTTAATGAACGGAGAGGAGAGACTACATTACTACAATAAGACCTAGCGATGTAGAGATTCCACCCTAAGAATAATTGTAAAGTTAATTAAAGAGTAGTAAGAAACCATATCCAACACCAACAGTGTGAAGCAATAATAAATAAAAATTGTGTCAATTAGATATTCACAGATGAAGTATATGGAGAGCATAATGGTGATTGTAGCCTGGTTACCAATTGTGTATTATCATAGGGATTGTAATTTTTGCACTTGATGATAACATTTATGCCAATGTATCACTTTAATTAAAAAAATAGGAGTTATACGTCACTTTGCTATGGACTAATATATATGCCCTAAGTAAAATATAATACGTTACGGAACATATCGAAATCGACTTCTGTCAAACATCCTTAACGGTTTAAGAAATCATATTGAACATATAATGATGTGTATCCTGGTACCAACATTATTTTGACATAGAAAATAATAAAATATGAAACAAATCCAATTTAAAACATAAATGAGATAAGGGGCAGATATTGGTGGTCGCCTGTACATAGTTATAGTTAGGACCAGTTTTTGCATTGACGGAGCGTTTTTGTTTTGCCACTAACTTCGGCGCCATTTGACGAATCTTCATGAAACTTTCAAAACTTATACTTTGGCCTGTTCAGCTGCTGTGTTGAAGGTTATGGGGTGATCAGTCAAGCAGGGGCATAGAAAAAGTGGGATTACAAAACACATTTTCCCCATTCTACGTTAATGGGATTTTTCACATTTTTGAACATGACTAGAGCCCGAACCGCTGAACAGAATTACACTAAGTGGTACACATACAAGCCCCTAGCGCCACCAGAGCGTCACTGCCCTGTATTTAGAAGGTGGTGTTAAGCCACTTTTTGTTGCTGAACGCCACTTTGTGAATACAGCCCCTTCACACGCAGCACTTTATGTGGAAGGGGCATGCAATGGGTGTTGCTGTGGGTGTGCCACAGCAACAGACTTTGCATTTTGATGCTGCCCCATATTTATGAGGTTTCATGAACCTGAGGCTGCGCCCAAATCTAATACCACCACTTGCTTTCATTTCTCCTCAATTTTTGCTATTTCTAGAGCAAATGGTCATTGAAAATTGTTTTTGTGCAGTACGCTGTCCCTTACTGCACAAGAGCAATCTGCCCCGCATCGCAGCCATCCTTGAACCATGGTGCAAGGTTGGCTGCGTTGGCACTCAGCAGGAAATTTAGCACCGGCACAGGAGGAAACACCGGGGTGCGGAGTATTCTTGTTAATATGGCACATCCCTGTGTTTCTAATGTAAAGCAGCGCAGCGCTTCCAATTTTGGTGCAGGACCACACCACTTTATTGTAAATGAGTCCCTAAGTTTGGCAGAAAGCTAGCTCATCGTCCAGAAAGTGTGCGCCTTGTAATTTGGTGTAAATCTGTGATTTTAGAGATATTTAAGGCCAACAAATATAGATTCCTAGGGATGCATCGATCCACAGATCCATGAGCTACAGGAAGAATCTGGTTGGCTGGCCGCAATCTGTCATGGAAGTTGTGGCAGTCATTTTGTTTTGTTGAAGAACAGTTCCTGGGGCTGAAATGTGAGGGGTAATGTAGTTGATGGGGTAGGGGAAGAGGTTCCCTGACCCCGGACGGATCATTTATATAGCATAGTTTTATATAATGTGTAAAAAAATGCATAAATAGTATTTTTTTAAATGTTTTCAGAGATCCGTGGATCCACCTGAAGATTCATACTGGGGGCTGCGCTGAGCCCTGCGGATGGATCCGCGGATCTAAAAAAACACCAAAAAAATACTATTTATGTATTTTTTACACATTATATAAAACTATGTCACATATATATCATCCCTCTGGGGTCAGGAAGCTTGTACCTTGACCCCATCAACTACATAACCCCCCACATTTCAGCCCCAGGGACCGTTCCCCAATAAAACAAAATGGAGGCTAAAATGTGGGCTGTAATAGATATGATGAGGTCAGGGTAGAAGATTCCAGACCCAATGATGTTCACACAAATGTGTGAAAACAGTGGGGAATGGGGAAAAAAAAACCCTAGTGCTTTTCATTTTTTTTTTAGATTTCTGGAGAACTACAGATCAATTCACGGGGCTCAGCATGGCCCCCGGTGTGAATCCACAGATTTAATGAAACGTAAAAAAATAAAATACTAGTGCACACTAGCAGGCCTCCATGGAGACACTCTTACACTCAGTCAGAGACAGTGTTACAGCCTAACACACACTTTCACATCCAGCCTCACCACCAGACAAACACTTTCACAACCACTCTGACATTCTAATACACCTTCTCACACTCACTCTCAAACCCAGATAGACACTCTCACACCCACTCTCACACACACTCTGAATTCAGACATGCACTATCAAACCCAGTCTTACACCCAGACAGATGTTCTTACACCCACACTGAGATCTATACAGACACTCTCAAACCCACTGTCACACCCAGACAGACACTCTCACACCCACTCACATACCAAGGCATGCACTCTCATACCCATTCTCACTACCAGACTGACAGTCTCACACCCACTCTCACACCCGTACAGACACTCTCACACCCACTCTCACACCCAGATCGACACTCTCACACCCACTCTCAAACACATGATGATGCTCTTACACACAGAGTGGGGTCCATACAGACGGTCCCACACCCAGTCTCACGGAGAGACACTCTCACAGCCACTCTCACACCCAGACACCCACTCTCACACCCAGACAGATAATCTCACTCCCACTTTTACACCCAGACAGATGCTCTTACACCCAGACTGACATCCATGCAGGCAGTCTCACAAACAGTCTCACACCCAAAGAGACACTCTCATACCTAGGCAAACACTCTCACATCCAGACAAACACTCTCACACCCACTTTCACACCCAGATAGATGCTCTCACACCCACTCTCACACACTGACAGATGTTCTTACACCCTGACTGTGATCTATATGGAATTTCTTACACCCAAACACTCTCACAACTTTTCTCAATCTCACACCCAGACGGACACTCTCACACCCACTGTCACACCCAGACAGATGCTCTCACACCCACTCTCATACCAAGACATTCTCATACCCACTCTCACACCAAGGTAGACACTCAGTCACCTACCCTCACACCCAGACAGACACTCTCACACCCACTTTCACACCAAGGCACACACTCTCATACGCACTCTCACACCTAGACCGACAGTTGCACACCCACTCTCACACCCAGGCTCACACTCTCACACCCACTCTCACAAACATACAGACACTCTCACACCCACTCTCACACCCAGAGAGACACTCTCACACCCATGCAGATGCTCTTACACCCAGGCTGAGATTCACACAGACGGTCTCATACCCACTCTCACATCCAAACACACCCGCTCACACCAAGACTCACACGCAAACTGATGCTCTCACACCGAGAATGAGATCCATGCAGACACTCTCACAGACAGACACTCTCACAGCCACTCTCACATCTAGATGAACACTCTCTCACCCACTGTCACATCCAGACACAGTGTCTCACACTCACTCCCACACCCAGACAGACACTTTCACACCCACTCTCACATCCAGACAAACACACTTACACCTACCATCACACCCAGACAGATGCTCTCACACCCACTCTCATTCCCAAATACACTCTCACACCCACTCTCACAGCATGACGGACACTCTCACATTCAGATAGACACTCTTACACCCATTCTCACACCAAACAGATGTTCTTACACCCAGACTGTGATCTTTACCGAACGTCTCACACCCAGACACTCTCACAGCCATGCTCACATCCAGACAAACACTCTCACAACCACCCCTCACAGCAGACACTAACATCTCAGCACGGAACTTCCACTTATGGATCTCCGAATGCGCCAGCACCCTAGCACCTCTCTGTAAAACCTCAGCCAAACACCACCTCAAAAAGGCCAGCTTGTTCTTCCCTCACTGCAGGACTTCAGGCGCACCTGCAAACGGCTAGAGAAAAGATGGAGGAACAGCAAGTCACCGGAAACTTCAAGGCCTTCAAAGCTGCCACCAAATCCCACCACCACCTCATCAGAGTCACCAGGAAAACCACCCTGCAGGACTGTGTCAGCACCACCGCTCACAACACCAAAGAGCTCTTCACTGTGGTCAAAGAGTTTGCCAAATCCTATTAAGACAGGGCAAGCATCCCTCCATCTCAAGACCTCTAGGACAGCCTAACCAACTTCTTCCACTGGAAAATCAAAGATATATATGACAGCTTCAGATCCCAAGACCCTCCGAGCCCTCCAACAACCACCCAGATCTGTCCAGCGAACCCCCGCAGACCATGCACCGTTAGACCACCCTCACCACAGACGAGAACCCCTGTCACATCCAGAGAAACACACTTACACCAGTGGTCACACCCAGACAGATGCTCTCCCACTCACTGCCATACAAGAGACACTCTCACACCCACTCTCACACCATGACAGACACTCTCACACCCACTCTTACATTCAGATAGACACTTTCATACTCACTCTTGCACCCCACATAGACGTTCTTACACCCAGACTGTGATCTCTACGGAAAGTCTCACACCACGTTTCACACCCAGGCACTCTCACAGCCACCCTCACACCCAGAAAAACACTCTCACACCCACCTCTCACCACAGGCACCAACATCTCAGCACGGAACTTCCACCAATGGACGAGAACTACACCATCCTAAGCAGCAGCCACTCCGGAGCCCCTATAAATCCTTGTCCTCACCACATCTTCAACAATGCCAACACATACATTGCACCCGAGCTCCAACACACCCTTAACTCTTCCATAGAGACATCTACCTTCCCAGAGGACTGGAAGCATGCCGAGATCCGCCCACTTTTGAAGAAACTCACGGCTGACCCACTGGACCTCAAGAATGACCAATCCATCTCTCTGCTGCCTTTCTCAGCCAAGGTCATCAAAAAGTCCATCAACGCTCGGCTCCGTAAGCACATCAAGGACAACAACATCCTGGATGACATCCACTCACTCCTCGACCACAGCCATACAGCAGCCCTCATCCTTCTGGACCTATCGGCCACCTTTGACACGGTCTCACACCGCACGCTCTGCTCTAGGCTCCATGCAGCTGGCATCCACGGAAAGGCCATACAATGGATATGCTCCTACCTGTCTGGTAGAACATTGAGAGTCAGACTCCTGCCTTACCTATCAGAACCCATGGAAATCAGCTGGGGAGTTCCACAGGGCCCCTCCCTAAGCCCCACACTCTCCAACGTCTACATGGCCCCACTCGCATCCATCATTAGGGACCACAAACTGAACTTCATCTCCTACACTGCTGATACCCAGCTGATCATCTCACTGACCGAAAACCCCACTACTACCAAGAAGAACCTCCATAATGGGATGGAAGCCATAGCTGCCTGGATGAAGGACAGCTGTCTCAATCTCAACTCTGACAAGACCAAGATCCTCATCCTGGGACTATCCACATGAGCCTGGGACGAATCCTGGTGACCATCGACCCTCAGCACCCCCACCTACCCCAACAAACCACACATGCAACCTCAGTTTCATTCTGGACTCATCGCTCACCATAACCCACCAAGTCAACTCGGTCACATCCTCCGGCTTTCACACACTCTGACTTCTCCAGAAGATCTGCAACTGGATCCCAAAAAACTGCAGCAAAACCTTAACCCATGCCCTGGTTACCAGCAGACTTGACTATGGCAATGCACTCTACGCTGGTACCACCCAGAAGAACCTGAAGAAATGACAGCATGTCCAAAACATCCTCCAGACTCATCCTGGACAACCAACACTGTGAACACATCTCCAGTCACCTAAAAGACCTCCACCGACTTCCTATGGAGAAAAGAATTAACTTCAAGCTCCTCGTCCACGCTTACAAGACCCTCCGTGACCTATGACCTGCCAACCTCAACCAACGCATCACCTTATACTCCCCCACCAGACCTCTCTGCTCCACTCAACAAGCACTAGCCACCGTACCTGCATACGAAAGACCTCCGCAGATGGAAGACCCTTTGTCTACCTCACAGCAAAGAGCTAGAACACCCTGCACCTCATGCAGTCACCATCGCTACTTTAATCCAGGAAGGACCTTAAGACCTGGCTCTTCAACTGAAGTTCAGAGGACAAACCCCTTTAGCACATTGAGACCCTTAAAGGTGAGTAGTTGCGCTTTAAAAACCCTGATTTTATTTGGTTTGATTTGACTGTCACACCCAGACAGATGCTCTCACATCCACTTTCATACCCAGACACTTTCACACCCACTCTCACACCCAGGGAGACACTCTGTCACCCACTCTCACACCCAGACAGACACTTTTGCACCTACTCTCATACCAAGGCACACACTCTCATACGCATTCTCACACCCAGACAGACAGTCGCACACCCACTCTCACACCCAGGCTCACACTCTCACACCCACTCGCACATCCATACAGACACTCTCACACCCACTTTCACACCCAGAGAGACACTCTCACACCCACTCTCACACCCATGCAGATGCTTCTACACTCAGTCTGAGATCCATGCAGAAAGCCTCACACCCGGACAGACACTCTCACAGCCAAGCTCACATCCAGACAGACATTCTCACACCCACTCTCACAGCCAGACAGATGCTCTTACAGCCAGAATGAGAGCCATACAGACAGTCTCACACCCAGTCTCGCACCCAGACAGACACTCTCATGGCACCTGTCACACCTAGACAGTCCCTCTCACACCTACTCTCACATCCAGACACATCCCCTTACATCCACTCTTACACCCAGACTGATGCTCTCACACCCACTCTCATACCCAGAGAGATACTCTCATACCCACTCTCACACCCATATAGATACTTTCACACCCAGACACACACACTCTGACACTGACTCTCGCATCCAGATAGACACTCCTGCACCCACTCTCACACCCACTCCCATACTCAGGGAGACACTCTCACACATACTCTCACACCCAGACAGAATCTGTTGCACCCAGACTAAGATCTATACAGACTCCCACCCAGTCTCACGCCCAGAGAGATACTTTCACAGCTACTCTCACACCCAGAGACTCTCACACCACTCTCACATCCAGATACAACCTCTCATACCCTCTTCCACACCCAGACAGAAACTCACAAACCCACTCTCACATCCAGACCAACACTCTCACACCCACTGTTACACCCAGACACTCTTACATTCACAGTCAAATCCAGACAGACACTCTCACACTAACTCTCACACTCAGACATACCTTCTCACACCCGTCACACCCAGAGAGACACTGTCACACCCACTCTTACATCCAGACAAACACTTTCACACCCACTGTCACACAAAGGCATATGCTCTTACACCCAAGCTCATACCCAGAGAGACACTTTCACACCCACTCTCACAACCAAACCCAAACTCTGATACCAACGATCACACCCAGAGAGACTCTCTCACACCCACTCCCACACCCGGACAGACACTCTCACACTCACTCTTACACCCAGAGAGAGACCTTGACACCCACTCTTGCATTCAGATAAACACTCCCACACCCACTCCCACACCCAGGAAGAACCTCTCACACCCACTCTCACATTCAGATAGACACTCTCACACCCACTCAAACCCAGACAGATGCTGTTGCACCCAGACTGAAATCCCTATAGACAGTCTCACACCCAGTCGCACACCAAGGGGGACACTCTCACAGCCACTCTCACACCGAACAGAGACTCTCACACCCATCCTCACATCCAGACACACCCTCTCACACAAACTCTCACAGCTAGATAAAAACTTTCACACCCACTCTCACTCCCAGGCAAACACTCTCACATCCCCTGTCACACCCAGACACTTTCACATCCATACAGACTCACACCCACTCTCACACCTAGAAACATGCTCTCACACCCAAGTCACACCCAGATAAACACTCTCACACCCACTTTCACACCCCTTACAGATGCTCTCACACCCAGACACACACTCTGACATGCACTCTCACGACCAAAGAGACACTTTGACACCCACTCTTGAATCCAGACATATACTCTCATAGCCACTCTCAAACCCAGAGAGATACTCTCACACCCACTCTCACATTCAGATAGATACTCTCACACTCAGACAGACACTCTCACACCCAGTCTCACATCCAGACAAGTGGTCTCACAGCCACTATTTCACGCAGACACACACCTTCACAAATATTTTTGTCCTATCTGTAAAACAGTCCTGGGGCTAAAATGTATGCTGAAATGCAGATACAGTGGTGAGGATAGACGTTCCCTGACCCCAGTGGCTTCATACAAATGTGGCAAAAAATGACTGATGGATATATAATTTTTAAATTGTATTTTGTTTGGTATTTTCTAGATTCACTGATGCATCTGCAGATCCAAATGATATAAAAAAATACAAAAATATATGTATGGTAAAAAGGGTTGGCTATAAGAAGCGCTTTTGTGTTTATGGTGTGTAGTTGATAACTACATATGAAAAAGGATGCAGTTTTTGAAGTTCTGCAGGGACACCCTGTTGCTTTTGTCTGTTAGGTGAACCCCATCATTTCTGTATACACCATCCATATCAAACTGCAAATTATTGTGGTATACAGAGCCCATGTTATGGGGTCTGATGAATACAGAAGCAGTTTTAGTAACATGTTTCCTGGATTTGTCTATTTGTGGACAGAATTCACTTGACACACTTCCACTTCTGCCTCTGGCAAATGTTAGGCATAACAAAGGCAGTGTGTGGGAAAAGTGCCATTAATTTTCCAAAGGTATCCTCCATTTTGATGTCCAGTTCTACCCCATTAACTGTACCTAGGTCATTGTACCACTGTACACAATCATAAGGTCTGGATGTTGACACGCCTTAATGGTTACTACCAAAGGGAGCAATTGGTGCCACTTGAACCCTCTCTGGCCAATCCAAGTAATATCCATATTAGATAAACCCAGGGCCCTGTCAATATCACTCTTTCTTCCATTCTCTCTAGCCCAAAACACAAAGCTGTGTCCCACAATCCACATTCTGAACATTCTGGAGTGAAACTGGAGTACCACTCAGGACAAAGCTGCAGCTGAATGAGGCAGTGTTGAAATGAAATGTAGGAATGCAGTTGAAAATCAAGGGTACTAGTTAAAATTTGAAAGAACAGTTGTAATTGGTTGTTCTAAATATATTGGTGCATAAAAGTAGTTAGTGATTTTGTTAGAAGGGAAAATTAATGAGGGATTGGCATTTGAGAAAGCAGTACATTTAAAAGTAAGCATGGTGATTGCAGAAACTGTTATGAACATGTGATATACTCTACAGAATGTTACAAAGTATGTTACCAAGGTAGCGCAGCGAGAAGAGCATAGGGGAGGCTATAATAGAGACGAGACTGTGACTTTGTAGTTACAGTTCCACTAGGAAAAATATTTAATGCTGCTTTAAATATAGCAGCATGAACAGTTTAAATGTACACCTTTACTGCCAGTTTGATTTCCCCTTAGACAAAGAGATTGACAACCCTCAAACTATCCCTGATACATGTAGCACCAAGCTAGTCTGTAGAATGGTGATAGAGCAGGCTGCTCTATGGTTAAAAAAATAAACATGTCCTTCTGAGTTTCACTGATTTAGACATACAGTTGCAGACTTCTTTGATACGTTATATATGAGGCGAGCACTCCATACTACAACTCATACATCTAATAACAAAAGGAAAGAGCCACTGACACACACAGTGAGAAACTGACACAGCCACTTATATATCGACGCACACACCCAGACAGCAGTTATGTTTCCAGCAATATTGCAGGCACTTACACATGCAGGTACATATCCCTGTACTTACCATATTTACTTAAATATCTAGTGATGTGCTCATAGAGGTACTGAGTCAATCAGTTATGTAGTGAAATACTGACACAACCTACTCACCAAAACAGACAAGTACTACCTTTAAACATGTCTCAGGCCTACTAATGCACACTTTAAATGTGCTCTTTTACTGTGAGGTTGACTTCCAATTAAAAACGCTGCTTGACAATCCTCAAACTATCATTTTAATACACAAAAGTGAGCCCTTGACTACTGTGCAGGTAGATCATACAACTGGGGGGTTTGTGCTTAAAACATTAAAAATATGCTTCTACGGTTTACTGAGTAACAGATGCTCTTGGATACTTCTGTGGTCACTTACATATGCTGTGTGTAGACTATACTGGTAAGGATATAGCTATTAATAAAAGGGCAGACTAACTGACACAGCCACTCAGACACTAATGGGGCTGTTTATAAATGCTTATGTACACCTAGACAGCAGTTATGCTTCTAGCAGTATTGCAGCCAGTTGCACACACAGTTATATAGCTATCTGGTGGGCTACTCATAGAGGGACTGATACAGTCAGTGACATCTATAGACACATATTGACACAATCTATCTATCCACACATGTACTACAGTAATTAAAAGAGCGGCCTACTGCTAGAGACTCTAAGACCCATATTTATACTTTTTGCTGCAAAACTGCACAAAAGCAGGTTTGCGTAAAAAAGTTTATTTTTCCTGAGTGCCAGCCGGGCACCATATTTATGAAATGGTGCAAGCTGACAATAAGGATTGGCTAGCATCAAAAGAAAAGACAGTAGCCGGGGAGGGGTGGCGGTAGGGGAATATCGTGTTAGGGCGCCTGTGGGCACATTCCATGGTATTTAGCCATGGAAATGGGTAAACAGGTCCCCTAATGCCTGGTCAGACCCAAGTGTTAAGTAATGGTGCTAAGTAGGCTTAGCACCATTATTTGGGTCCGCCTAATCCGTGCACGCCATTTTTGCGCTGCAGTATAAATTAGGCTTTAGGAGGTTAGCGTGATATTGTGGATGGGAACCCCTAACTTGCATCTAATTAGTGCAAGGTAGTTCGCCACATCCACAATATGGCACTAAGCCCTATATTTTGACGCTAGATGGGTCTAGTGTCACAATATAAATATGGAGTTAACTTTGCACTGTTTTAGTGTCAAAATAAATGACGCTAAAGTGGCTCAAAGCAAGTATAAATATTCCCCTAAGTGTGCACATTTGTTGTCAGGTTGAGTTCCAATTAGAAAGGCTGCTTGAGAATTCTCAGACTATGCCTTTACTACAGAAGACTGAGAATTGAACTAGTCTGCAGCTAGGTGAAAGAGCAAGCTGATTTGTGGTGAAAACATTAAACAATTCTAAGATTCACTGAATTAGAAATGGATCTGCTGACTTCTATGCACACTTATACAAGGTGTGTCCCACCCATTCTTCAAAAGTATAGAGCCACTGATACAACTATGCAAACTCAGAGAAGGCTGTTATAGATTCATACAGATACTGAGGCAGCAGTTGTTTTCCAATAGTATTGGAGTCAGATGTGCACACAGTTACATACCAATGTACACACCATTTAAACTTAGATATTTGAAAGGTACTGATACTCATTCAGATATGTACCAAATACTGATACAACCTACTTACACAAGTACTCTTTTAAACATTGCTCAGGTCTACTACTACAGACCCTGGTTGTGCCCTTTCACTGTCTACAGGATTTGCCATTAGAAAGACTGCTTGTTAATTTTTAAACTGTTGTTTTAGTGCAGAAAGTTCTGTAGTCAAAAAGGCTGTAGGTAGCCCATAGAATAGGGAGCTTTTTTGTAGTTAAAAGATGAACATATCTTTTTAACTTTTACTGAGTTAGATATGCACTTGTAGACTTCTATGCTCACTTATATAACTCAGAATCATATACCTCATAGCAAAAGGATAGAACCACTGGCACAGTCAGTCAGAGAGTGAGGTGGATCCAGAGATTAGTACTAGAACATTTATAAAGGAGATAGGAAAGTTCAATGCAGTATGTTTGCATTTGTTGTTGCCGCACTTACTACATAAACCAAACTGGCAATGTAGTTGTCTTTTCTAAAACTGAACAAGATAATAATTATGAGTGGCAGGAATTTGGTGCATATCTATTTGTTGAAGAACGCTTTGATTTAGACACAAAGGAAAGAAAACGTAAGTATTGTTATGACAAATTAGAACAAAATAAAATGCCAGCTAGTGCATTTCATAACACATTAGGATCAATACTAGTGCCACAACAACTTGACCAATTAAAAGTGTATGAATCAATTCTAGTACAAACTGTTCATCCATTTCAAGCAATCATTGAATGGAGCCAAAGACGGGGAAGCTGCCACCAGCAGTACTATAGAAAGGACTTGAAGGAAGGGTGTGTATTTACCTTTAGATTAAAAAAAAAAAGTAGATACTGTGGGTGTTGAGAAAGATATAGATCAACCACTCATTATTCTAGTAAATGGAGTGCCTGCAAAAAAGAAAAAAAACTGGCAGAAGTTAGTTGATGTGAATCAAGTAAAATAGCCAGATTATACTTGAAAGAAAATAATGTTTTTTACAAAAATGTTGGCATTATTGAAGATGTAAGTTGTATCGATGATGAAGTACTACAATCAAGTGGAAAAATAGAAAAAGTGGATAAGCAGAAGTCAGAAGAAATATATGAGCTCTGCAGTATTCATCCACTTCATTCAAAAGACGTTGTTGGGGAGGCTATTGATTTGTTGCAAATTAAACAAGCTATAGGAGCTCCAATGAGCGTGCAGGAAACATTTTTGAAGCTCGCTGTTTTCCACAGCTTTTCCCATAGGAATAGGTGGCTGCTACAATGAGCGACCTACAAAAATACCAGCAGCTGAATACAGGTCAACAAGACTATATTCAGAGGACCCTAGATTTCGATGATGTACACAGCATATTCCATCTGTTATTTGAAAGTGACTTTTCAGGACTCTCTTAAGCTGTAAACCATATTCTTAAGACAGTAGTCAATCTGCAAAATCTTTCTGCAAGGGTGTTTGTTGATAAAATACAAGGTAAGGATGGAAATCTGGAGTGCAACTTAATTAATTGGATGGCATATTAATGTGGGACTCATGAATATTGTTACCATCGTCAAGGAAAACTTAAATGTATGCTTCGAAACTTAGGTCCACCTACTCGATTTGTAATGCTTAGTCGCGCAGAGTATGCATGGGATGATTCACTAGAATTTTTAAGACATGCAAACTCTAACATTAAGGATATCCATTTGAAGACAGCAAGAGAACTTTCATCTTTGGATCCTGCTAAGGTATGTAGATATTGTAATCAAAAGTTTCAAGCAATGCTGGGTTTAATGTACAATAAAACAAATCCTCCTCTTGGAGAAGTTACAGATTTTTTGGCAAAAATGATACCAGGCAATAGGTCCTCCTCATATATACATGCTCTTACGAATAAAGGATGCACACAAATTTGGGACTGATACTGATGACTTAGTACTCTCTTTTATAGAACACAATTTTACATGCACCATCACAGATGAGAATAATAACAAAACCCCACGACAGCAAGTTCTACACTTCCAAACACATGTATGTGGCAAGTATTGCTGCTGAAGATACAGATGTGAAAGAAACTTTTATACAGGGCACTGCTTTAGATTTCCGGTGCCTATCATTTCAAAGGAAAGAGTGACCAGCTTTTTATCTGCAGTGAGGCATACACTGACAAGAAAATCACCAAAAAATATATATAATCTGAAAAGATCAGTGGCATCCAAATATATTAATGATTATCATCCTGTCATTCTGAAATTTTGGAATCCAAATATGGACATACACTTTGTTGCTGACAATTCCATTGCTATTGCTTGCTATGTCTCTTCATACATCACAAAATCAGTGAAAACAGAGATGAAGGAACCATGGGAGGAGATTTCTGCAGAATGATATATATCAAACAAATGTATACAGTTTCAGCTTGAAAATGCTCTCACATAGAAAGATAAGCTCATTTGAGTGCTGTGATGGGTTGAGTTCAGCTAGCTTGTTCTAAAAGTCTGGAGAAATTGTTTTTGTTATTCTAGGCCTTGCCAACACACGAAACAGAGTCTTGAAATCTTTCCTAGAAATTCAGTACCTAGCAGAGCTAGATCCGGAGAGTTCAGGTATTGTAAAAACAAATATGTTGGATACCTACTATCCAAGAAGAAGTGCACTCCTTGAAAATATGTGTCTTTACGATAATCTGCAGTGCTATAGTAACAAAAATAATGTTTCTGAAAACATTGATGAAGGCAAATATTTTGTAGTCAGTTTAAACACTTGTTTAGTTTGGCATGCAAAAGGTAACTTAATAAACCATAGAAAACCTACTTGTCAAACTGATGAGAAAAAAAGAATTGTTCCACTTAGCACCTCTACAGCTATCCGAACGTTGGTGTTCTGAAACAGTATGACCGCTATGAAGACTCTTTCAATGCTATAAAAGAGCATTGAGTGTCCAATATTCCCCAACTACCTAGAAATGTTAACTCAAGAAATTGAACAAAAGGAAACAATTTCTACTGAGATAGCAAAGGATATTTTACAAAGCAGTCAGAGTTATGGACCTCTCAGTCAAGATCCTCTTGAACAGCCAACAATGAAAAATGAAGCTGCCATAGCGATGAATGAGGTGCAGACAGCAATGCAACCAGCGAGAGAAGAAAATGTTGACTTGTCAGAGTTGGTGCAACAATTTAATGATGAGCAGAAAGAAATGTACATGAAAGTTACAGAAAAATAGAACATGGATTCGTCCATGAAAACAATACATGTAAATGTTCAAGTTTTAAGCCAATTCTTTTGTAATTCTGCAGATAAGCTGGCACTAGAAAAAGTATTTTTATACAAGTTCTAACCACTTACCTTCAAAAGACTACAGACTTCATTTTATCAACTGTAGCAACAGCCACTGCCAGATTGGCTTCAAACAACATCAAAGAAATTACCTTACATTGTCTACTTATGCTCCCTGTTGAACTCAATAATAAACTGGAATACCAAAAGTTATCTGGAAAAGCTTGTCTTGAGAGTCTTGAAGAAATAAAAGCTTTTAATCATTGATGAGGTGAGCACGGACTCAAACTTAATGCTCACCTTTGTACATTTAAGCAAGCAACAGATTTTGAAGACAGATTATGATATCCTTTTTGCAGGAAAGCATCTAATTGGTTTTGGTGAATTATTACAACATACCCCTGTGAAAAGACAGCCTGTGTTTAAGACACTCTTCCATGAAGAAACTTGTAATTCTTTAGGAAGCACTGGAAATGTGAATATTTGGTTGAATATCCAGTACAAACAACTAATTAGAAACATGCATCAAGCGTCTAATATGCAATAAGGAAATATTCTGAAGCATATTAGAGTTGAAATACTGACAGAAGAAGGAAAATGTTGCTTGAAAACCTGACTGACTTTGAAAACATCTGCAGCAAAGCTAATGGTGGAATTTATTTAGCAACAAAAACTCATTTTGTGTCTAATGTCTACTCTTCAAGAATGTACCTCTTTCAATGAAGAATAACTACAACTGGAGAAAGAACACATATTGGAATTGAATATCAAATGATAAAAAGGAAACACCAAGAATTGACTATACTAATGAGTGAAAAACTACAATCAAAACTCACTTCTTTGGAAAAGTCTGTTTTCAAAACTGCAGGATTAGAAAAGTGTTTCTGTGTTTGTAAGAAATGTAGGGTGATTTTGTGGCGTAATTTAAATGTTGAAGAAGGATTAGTCAATGAAGCCATGGGTAAAATAATTGACTTCATTTTGTATCCAAAAAGAAATGAGGTTCAATATCTCGCAATTCAATTTGATGATCTTGAAAGGTCAAAAATAGATAGCAAGGTCTGTTGTGTGTTCGTTGCTTGTAAAGTACTTGTATGTTCACAGAAAGCAGTTTCCAATATTTCTAGCATATGCTGAAACAATACATAAGTCTCAAGGCCTAAGTGTAAAGGCAGCATATATTAATATTGGTACAGGCACACACTGATGCATACTCTGAGATACCCACACACACACACTGATGCACAAACTGTCACAGGCAGGAACACACTGATGCATACACTTATGCACCTAGGCACACACTGATACACACACTGACACACGCAGGCACACATTGATGCATACACTGAAACAATCATGCACACTGTCCAAACACACACGTATGTATACAGTAACACATGGAAACACACTGTACTATATTCTGTCACATGTCATATCAATAAATAACACAGACACAGCTCTTTTTTGAATAAATGAAATGGTTCTAACAACGGTGGTTGCAAACAGCATTAAAAAACTCTGCAACAGACAACTCCTTTGCAGAAAAGAGGATGTAGCAAGTCACACAATACTTCACTGTGCCTTCTAATTCTTGGTATACCTATATAACAGTTAAGTTAGTTGTTGCCTGTCATTATCCACCAGCTGAAGATGAGGTCCCTTCACCAGCATCCATGTGTCTCATCATCCTCCTGTATGTTCTTTCATAGATAGTCGAAGGTGCTGCCCCATTGAGGGTGTCTCATGTGAGTCCTTTTTGGTGGTAGCGCTGGAGAGCTGTTTGCTACAGATGGTGCATGTGACAAATTTTGCCAACACCTTTTGTTCTCCTACAGCAATTATAAAGAACTGTCACTCTTCACTTGGCTTTTTCCGAGTTCCTCTAGTTTCCTCCTCTTTCATCCTAGAATATTCCTCTGGATGTGCTCCATTCATTCTAATGGTGTCCAACATCTCCAAAACTAGAAAACCAAACAGAGAGGCTAAATCTCACGACTTCATTCACAGTGTTCTATCTAGAAATGAGAACTGTAGGATGTGGCTACAACAGTTATAGGGTGTGGTCCATATGCAACCAGGCAAATGAGAAGGTTTGATTTCCACATCGAGCGGATCAGCGGTTCCCTTTGTGGATCTGCGGTTCTGGATAAAATGAAAAATCACATACTTAAAAGTAAAACAACAATAGGGTAACTTATATATACTAACGTATACTTGCACCCCGATTCCAATAGGAACAACAAACGCCCCTATTTACTAAAAATAACCTGTTAAAAAATCATGATATCTGTAGATCTCTGGACACATTCTGATGATGTGACCGGAACAAAAACCAAAGAGTACGACCATCCACATTTTCCAACACGGCAGAGTATCCACATATTCTAAAAATCAGGTGAAATAAAAATAATACAGTAAATATAACTTTATTTAAAATATCAATATATTCTTACTGTTTTATGGAACTTATTTTGTTTTCCTTTTCAAATTTTTACCCTTATCCCTACTATTGTCTTCTTACTTTTTCCTCTATCTTTAATATATTTGATCTATAATTTTTTTCTTTTTTATTCCTTACTGATTCCTTTTATTTACCGTTTCTTAAGTACCTTCAAATTGCTTTCCCCTACTTTTTAGTTTTTTTTCCTTCTTCTTTAGCCACAACTTAAAGCTACCTACTTATTTTCTAATGTATAATGGAGGCTACAAAGGCTCCCCATACGCAAAGCCAAGTGGACAGTCTTCCAATTCATTAAAAAAAACCTTAGAAACTCACTGAGAAAAATAAAAAGATACAAAGACGTTATAGTTAGGAAATAGAATTTTGAAAAAGATAGAAATTCACTGAAAAAAACAAAGGTTACAGGAAAGTTACAGTTAAGTACTGAATGTATTGGCATAAAACCAGAGAAATTCAATAGATATAGGGGGTCATTCTAACCCCGGCAGGCGGTGGGCGCCGCCCGCCTGGTGGGAACCGCCACTTGGCCGCTCCGCGGTCAAAAGACCGCGGAGGCCATTCAGACTTTCCCGCTGGGCTGGCGGGCGCCCGCCAAGGGAGCGCCCGCCGGCCCAGCGGGAAAGGCCCTGCAGCATTGAAGCCGGCTCCGAATGGAGCCGGCGGTGTTGCAGGGGTGTGACGGGTGCAGTTGCACCCGTCGCGATTTTCACTGCCTGTTAGGGGGCCCCTGCACTGCCCATGACAGTGGCATGGGCAGTGCAGGGGCCCCAAGGGGCCCCACGACACCCGTTCCCGCCATCCTGTTTCTGGCGGTGAAAACCGCCAGAAACAGGCTGGCGGGAAGGGGGTCGGAATCCCCATGGCGGCGCTGCTTGCAGCGCCACCATGGAGGATTCTCCCAGCCGGGGGTAATCCGGCGGGAAACCGCCGGACCCGGCTGGGCGACCGCGGCTTTACAGCCGCGGTCGGAATGCCAAATGAAGCACCGCCAGCCTGTTGGCGGTGCTTCCGGCGACATCCACCCTGGCGGTCATAGACCGCCAGGGTTGGAATGAGGCCATAGTTAGCAGTACTAACTATAACTTACGCCCCCGCAATGCACTGCTTATCACCTCACATATTACATAACTGATGACATGCTCACTAACATCATTGATGACATCACATATCAGTGACTTCATATATATATAAATATATATATATATATATATATATATATATATATATATATATATATATATTTCAAATATATTCTTCAAGAAGTCTCTGCAATCCATGTTTGAGATTGTGCAGTTATTTTTATTGGCAGAAGTCTGTCAACATGTTAAACCCCTTGGAACCCGGGAGAACCTTACATCCCACAGTATCTACTTACAATACAATAGGTCATCAATTGTGGGGCAAAGGACAAGGTAACAGCACACCTCCAGGATGTGTGGAATTGGGGTGTAAGGTCTTTAGCCAAATAAAGCCAATCCTTCCTTTAGTAATTTGGCTGATGAGAGTGGTATGTTAAGATTAGGGAGTGACCTGCGGCATCGTCAGAGTAACATCACTAAACCCCTCTCGCCTTTAAGACAGGGATGGCTGATTCAGATAATAGGGTTGGTTTTGCTAATATCAGTACTGAAGCAACTTCCTTTCCAAAGAGATGGCCTGCAGGAGGCCTTATTATATGGGTTAACGTTAGCAGTGCATTCTAAAAAGAATAGATGTTAACTCTAGAGGCATATTGGCAGTTGAGTTGTATGACCCGCTGAAGTTTTGTTGATCAAAAGAGAACATATGTATGTGTTTTTTGTGTATCTCCGGGTAGCCTTTGATCTAATCCCTAGGTGGGAATTGTGGGAGACATTGGATTTGTTGTGTGCCTCAAATGACCTTTTACACGTTTTCATAAGGCTTCATCGCATAAATTGTGTGCAATTTAGTTGGGACTGAAATGGGGACCTCAGTGACCGTATTAAGAGTGGATAGAGGAGTTAGGAAAGGGTGCATACTGGCCCCAACTCTTTTCACAATGTATATTATAGAGTCCTTGGTCGGGTGTAATGGAGATCCAGCTAAGTTAGCTGGCAACCCAGTAGTATCACTCTTGTTCACTGATGATACCTTATTGATATCAAGAACACCAGTGGGACTTCAGATCCTTTTTAATAGATTTTCTGAGGCTTGCAATGTTTTTGGATTAGAGATAAATATTAATACAATCAAGTTTATGGGATTTAATCTCCATACATCCTTTCATGGCAAGATAAAGCTGGATGGAATGTACCTAGAGCAAGTCAAAGAATTTGACTACCTGGGCGTAAGGCTTGCCAACTCAAGCATGGTCTTCGCAGCTCACTAAAAGTCAGATTTCTCTTCAACAAGCATGCTTTGCCTTATTAAGGAGATTGAAAACGTTCAGATTTAGACCAGTTAGTTCCATCATTGAAAGATTCCGGGCAAAAGGGGTTAGTGCTGCGCTCTGTGGTGCAGAGCTTGGGGGAACTCTGTACCACATCTGGTGAATCTGGGAGAGTTGGAAAGAGCTGAGAATAGCTTCATGAGGTTGGTTGCGGATTTATCCCAGAATACACCCCTCTCCCCCTTACAGTTGGATCTTGGTTTATATAACATTTCTCATGTTGCAGCATTTAGACCTCCTGCGTACTGGATGGGAATATGGGTTAATAAAACGCCACTCCCGCTGAGTCATTGATTGAATTTTTGGAGTTAAATCATAGTGACAGCATCTCCTGGTTGGAATATGTGAAATCTTGGCTAAATACCTTGGGTATGGGTGATCTGTGGATTAGCCCATTAAGCATTAGTAACATTTCCATGCTGGTTCTTAAGGAAAGGTATTGGGCCTAGGTATGTAATTCATGGCTGCATAAAGCCAGCACAGGGGATTTGAATAATAATGTTTTGGCTTTCAAAGATTCAGGGGCATATTTATACTCCGTTTGCGCCGGAATTGCGTCGTTTTTTTTGACGCAATTTCGACGCAAAACTAACTCCATATTTATACTTTGGCGTTAGACGCGTCTAGCGCCAAAGTCCATGGAGTTTTCGTCATTTTTTAGCGTGGACACCTACTTTGCGTTAATGAGATGCAAGGTAGGCGTTCCCGTCTAAAAAATCGACTCCGAGGCATGTGCGTCGGATTTATACTCCCGGGCAAAAATCACGCCCGGGAGTGGGCGGGTCAAAAAAAATGACGTACGGCCGCTTTTGCGCCGTTTTTTTGCGCCTGCAAAAGGCAGGCGTTAAGGGACCTGTGGGCTCTGAAGGAGCCCAGAGGTGCCCTCCCATGCCCCCAGGGACCCCCCCTGTCACCCTTGCCCACCCCAGGAGGACACCCAAGGCTGGAGGGACCCATCCCAGGGACATTAAGGTAAGTTCAGGTAAGTACTTTTTTTTTTTTTTTTTTGTGGCATAGGGGGGCCTGATTTGTGCCCCCCTACATGCCACTATTCCCAATGACCATGCCCAGGGGACAGAAGTCCCCTGGGCATGGCCATTGGGCAAGGGGGCATGACTCCTGTCTTTGTTAAGACAGGAGTCATTTCTATGGGGGTTGGGAGTGGAAAAAAAATGGCGCAAATCGGGTTGAGGCGCAAAAATTGCCTCAACCTGACTTGCCCCATTTCTTGACGCCCAAGCTCCATTTTCCCCTACGCCGGCGCTGCCTGGTGTACGTCGTTTTTTTTAACGCACACCAGACGGCGCCGGCGGCTAACGCCGGCTAACGTCATTCAATAAATACGGCGCCCGCATGGCGCTTCAGAATGGCGTTAGCCGACGCTAATTTTTTTGACGCAGAACTGCGTTAGCGCAGTTTTGCATCAAAAAGTATAAATATGGGCCTTAATGTATTATGAGGATTTTATGAGCATGATTGAAACCCACCCCCAAGCAAAATCTTGGTATCTTAAATTTAGGTACAGTACCCTGCCACTCAATAGCTTTTGTAGTGGCTGGGATGGGTCAACTATTTCTCCAGTATGCCCACTCTGTCAAGACACTGAAGAAACTAAAGAGCATTTCTTATTTTTCTGCCCCTATTATATAGAGACTAGGCGGACCTGACTGTTACCAATCTGTTGAGTCCTTGAATCAAGAGAGCTGTGGTTTACTATTCAGATCCTCAAAAGTGACACTAGAGGTTGGCCAGTTTTTGCCTCGTCTAGATACTTAGGCCCATATTTATACTTTTTGACGCACAACTGCGCCAACGCAGTTGTGCGTCAAAAATTTTACCGCCGGCTAACGCCATTCCAAAGCGCCATGCGGACGCCTTATTTATTGAATGGCGTTAGCCGGCGCTGCGGACTGGTGTGCGTCAAAAAAAAGACAAACACCAGGCAGCTCCGGCGTAGGGGAAAATGGAGGTTGGGCGTCAAAAAATGGGCCAAGTCAGGGCTGAGGCAAAATTCAGCCCTCAACCCGATTTGCGCCATTTTTTTTTACGCCCAACCCCAATTGAGTCATGCCCCCTTGCCCAATGGCCATGCCCAGGGGACCTATGTCCCCTGGGCATGGTCATTGGGCATAGTGGCATGTAGGGGGGGCCCAAATCAGGCCCCCCTATGCCACAAAAAAAATACGAAAAAAAATACTTACCAGAACTTATCTTTCCATCCCTGGGATCGGTCCCTCCATCCTTGGGTGTCCTCCTGGGGTGGGCAAGGGTGGCAGGGGGTGTCCCTGGGGGCAGGGGAGGGCACCTCTGAGCTCCTTCTGAGCCCACATGTCCCTTAAAGCCTGCCCTGACCCAGGCGCCGTTTTTTAAGGCCTGCCCCCTCCTGTGCATCAAAATGAGGTCACAGTATAAATATGGGGCACAGGCCTTAAAGTCATTTTTTGGAAGGGAACGCCTGCCTTGCATATCATTAACGCAAGGCTGGTTCCCCCTTCCAAAAAATGACGCACATGGTGGAACTTTGACGCCCGCGGGGTCGGACGTCAAAGTATAAATATGGGGCAGGGTTTGCGCCGATTGTGCGTCAAAAATTTTGACGCACATTCGGCGCAAACAGCGTATAAATATGCCCCTTAATGATTGCTTGGAGAGTCAGGTGCAGGCTATGTCCCCTGTATAAATTAAATTTAACTGAGCCGCTGCACCCGGTGCACCTGCTGATTGGCCTCTATCACCTGCAGATGAATTGTTTAACACAATTTTATTATTTGATTGTTTTTGCCTTATGTTTATTGATGGTGAGTGCAATTTTATGCTTAGTGAAATACTGTTTATATTTAAATTTCTGTTCATGCGCTTTCCTGAGCGATTAATATTATGAAGATTGTTTTATTATAGTTTTATATCCATTTTATTTACTCATTTGTGGGAATGTACTTGTATTTTAATCCTGTTTGCGCTTTTATGTTTTTTTATGAAACCGAATAAAGGATTTTTCAGCCCAACAATGCCGTAGGGGAGTGGTAGTCCATACTCCAACTGTGAACCTAGAACAAACATTGCAGCATTTTGCATCCCCACACAGATAGACAAGACAAATGACAAGCAGAAACCCCATGTCAGGGAAACTGTTTACTTTGAAATGAAACTGTGAACTGAGACATGCAAAAATGTAACTGAAATACTGCTAATTGATGTTGCAGATGTCCCTGCACCACATGCAGCAGAAACAGAAACTGGGAGGAATGAGGGAAGCCAGTCACCGTCTGAGATCAAAAACAGTGTGTCCATAACACCTTCACAACCCAGATGCACGGCAACAGTAGAACCAGTCCCACAGTTCAATCAGGAGTCCGATTACTTGACAAAAGATGTTCATACACCACCTTCTGAGGATAGACACACGCACAGACAGCACTCCCTTTTCCAGCCCTAATACACTCCACTCAGGAGCCATAGAGTATTTGTCAGACAGAGCTCAGAGGAAGGTGAGGACCCATCTATGTTTGGAAGTCTGGAAGCATCAATGTTGAAGGTCCAGAACCTACAGTGTAAGCACATGAAATCAATGCACAGACAGATGGTGTCTCTCAATCATAACATGAGCCAGCTGAATGCAACAGTGTTGGAAGGACAGAAAGCAACAGTAGACAAACTAAGGGAGATGATGAATGCCATTAAGGAACTCTGCAAGGTAATGCAGCAGGACCATGTCACCCACCATAGGCACCATCACCAATTGATGGGTAGATTGGATGGGCATGCAAAGTGCAGATGCACATCGTAGTGGAGATGTTTCACGGGGATTGGTGCAGGTTACCAATGCATTAGAGAACATGCAGACAGCCTAGATTGCTGGAAACAACGAGTTAGGTGGTGAGTATAGTGAGGAGCTTTCTAGCCTCAGTAGTGTGACTGCACTTGTGATGGACTACAGGCCTTATAATTCCAGACACAGTGCTACCGCAGAAGCCTCAACAAGAGATGCTACTGAGCCCACTGACTGTTCCAGTGGAGTGTTTGGGCGCAAAAAGTAATGGGGACATGTTCTGTGGCTTGTTGTTTTGTGATATTGCACTACTTATATGATGTTTATGGTGAACCATTTAATTTAAGTACAGATAGTGATTTTGGACTACCTATGTTGTATGCGCACATATTTGATCTGAAGTTAAGGCAATAAATGTGATACCTGTAGCAATAAGAAACAATATGTGGTCTCTTCATTACTTACATTAAAAATAATACTGAGTAACTGTAGGAGGCTGGACTGGCTTGTAGTGAGTACCTAGGGGTACTTACACCTTGCACCAGGCCCAGTTATCCCTTATTAGTGTATAGGGTGTCTAGCAGCATAGGCTGATAGATAATGGTAGCTTAGCAGAGCAGCTTAGGCTGAACTAGGAGACGAGTGAAGCTCCTACAGTACCACTAGTGTCATATGCACAATATCATAAGAAAACACAATACACAGATATACTAAAAATAAAGGTACTTTATTTTTATGACAATATGCCAAAAGTATCTCAGTGAGTACCCTCAGTATGAGGATAGCAAAAATACACAAGATATATGTACACAATACCAAAATATGCAGTAATAGTATTAGAAAACAGTGCAAACAATGTATAGTTACAATAGGATGCAATGGGGACACATAGGGATAGGGGCAACACAAACCATATACTCCAAAAGTGGAATGCGAACCACGAATGGACCCCAAACCTATGTCACCTTGTAGAGGGTCGCTGGGACTATTAGAAAATAGTAAGGGTTAGAAAAATAGCCCACCCCAAGACCCTGAAAAGTGAGTGCAAAGTGCACTAAAGTTCCCCAAGGGACATAGAAGTCGTGATAGGGGAATTCTGTAGGAAAGACACAAACCAGCAATGCAACAACAATGGATTTCCAGTCGAGGGTACCTGTGGAACAAGGGGACCAAGTCCAAAAGTCACAAGCAAGTCGGAGATGGGCAGATGCCCAGGAAATGCCAGCTGTGGATACAAAGAAGCTGCTACTGAACAGTTGAAGCTGAGGATTCTGCAGGAACGACAAGGGCTAGAGACTTCCCCTTTTGAGAATGGATCCCCCACGCCGTGGAGAGTCGTGCAGAAGTGTTTTCCCGCCGAAAGACCACCAACAAGCCTTGCTAGCTGCAAATCATGTGGTTATGGTTTTTGGATGCTGCTGTAGCCCAGGAGGGACCAGGATGTTGCCAATTGCGTCTGGGGACAAAGGGGGCATCGAGCAAGACAAAGAGCCCTCTCAGAAGCAGGCAGCACCCACAGAAGTGCCAGAACAGGCACTACAAAATGGAGAGAAACAGTGCTCACCCGAAGTCGCACAAAGGAGTCCCACATCGCCGGAGGACAACTTAGGAGGTTGTGCAATGCAGGTTATAGTGCCGTGGACCCAGGCTGGACTGTGCACAAAGGATTTCCGCCGGAAGTGCACGGAGGCCGGAGTAGCTGCAAAAGTCGTGGTTCCCAGCAATGCAGTCTGGCGTGGGGAGGCAAGGACTTACCTCCACCAAACTTGGACTGAAGAGTCACTGGACTGTGGGAGTCACTTGGACAGAGTTGCTGGATTCAAGGGACCTCGCTCGTCGTGCTGAGAGGAGACCCAGGGTACCGGTGATGCAGTTATTTGGTGCCTGCGGTTGCAGGGGGAAGATTCCGTCGACCCACGGTAGATTTCTTCGGAGCTTCTAGTGCAGAGAGGAGGCAGACTACCCCCACAGCATACACCACCAGGAAAACAGTCGAGAAGGCGGCAGGATCAGCGTTACAGAGTTGCAGTAGTCGTCTTCACTACTTTGTTGCAGTTTTGCAGGCTTCCAGCGCGGTCAGCAGTCAATTCCTTGGCAGAAGGTGAAGAGAGAGATGCAGAGGAACTCGGATGAGCTCTTGCATTCGTTATCTAAGGAATCCCAAGAGACAGAGACCCTAAATAGCCAGAAAAGAGGGTTTGGCTACCTAGGAGAGAGGATAGGCTAGCAACACCTGAAGGAGCCTATCAGAAGGAGTCTCTGATGTCACCTGATGGCACTGGCCACTCAGAGCAGTCCAGTGTGCCAGCAGCACCTCTGTTTCCAAGATGGCAGAGGTCTGGAGCACACTGGAGGAGCTCTGGACACCTCCCAGGGGAGGTGCAGGTCAGGGGAGTGGTCACTCCCCTTTCCTTTGTCCAGTTTCACGCCAGAGCAGGGCTAAGGGGTCCCTGAACCGGTGTAGACTGGCTTATGCAGAAATGGGCACCATGTGTGCCCATGAAAGCATTTCCAGAGGCTGGGGGAGGCTACTCCTCCCCTGCCTTCACACCATTTTCCAAAGGGAGAGGGTGTAACACCCTCTCTCAGAGGAAGTCCTTTGTTCTGCCATCCTGGTCCAGGCCTGGCTGGACCCCAGGAGGGCAGAAGCCTGTCTGAGTGGCTGGCAGCAGCAGCTGCAGTGAAACCCCGGGAAAGGCAGTTTGGCAGTACCAGGGTCTGTGCTACAGACCACTGGGATCATGGGATTGTGCCAACTATGCCAGGATGGCACAGAGGGGGCAATTCCATGATCATAGACATGTTACATGGCCATATTCGGAGTTACCATTGTGAAGCTACATATAGGTAGTGACCTATATGTAGTGCACGTGTGTAATGGTGTCCCCGCACTCACAAAGTCCGGGGAATTGTCCTTGAACAATGTGGGGGCACCTTGGTTAGTGCCAGGGTGCCCACACACTAAGTAACTTAGCACCCAACCTTTACCAGGTAAAGGTTAGACATATAGGTGACTTATAAGTTACTTAAGTGCAGTGTAAAATGGCTGTGAAATAACGTGGACGTTATTTCACTCAGGCTGCAGTGGCAGGCCTGTGTAAGAATTGTCAGAGCTCCCTATGGGTGGCAAAAGAAATGCTGCAGCCCATAGGGATCTCCTGGAACCCCAATACCCTGGGTACCTCAGTACCATATACTAGGGAATTATAAGGGTGTTCCAGTAAGCCAAGGTAAATTGGTAAAATTGGTCACTAGCCTGTTAGTGACAATTTGAAAGAAATGAGAGAGCATAACCACTGAGGTTCTGGTTAGCAGAGCCTCAGTGAGACAGTCATAACACAGGTAACACATTCAGGCACACTTATGAGCACTGGGGCCCTGGCTGGCAGGGTCCCAGTGACACATACAACTAAAACAACATATATACAGTGAAAAATGGGGGTAACATGCCAGGGAAGATGGTACTTTCCTACAGTAACCTCTTCACGTCTTTGTCTGCCTTCTGCTGCTTTTGATCCATCTGCTGGGTGACGTGGTGTTAATGGGTTGTCATTCTCATCAGACTCCTTATCTGAGGGTTCCAGGGGAATGCCTCTCACTGTTGTGATCTATTGTAGTGCCCCACCACTTTTGTGTAGGCATCAAAAGCAACCCTTCAACAGGCCAAAGGTCCTCCAATAAGGCTTTGCGCCCTCCTATGTGCAGCATTTTAACGCTGTTCACTTGGAGTAGCTGGATTGAGGTATGGTGTGAGGATGAAGGACTGCACCACATATGCACTGTCTCCTACAATGACAGGAGTGAATATTTTTAAATCATTGTCATCTCTAACCTCATCTGTACACTATACTGCATTGTTCTGTGTTAAATTACCAAGTAGGTATCCTTCTCCAAACTCTCCATGAAGTAGTCGTGTATAGATTCCAGTATGCCTAAATATATGCGAGTTGTGTGCAACCAGGGAATCTGGCCACTAAATCTGTGATGCTGTGTAAGGCATTGCAGATGACCTGTATATTCATTGAATGGCTACATTTCCTATTTCTGTAGATATACTCATTGTCAGATGGTGAACAGATTGTGGCGTGTGTCCCATCAATGCAGCCAAAGACGTGTGGGAATTGGGTTACCGGATAGAATTTTATTTTTGTGAGCTGCAAGTCCGGTGGGGTATTGGGGAATATGATGTGCTCATTGATTTTAGTTAACATTGTAATAAGGAATGATTGGAAGAAGCATGAGAGTGTACTTTGGGACACACCTCCAGCTGCTGCTATCACCCCTGATAGCTTCCTGAGGCTAAGAGGTGCAGGGAGCATAACACCTGCACATGAGTGGGTGTTGCATTGGTTGTGTGTGTGTTTAGCTGCAGCTGAGGGTGCAAATCTACTATTTAGTCTAATATCATGGCAGATTTCAACCTGTACTGCTCATAAATTTCCTTCTCTGTTTGATCAAACAAAGTTATGTGTAATCTGAAAATGCGCTCCTGTTTCCTCCTCCCTCTCCTTAAACCTGCCAGGATCCTCATCCTCCTTGCCATGACATAGAGTGCAGCCAATATTGAAAAGGTCTGATACACTGTGGGCCTCTTTAAATAGGTTGCACCTATTCACCACCTGATTTGAGTTGGTTGGAAATTGCACCTTGCAAAATCCCTATTTGCGACCATTTGCAATTTTCAAATGGTCCATAGATAGATTTTGTTATTACCTATTTGCGAATTGTAATTTATGATTCATGATTCACAAAATGGAGTCACAATTTTTGGGCATCGCTATTTTGCTATTCCTTAAAATTACCCCGACATTTGGGAAGGCTATTTTGGACTGTTGAGATTTGCAGTTTGTAAATGCAAAATATTTTCATACATCTGGCCCTTGGTGACTTATTTCTATTTCTGAATACACATCTGGGGTGTCTGAAAGTTGGGCTTTTGCATTCCACACAAACGGAGCTTAGGTGTGACTGATGAGTCATCCACACCCTGATGGGCATCCTGGGCAGGGTGGCAGAAAGGAGGTGAAACCTTTACCTGAATGGGCTGTGTTCTGTACCCCCACAAAGGGCTTCATACCACCTATAGTGAGTCTGGAGCAAGGGCAGGAAGGGCAGGGACTCTGTGCACTTCAAAGTCCTCTGTTTGAAGTCTCCCCCACTTCAAAGGCAGAACTGGGTATAAGTACTGGAACTCAGACACCACTAACTCAGTACACTTCTGGAACTGTGGATACTCTGGGCCTCCGCCATACTCGTGGTGACAGTCGGACCACCCAACTTCAGGTGGTCCGACCATTACATTGCAACCCTGGCAGGTGGACCTACCAGGGGACTGCTGCAACCACCAGGAACATCGTTCCCAATGGGGTGTCAGCAGTCTGAGTTGTATTCAGCCACAGCAATGCTGAACTCAGCACCATCGTGCTAATTACAGCTCAGCTTTCCACCAGCCTTTCCATGGTGGGGTGACCGCCATGGAAACGCTGATGAAAAGCCAGTGCTGGGGCCATGGGGGACCTCCTGCACTGCCCTGCCCATGGAATGGGCAGTGCAGGGGCCCCCCTGCACAGTCCCATCAGAATGGGCACTGTCTGCTTTGCAGATAGTGCGCATTGAGATAGTGCTGATGTGCTACAGTATTGGTCTCGGCTCCTTGAAGGAGCCGAGACCAATACTGTTGCACTGTTCCCACCGGTCAACCCGGCGGAGATGAGGTAATACAATGTTCCCACCGGTCAGCCTGACGGGAACATTGTAATACGCTTGGGGGGACGCCACTGTCATGCCGGTAGCATCCTCCCAGCTAGTCTGGAGGACGGCTGTGCTGCTAAATGGACTGTTACTCTGCTGGACTCTGCTGGACTCCAGCTCTGCTGTCTGCTGCCCTGATTGCATGATGGTGAGAAGGACTGGACCTGCATCTCTATAACCCAGAACAAAAGCGACTCCAAGGGCTTGCTGACTTGCCTACGGTTTTCTGAAGTCTACAGGACCCAAAAGACTTCTAACGCACCTGTTACTGGACCTACACCGTGCCAACTGTGAGCCTTGCTCTGCTAAGTGGTGCCAATTCAGTCTTGGGCCCTTGGAAGTGGGTATAAATTGCTGCTCCAGTAGACATCTATGCATCAACCCCATTGCATGGATTCAACCCAGTACATCTCACTCAGAACCAGTGCATTGCACGCAGAACTTACGCATTACTGCTGTTGCACAAAGAAGATCAACTCATCGTGTCATCTGCATGGCCCGACACCATCACATCCCTGGGGATGTACCAAGCGTCTCCTCATCAGCAACACACCCCAGATAAAGGTACTTTTGATCAGTGGGCCAACGCTGCTTCCGTTAACCGACTTGAGCTTCATTGCTGCTGCCCTGAACTTTGAATTTGTCCCAGTCCAGCGCGACCAGATGCCCCACATAGGGTCTTATTATTTCTAAGCACTATGTTACAATTTATTCATATCTCAAGTTCTTCTTATTGGATTTTTGTCATTTTGGTCTAGTTTTACTTATTAAATTACACTCTATTTTGTTAACCATGTGTGGTATATTTGTCTGTGGTGTTTTCACTGTTTTACTGTTTGAAGTTTTGCACAAAAAAAATTGCCTCTTAAGTTAAGAATGACTGCTTTGTGCCAAACTACCAGGGGCTGAGCACAGGTTAATTTATGGGTGTGTTTGTGACTTACTCTGACTAGGATTGTGGTTCCTGCTTGTACAGGGTGCATACCTCTGTCAACCAGAGACTCAACTTCTAACAGTATGTACATTAAGTTGGTAAGGGACCCCCTTCCCAAATTATTAAACCATTTTCTGACAGTAGCTAGTTAAAAACACATAAAGCTCTGTTGCTGCAACAGCTTATATTTGTGGAATGAAAGACATAAAAAATTGTAATAACATGGCTCAAAACCATGGAACTATATAGAAAAAGTAAATGCGTGGGGTAACATGATGCAATGTAACTGTTGTTGTCAGAAACAAAACTAGAATGATGAATGTGTAGTCTGTAAAAGAGGGTGGGCCTGCAAAAGAGTAAAAACAAAGTAATTGTACTAATTTAAGGGAGGGAAATAGTGTCTTGAAAAAGTGACACTAATTGAAAACAATTTTTAGGACAAGAAAGGACACAAGAAAGTTTGGCTACAATGTTACATTTTAATAAATGCTAATTTTGGATTGGCAGCAGCTAGAGAAATTATACATGTGCTAATTTTATAGTAATTCAAAATCCAATTTAATGGTGAATTAAAATTTTGTTTAACTATTGAGCAAAAGCATTTTTACAAACATACCATATTTCTTCCTAAAACTAACTTATAACATTCAACTGTCACCTGGCAGCTGGATAAACTTCCCTGCGGTGGGATGTATATTTCTCCCAGGAAGTGGACAAAGGGCTTAGGTCTGAGGAGGTGTTTCTCTTCCTTAAGCATGATAGCCTGGGACTATGCCCAGCCATTTCCGAAAATTCAAAGGATGATTACACTGTCACTGGCAGATATAGCTCACACCTTGGCCTACCTCCCTTTTTCTTTCTAGACAATCTAGCTCTAAAACAAGTGGGAGAGGGAGCTGGTTCTGAACTGGTTTGTCATGGCCATAAGGGAAGGTTTGATCATTATCATAGTCATACCTCTGGATGGGTACAGGAGCTCTGACCAGGGAAAAAGGGTTTTGTCATATCTGGTTGTCCCTGAATCCTGTGTAGGAAGATTAGGGCAGGGTGGAAGGATGATGTGGCATCCTAGGATTGGCTGGGGTTCTTGGCATCTAAAACTTTCCACCCATACTTTTAAACCCCTGCGCAAAAGAGAAACAGAGAGCAAGGCACTAGATCTGCCCTGTGAGGATACCAGATTCATAGCCAGCTGGATCGAGAAGCCACCTAATGCCCCTGAAGTACTTCATCTGTAGCTGAACCGCAGAACTGAAAGGGTCTTGCCCCTCTTATGCCCCTCAAGACCAGTTGGTGGAAACTCTGGGCTGTGCCCTGCAAAACAGACCAGAGACTCTGGTGCATGTACAGGAGTGTGCTCTGCTGGCTGGTAGCATAGGGGCTGCGCAACAAGCCCCTACCAGCAGGAGAGGAGCACTAGGAGCCTGGAGATGAGAACATTGGGGCACAGGTCCATTAAAATTAGACCCCCTTAAAGTGAACATCTAAGGAGCCCAAGCGGTCAGCTGAAATTGAACCACATAGCCACAGTCCACCAACAAGAGCAGAAAGATCTAAAACATTGGCCAAAGTGGTCCGCATTATGATCCTGCATAGGTCCTCCATATAAACATGCCTACACAGAAAACAGAGCACGTGGGGCTCCCTTGCCTCTCTTTAATTTACCTCCGGGTGGACAGTGTCAGAGGTTGGCTCATCCTTGATTTATCATTTGAGAGAGTGGAATGGGAGGTTCTTTGGCCCCAGGGACCCATACCTAGGGGCCCAATTAAAAAAAATTAAGGCTGGGCCACAATGTAAGAAATTGCCTGCTTAGAGTTTGGGTGGAGGTAGGACTTCACCCTCGATCCGAAACACAGCCCTAGCAGGGGGGAAGGAAACTCAAGATCTCCCTGACTGCAGGAGATCAGCACAGGTGGGGAGAAGAGAGCACAGAGACTGCCAGATTCTTCACAGATGCATGCAGGGAACGGATTGGAAAACCCAGGCCGCAGGGCTCTCCTCTGGACTCCAATGACTACTACTGCTATGGATGCCCTTGGTTGTACCAGGTCACCCACCTTAAATTATAAGAAAAAAGCAAAAAGAGACATGTGAGGCTGCCCTCACAAATAAAGTAGCCAAAGCTGCTAGTCACATAGTCACACACCCCTGCCCTGGTAGGGGTGCTTATTTCCATTTCATCTTGCTTGTGGTGCCCTGAGGAAGGGCAGGGGCACCACCAATGGTATTTTTAAAAAGTATTTCAAAACTTGCCCTAAATCTGAGAGAACAGTGAAAACAACTCTCTGAGCTGCGGCTTGTTGCTCTTCAGCTCTGGATACAGGGATCCCTCGACACCGGTGTTATGGTTGCATTTTATATGGCCTGAAGTAATAAAAGCAAGACTGGGACATCTAATGTTAATTTGCAATGCTTCATTCAAAATACATTATTGTCAATGTTGGTGAACATTACAATGCTTTTCATTAATAATCAATGCTTTTGAGTGTGCTTTTGGCCTCCATTGGTTTAAATGTTGAATTGTAATGTTTACTTATTGTACTTATAATTTGGTTGCCCCTGGACAAAATTAATAGGATTGCTTTATATATGAATGATGACCCCTTCACCAAGTCACTAGGCTGCCTTATTTTATTATGTGGTTCCACCCTGTCAAATCCAATAGGACTGCTTTAGTTAAAAGGACGTCCCCTTATTTTGTGATGTTCTGTCTAGTATAGGTGGCGGGTGAGAGGAAAGTGGTGTCTTATATGGTGTGGTTGTGGGAACTCACTATGTAATACACTCACAATACCATATTGTGTCCATTCACCTTAGCTCAACCCTGAGTATCTGTGGCTTCTGGCAGCCAACCTTAAACAAAGGAACACATATAAAGCATTTAGAAGTATCAAAAACAAAATACAAATCTGATACCAATTAATAAAAATAGATATTTTTTTAGCCCCAAAAATGAATAAAATCAACTGGATGTTTCCAGAGATATAGATTTTTTAAGTAAATTGTAATCACAGCTTTACATTCAAAATGTCCACAAGCATTGGTAACTACCATGGTCTGAGGAAACCTTGTGACACTTTTAAAGAGTGTTTGGGTACTCTGGCCTGCTTTTGGTGACCAACTCCAGCAGGGAGCAGGTCAAGGGGAGCAGTAAGGAGTTGTAGGATAGTTTCCAAAGCAGTCTCTAGTCCACTTCTGGGCTCTATGGGTGAACTGTCATGGACTTCAATGGAGTGGTCCTGATACAAGAGATACATGATGCTCTATGGGGGGGGGGGTTCCTAGGGCTACTTCTCAGTCACCAGTCTTGTCTACCCAGACAAAAGAGCAGCTCCTTACATGTCTGTCCACCATTTACCCCTTAAAGTCGGCCTCCCCTTTGAAGCTCACCTTTTGGGCGCAGAGCCTGTGTGGCTCCCTGCCAGGAAGGAGTGACCTGCCTTCCAGCAGCAGGCCTCTATTGTTTCCTTTCATGGGTGTTGTTCATACCTATCCCCAAGAGGATAGAAGGCTGTCTTGTGGCCAATATCTGCAAATGGCCACAGAATGGCTTGAGAAACAAAGAGGCAACTTTCTAAATTTGCCTTACACTTAAATACTTAAACATTATATTAAATTCGACTTAGGCATCAAGTCAGGTTTAATGTAATGATCACTTTGAAACCTAGAAGCACCAACCTTAGTAGTCCGATTCAGAAGTTAGCACAGCTGAGTTATCAGTGCGTAAGTCTGTACTCACAATTGGTCAACTAACCCATGAAAACAACAATTTGAATTTGTTTCTATTACGACACATACAAATATATGTTCTACTTATTAATATACAGCACTCTGCCTTAGGACTTGATAGGCCTGCTTTAAGGGTGACTTATACATATTTAAAAGGGAGGTCTGGGCTTTGTTGTTAGTTTGAATAACAAAGTTGAGTTAGCAGTTTAAAACTGTTCTACAAGTCTGTAGTGGCCAACGGGGAGACATGTTTTACTTTGTCATACTCAGACTGGCAAAATAAGTGCTGCAGTCATGAGACATAACTTAACTTGCAGGCCCTGGGTACCGCATGGACTGGAGACCTATGAGTAAGTTAAGTATAAACCAAGAACATATTACACTTTTAAGGGTCAGAGTGCTGACACTATGCTCTTGATAGCAGGCCTCATTGCACTCAGAGTAAAAAAAACAACAGCATCAGTCCAAAACTTTGCAGGTGATCATGCAAAAAGAGGCATTTCCTTAAAGAGGAATTTCCTTACAGGGGGCTGTTGTGATTTGGGGGGTCATGACCCATTAGGGGTCAAAGGTGATTTCAGACTCTCACCAAAGATATTTCCACCTACTTGATGTACATATTTGTGTTTGAAAGCACAGTATTTATTGTTGTGTGTGTAACAAAAGTTATTTTTCTTTCTGAAAGAAAAATGCAAAAAAGCATTGACTGGCCAATAATGAGAGTGTTGTTGTTGTGTGCCTGCCACTTAGATTCCTAGTCCACACAACCGCCCCTAAGTAGGCCTTGGACTGCTCGGCCTTGCTACCCTGTTACCCTGTTACCTATTACTTACACATGCCTCTCTTCTTGCACAACCATTAACCTTTCCTACAATATCTGTTTAAACACATAGTTTAAGGGGCAACTGTAAGTAGTAATGGGGGCACTCTGGGTATTTTATAGATCCATTGCGACCATCATGCCAAGCTTGCATTATTAATGTATCCATTGTGATGCAACATTAGAGTCCTCTTGCTAGTGTGCCTGGTAGCTGGGAGGATGCAAGAGATTAGAAAGAAAGGACATCGTTCACCCCGTAACACCTCCTCTAGGTAACAGAAACAGAAAGTTGATATACATGCATCTGCCAGAGAAATAAACAGGTGAAATACTGAGGGCCTGATTACCAGTTTGGTGGTCAGACCACCAGGCCACCATGTTGGTGGCCCTAAAAAGACCGCTGCACTGGCAATCCCTAGCCCACATATTATGATGCAAACAGGCAGAACTGCCACCCGCCAAGCAAAAAGGCTTAGCGCCAGAGGAGTGGCGGTCTTATATCTAGGTGGTATGACTTCTAGAGCTGTCAGCGCCGTGACTAACCAGCTAGCCTGTTACAAACACACTGTTGCTGTGGTAGTCTCCTTGCGGTGGTTAGCCATGGCAGTCGATCACCACGGTAAACGTCCAGCGAAGTAACAGACAAATGCACACTGGATGAATTCAAAAACAACACAACCGGCACACATTGGTCCAGTGGACACATCTGCAAATTACACTATAAATCACACCCCTTCACAGACGACAATCTTTTGCATTTCCAGTGGAAGCCAAAGAACCCCAAGCGCTGTTTTTTGGGATTTTTCAAAGAGTAGGCACCCCTTTCTTCACCATCCCCTATAGCACCTTGAATGAATACACTTTTGTCCATTCACTCCCTATTGTACTTCCCCTGTTAATTAAGTCCCCATCACCCACTTTAGTTGTCTACCATGTTAGGTTCAAAAACTCCCCGTTTTTAAGAAGATGAGTTGAGCTGAGAGTCATGGTGGATGAAATCATAAAGGTAGCTCCACAATTGTTTGGAGCTGAAGTCCTAAATACTCCTCTCAGTAGGAAATTGTAAATGTGGCAAAGGATAATCGACAGAGGAGGACATTAGGAAGACATAGAATGACCTGAGGGGCAAGGTGTATTCCCTGGCCTCCAGGCAACAGATAGGCCAACAGTACTGGTGGTGGCCCTCCTAGTTACCCATTAAGACTCTTTCCCTGGGAGGAGAAGGTCTTAGCCATCCTGCATCCTGAGGGGTTGACAGGAATAACACACAAAAACTGTCACAAAATTGCAATGTCCTGCATGCCCACAGCTCAGATTTTGCCACTGTTTTGTTCATGTACTTCACCAACATTCAGTGCCCAGAATATCTGAGTTATAACATTGTTAATGTGCATTGTTGGACCCAACATCACAGCTACCAAGATCCAACACATGCCATAAGCCGAAATGGTGGCAGTAAGTGTTTCAGTATCAAAAAATCGCCCCAGGATTCATGGTATGTCTCAACATGTAAATGTATTCTCAAACCTAACAGCAGTCTACCTACAGATATGCAATACCAAACATTTGAAAAGTGTTGTGAAATAGAAGGAGTGACCAGACTGCAACTCACAGGAGGCCCTGTGTCTGTAATTCCAACTACCAGCCCAGTGTTCTCTTGCTTATATACTTCTGTTTGTTTACTCTGAAATAACGTTTACTCACCTGGGAGGATACCATTTGTCAAGTGTTGGAAGTAGAGGGAGTGAACAGACTGCAAAGAACCATAGGCCCTGTTTCCGTAACTCCAACCACCAGCCCAGTGTTCACTTGCCCATATACCCCTGTTTGTTAACTCTCAACTGAAGTTTACTCACCTGGGAGGATACCATTTGTCAAGTGCCGGGAAGTAGAGGGAGTGACTTGATTGCAACTCCCAGGAGGCCTTTTGTCTCTAACTCCAACCACCAGCCCAGTTTTCACTTGCCTATATACCCCTGTTTGTTAACTCTAAAATTAAGTTTACTCACCTGGGAGGATACCATTGTCAAGTGTTGGGAAGTAGAGGGAGTGAACTGACTGCAAAGCCCAATAGGCACTGTTTCGGTAACACTAACCACCAGCCCAGTGTTCACTTTCCCATATACCCTGTTTGCTAACTCTCAAATTAAGTTTAGTCACCTGGGAGAAGGGTGTATTCTTAAGGGAGAAATGGCGCACCAAGTATTTAAATTATATTAGTTCAACACCTAAATCCACAACGGTGTACTACAGTGGGGAATACACCCTCAAACCCCTACATTGATTGGACTAGTCAATCAATTAAACCTACAACAATACTGAGGCACTCGTTGATCTAGTATCAATTATCAGTAATACTTACAGCAGTTTCTTCAATATTAAGTTCTGTGCAATAGTTCATCATTAGTAAAATCAAAGAAAGGCGATGGCAATAACATTTCAAACCTTGAAATCCTAACATAAGATTTTGTTTCTGTCTGAGTTTCTTTTCACGTACCCCCTCACAGCAAAAATCTTTAGAACCAAAATAAATATAATATTCCAATATTTATATTACTACTAATTCGTGTCAAATGTCCTCTCATGAGTTTCCGTGTCTTTCCACACTCCTCAGCAATCAAATTGTAAGTCCATTTCTTGCGCCTAATAAACCGAAGAATAGTTCCATAATGGCTTCATAGTCCATTATTATTGATTATTAATTAATCGTCCATCCTTCTCATAGATAAATCATTAATGAATTGTCCATCCTTCTCATAACGACCTCACAGCCAACACATGTTTCGTCACTTGACTTCTTCAGGGCTGAGATTTAGTCGCTTCATAACATATAAACCTTCCTAAATATCAAAGGCATAGAAAAAATAATAATCTACATAGGCCAATAAAACCTGTTAAAGTCCATTGAATCTAAAACAAGAGAATTGGAAGAAAGGACCCCACTTCATTAACCATTACCCAGATAGCTGATCTTGACTAAAAATGATAAACTGTTAGTATAAAGAAGCACCCATTGTGAGTCCAATCCAAACAAAATCATCTGCCACCAGTAATACCGAAGACATATTAACCAATATCAGAGTAGCAAACACAGCCATGCATGTGTTAATATGTGAAAAAGATGACCAGTTTACTGCCACACTATGTATAGAAACCAATGTGACAGCCTGCCACCCTAAACCCAATTAATAATTACCTCAGATAGACAATGTATCTTACACCTGTGGTTATTATGTCCGGTGAAAGGACCACCAGTAAACGAATACCAAAGACTTTAACCCTGAAAAAAAAAAACGCTCCAGTCGTTGCTGTCCACTAAAAATTAAACAAACACAGTATGATCAATTTTAAATAAATTCAGAAGCGTCAAGACGGAATCAACCGCATACTTTACTTAAGTCTCCAGACTCCGTTATACAGACTCAGTATCTTTTCACAGGTTTACTGTAAATTACCTCCAAATAAACATATCGCGGCTCCACATAGATGCCTGCTTCAAGATTCCCTTAATGGAGCGTGTTGAACAAAGATATATATATATGACACAAGTCACATTGCAGGCATGTGGAAAACAAAGTGCATTGCAAAACATCTAACATAAACAAAGCAACATCATTAAGGTGTGGAAGTGTCAAAAGCTATCTCATCAAACAGCATTTGGCTGACTTTGCCTGAGTATCAGCTCCCTGACTATTTCCAAAAAAATACTGCACACATTATTACAACTACAGTTCATTGTACAGTCCAAGTCATGGCATCATATGACATACTTACACTCATGAGAACAAGGTGTCAATGAGATCTTGTCGCAAGTCAGCTTCTTCCTCTTCATCACTGTCATCTTCATTTGACATGTCAAGATTCTCATACAGTGGCACTGCAGGCCCCCTTCCTCTGGGCTGTATGAGATATTCCTCTGCAGGGTGATGTTGTGGAGCAGGCAGCATGCCACAGGGATCTGACACACTTTCCCAGATGAGTAGAGGAAGACTCCAGCAGTCCTGTCCAGACAGGGAAATATGGCCTTCAGAAGCCCAAAAGCCCTCTAAACTGGCCTCTGTGTGTGGTCTTCCATGGTCCTCATTGAAGCAGACTTCCCTTGGGGTAGCTGGATTCCTCAGTGGCATTAATACCCAAGGACAGTTTGGATGTGCTGAGTCTCCTGTTTAGAAATGAGACATAAGTGCAACAAAGGGTCACGCACTTCATGATTGTAGCACCTGACATTGCTCACACACAAGCAGGACAGATGTGACTTACCAACCAGCCAGGCCCTCTCTGGTTGCAGTTAGTAATCAGCTGGGGTATGGTGGTGTTCACATTACAAATGAATCGTGGGCTGAACCAGGAAAATGGGCACGGACGTTTGCGATGAAGAGATCTTACAAACAGACAACTTGCACCTTGATAAAAATTGAAGTTTTTCCAGTTGTGATAGACTTGTTCACTCGCCTGCAGTAGCACCAAGCCAACATGTGTGCCATCAATGACTCCCACCACATGTGGGAGGAGAACAAAACCATAGAAGTCAGCCTTCACATTGGCTAATTCCTCAAGTCTGGGGATCCTGGTATAGCTGTAAATGTGTTTCAACATTGCTGAAAGGAAAACTTCAGCATACCACCAGATATGGCCACTGAAAGTTGGAAGGAACCTGTGGCCAGAAAGTTCAATACTGCCAGAAGTTGAACAATGGGTGGTATGCAGGGTGGATGATTGTTTACAGACATCAGATCTGGCTCAAAATGACAGCAAAAATCCACTATTGTGTGCATGTTCAGATGGTACAGTTGTATTATGTGGTGTTCCTCCATGGTATGATGGTCTGGCAATGGATGGTGTACTGGAGGTTGTTGCCACCTCCCTCTCCCAGGGAACCTATGTGTGAAAATACAAGAGTTGGAGCATTAGTCAATGTGCCTACACCAACATACATGATATATACCAATAAAATTATGTGAGAAAGCATTTCTGATTAGAAATACATTACACCTAGTACACATCACAGCTTTCAACTACACAAGGGTCAAATGCTACTCCCATGGTTGTCAACACATGTGTCCACAACATGGATTTGGGCAACACCAAACTATCTGCTCTTCAAGTGACCCTCGAAATTTAACAGTCTGTTCTGACCACGACAAATACTGTCTGTGGTGGTGGACAGTGCACCGCCGTCATATGCCATCTGTGCCCAGCAACATACGACACTGGGGATTGCGTAGTACAACCTACACAAGACTGCTTTTGGATGTTTGTGATGATCCGACACATATTTTGTTGTTGTGACACGCTTAACAGGACCCAATATTATATTTTCAATGGTCAAAATGGTGGATGCTTGACCTACTTCAGTAAACATTAGGAACCGCTCAAGGGCGCTGGGGGAAGACATCCATGCAGTGGGCAGTACCTGCCGTGGCGGACACAGCCATAGGCTAACATTGCTGCCTGTCGCAGGCATGGGCCAGTGGCTGTGTCTGACGGTGGTGATAACTGTGCACATGGTGTACATGTACATCGCGTTTTGCAAAATCAGTCACTTGACTCCTGACACTGCTGCCATCAACACCAACACCACTTTAGCTGCTGTGTGCCACCTCTGGGAGCAATCATGCTATGGTCAGCATGTGAAAGGGCCCTTGCCTTCTCTCAAGAGAAACTAAGGAAGCTAATGAACGAGGACCATCCCCTCTATGGTCAGCTCTGTGGCTCACCAGAGTAGGTGGTAAGAAAATCATAGGCACAACTGACTCTGTTCAACACCATCCTTTCCCTCCCCAAATGCTACAATTTGCCCCTGTACACCAGTCAGACTTCTTGCGTGCTTGTTGTCGCAGTTTGAGTGGCATTAATGGGATGTACATGGTGCAGAAATTGAGAAAAGTACTATATGTATTGCACATTCACATTGGGTTGTGTGGTGTGTTTTGAGGCCCAGATCCTCCTTATGTTGCATTCATATATCTAGGCACAGAGACTTCACAGCCATGCAATGAAATATCTTTGTATGTGATGGTTGTAAATGTCAAACCACATGTATGTGCATGACAGCATGAGCTGTGTATGCATCTTGTTTGAGTCATTTGAGGATCCTGTAAGCAATGCATACTGTGCCACAGATCATTCCATCCACATCTAGCCTTCTAAATGTTGCATGAGAGCCATATCATGAATCACTGTGCAGTTAAGAGTGCCACACAAGCCACATTGATGATGGCTACATGATGTACTGTCATGCATGGAAGTGATGGAAATGTGAGTGTCATGTAGGTCCTGCATAGACCAGGGCCTGTCAAATGTATCTCCCAGTATGGGACCTACTCCAGGCTGTGGTAGAGTTAATGTGGCTATGCAACTGTGACACTGTGGCCACTCCCTTTAGACCTGCAGATTTTGGCATATGTCCAATATGAGGGTCTAGTGGCAAGACTTGGTCTGAAAGCCTTAGTCCATTGACTGCATTCAGAATGGGTACGGAGGTAAATCCCTAAACTAGCACATATTTGCTTTTTGTATTATTGTCAATCTGTGTCATTGACTTATGACTGATCCCCTACTCCCACAGCTCTGTTGTCACCTTCACATTAGTCATATTTGTTCAGTACAGTGCACAACAGACAAACCCACAGTGCATATACTTTGTAGATTCCACGGAGGCCATGACATTTGACTCAGCATCTTGGTCACATGCCAAAAATTAGACAAAACATAGCTTTGTTTGTTGGATGCTACCTTTCTAGGTTTACCACATATGATCAAAAGTGTATTCTGTGGCACAAGTACATTCCACATAAACACAAAATTAAGTGGCATGAGTCGACATTGGGTAGGACACATGTCCACACATGTCCACACATGCACAGGTAAGAGACCTCCTGTGCCCACCATGGCAGCCCGTTCATTGTCACTCATATCTTTGAATGAAGTCGGTGCTATGGTAGTTGCCTGGAGGGACTTTATGCAGTGATGTCCCTGTACTCATCGGAATGTGTGCTTTACATTTGTGGTGTGTTGACAAGTTAAAAATGCTGTGCTTGGTGTTTCCAACGTGTGTGACAACCATTTGGGCAAACACTTGTGTTTGCAACCTTTTGGTGTGTCTTTTGCATCCATTCAGGTCAGCACCCATCAGAAAAAGGGGATTTGGAGAGCTATCACCCAGAAGGTGTGGACCCTGAGGGTTCATAGCCAGTGAAGCGCCCACTGTCGCAAGAGGTGGAAAGACCTGAGACGCTGGGCCCAGAAGATCACTGAGGTCCAGCCTGGGCTGTCCTCCAAACATGGGCGGGGCTCATGCCAGAGCCTGATCATTCTGGCAGTGGCCTACCCAGAGCGTGATGGGTGTTTCAGAGGAGCACAACAGCTACAAGGGAGTGAGACCAGGGCATATTCCTGCCTGTAACATTGCCAAGTTGATGTGCTAGGTTCTGCCATCTCCCCCTGAAGTTTGGGGATGAGCCTTGTGTGACACGCAAGATGAGTGACTGTTTGTGTGGATTTGGATGTTGGTGCATGCTGATGTGCCTTGCCTATAAGTCCAGTGACCTAGAACACAACAGTCCACAACCAATTTGTTCTCCTGGGCCAACCCATGGCTAAGTACAGTGATCAATGAGGTTATGTGTTTTTCTGTTGTGGGCATAATTTGTACAGAACAATCCACTATTCTTCAGTGTGACAGTCAAACAACATGAAATATAAGTTCACTGTCCTCAGCCATGACACTGTTCCAGTGAGCATATTGGCATCTGTTCCACACAGGCCACTTGCCTACAGTGTGTCACGAGTGCTGGCGCCTCACTACTGTCTGTCGTGTGAAGGCGGCAAGCATGCATGTGAAGGAGCACAGATTGCTCTTTGGGTGCAGTCACAGAGCAATACTTTCCCTTGGTAAGTGTTGAATGTCCATTGACATGAATTTCATGACATCACTGTTGCGATCATTCCTTGTTGCTACATGTTAGCATGTGTGTCTTCCATTTTTGCCAAATCATTTTCACTGCTGTTTCATGCATGGTCTACCTGTCTTCATGTGATGATGTCTGGCTTCCCTCACAGATGTGTACATGCCAACATGTGTTTGGAATTGGACATATATGATGGGGCTGCAGTTCATGTGGTGACACAGACAGGAGTGTGTCACCCTTGATTGGTGGCTCACACATACCCTCACACGTCAGTGCATATAATTTGGTTAGTACAACTGCAGTAGCAAAGAAGGACATGACAGGTAAGGCTACAGTTTTTACCCACAATGTGCATTTCGGTGCCATTGATGTAGAATCATCTGGCAGAGTGATGTGCACAAATGAAATGGGGAAGGTTGGTTAGCTAACTGCTGACATGCATCTTGGATTGACTTGCAGTTATGTGGTAATCATATGTGGTTGAGTGCAACCGTTCATCCAAGGGAATCTGTTTGCATGACAAAAAGAGACAGTGGCATGCCTTCCTATTGGGCAACATGTTCAGTGCTTTCTACAAGTATGTGAGAATCCCAGAGTATGGTATTGTTAGGAGTAATAATCAAGAGAGGTGTTATCCCTGGGGCTACCTGATTCATTGTTAGGTGAATTTTGCAGAAATGTCTCCCTGATATTTTGCCCAACTTGTCTCCAGTGTACTTTTCCTTGCAAGATGTGTTATCTATCTAAGCAACATTAGTACTTCCTCCATGAGTCCATTTAGACAATGTACTTCTGTCGGCAACATGGCCGGAAATTTGTGGGCCTTTATTTCTTAATGATGTGGCATTAGGTATGTGAAGATAAGCTGGATGCATGATCTTGTGTAGGATCTTTGAACTTGTCATTTCCCTACTGTTGTAAGACTACAGGTAAATGAGGGATACTACATGAGGCAAACCATTGAAGGAGATGAGCTCTCCTACTTGTCCAGTGGATACTGTGATTGCACAACGTCACCCATGCAATTTGAGTTGTCTGTGATTCAGAATTTACTGTAGCCAACTGCTTAAAGTTCATGTACCATGCATGCACATGGTGTGCCAAATGTAGGAGCCACTTTTGTAGCTTGTGGCTGGGGGTACTGTACATAATGGTAAGAATTGTTAATCACAGTTGTTGTTCAAGTATGATCAGGAACATGTAGTGACCATATTTGTTTTTGTAATTTCAGCATTCTCCCAGGCAAGCAGAGGAGACTGGGGATCCAAGCGGGGAAGCAGCTAGCCACGGTATCTCCAGTCATGAGATGACTGACACAGAGGGACCCATAGCCCTGAGGGTGAGGGGAGTGCTAGAGAGGACACAGTATCAACCTCATCATCATCTAATTCTTCCTCCAGTGGGCACTCCCTAGTGGTGACAGACCCATCAGGACCTGCTTTTGTTCCATCTTTGTCTGCCACCCCCAGTTCCATATTCACCATACCTATTGCTCCCCATCCAGTTGGCCATGCCCGCTCACCCATGAGGAGGGGCATCTCCTTCACCCAAGGCACCTCATCCCTGCCCTGTTACCCCTGCTGCCCTGAGTGAGGAAGGTATTGACCTCTTTAGGAGTATATCTGTGGGTAAGGCAGACATTCTGAATACTATCCAGGTACAGAACAGACAGCTCGAGCAAATGTTTGTGTACTTGGAAGGCATTCACATTGCCATGTCTGGCCTACAGAGAACTTTTGAGGCTCTGGCCTTCTCACTATTGGCAGCCACCCACCACCCACAATCCACTCCACTACCTCCTACCTCTTCCGAATCCAAATTCCCTATTCCCCTACCTGTCATAAAGAACACAGACACATCGGCACACACCCACCTCAATACACACAAGCAGCACAAATAAATGAACAAGCACCACAAGACACACTGGCACACAAGCATTCAACAATCAGTCACACAGACCACGAAAAACCACAATTTCCACAGACACCACCCCACCAACCCACACACCACAACCATCATACCCACAGACAACACCACAACAACCAGTGACATATCCACCACATTCACCATGCCCCAAGATAACACCTCAACCCCCACAGACCCACACACCCCAGACACCATACCCACAGACACCACCCCAACACTCACAAACACAGATGCCACATCAACCATAATCCCTGATATCACCCCAACACCCACAAACAGGCACCACATCCACTATACCCCCCGACACCACCCCAACACCCACAAACACAGCAACCAGTTCCACATTACCCCAAACCTCCACCTCACAGCCCCCAGAAACACAAACGCCCACACTCACACATGCAACAGACACCAATGAAACCCAAGCATGCCTCAGACACACACACCAACAGCATCAAGACCAACAGGCAAGACAACCACTCCCTCATCTCCCAAACCCCAATCCCTTCTGAAGACCCTACCCGTTTTCCTAAGGAAAGTTTCCTTTTTGACATTGCCCTTTCCCCATGACCTCCACCCTCCTCCCAAACTCAAGGACCCCACCCGCATCCCAACCCATCCCTTCCACATTCAAGTCCTCCCTTGTCACACCTGATCCCCCATGCAAGTTCTCATACCCCTCCCACCCAGAAGAAGAAGCCCACCCCTCCTAAGGAGCAGTCCACCCCTCCTACGAAAAAAAAACCCATATCTTTAATCTGACCCCACCTCATCCAAGAAGGATCCCTGAGGTGGCAGCATGCCCACTTGATGCCCCTTCCTGTGGAGGTCCTCTGGCAGTGATTGAGTCAAGCTGGAGCACAGTACTGCGCATGGACTAATATGGACTTACCAATCACCTTTGATTTAAATCGTTTCCATTCAATAAACCCAAGTTGTTGTTGTTTTAGTTCACATTTGTGCTGGCATTACCTTTCTACCTTTTTGGTGTTCCTGAGTAATTTATGTTGTATGCCAACAGTTGTGTGTGTTTCCCCCTGATTGCTAATCCATTTGCTGTGGTTGACAAAATCTGACTTTGGTGGCAGTGTCAGGACACGGGTAGGGATATGTGGGTGGTAATCCAATTGAGGCGTCGTTGTATTGTGTTTTGTTTGACATGGTAAGTATTTTATCTTGGGTTGGCCACTGTCTGCATGTATTGTGTTGGAATTTGCCCCCATGATGTAGATTGGATATTTGTCTCATGTGTGCAATCTAAAGTTTTTGTTTCTTTCTTTCCATTTTCCATTTTGATGTGTGTACCTTTCAGCTACTTTATCTAACTGTGTGACCCATACTGTTTCTTTTTGTATTTGCTTTCTTGACTTGCACTTCCACATTATGCAGATTGGCATGTCACTTGGTTATACTATTGGTTGTCCCAAGATACATGAAGCGCCAGTTCCTGTGAAAAGGTGTTTTAGGGGCATGTGCAAAGTGAAATATGTCCCAGGGCAGCAGCCGTCCTGGAGTGCCCCTGATGCCCCCATCCCCATTGTGCAGATATTGTTTACATTATGTGCTTTGTAAAATGTACTTCCAAATTATTGTGACTCCCATTTACCTTCCATTGTGTTGCAACGTGGGTGATATGTGTGGGTCCATCACAAGGATGTTTCATGAAGGGTATGTTTTGTGTATAATGACACTTTCATACATGTGTGTTTTCAGTATCACAACAGTCCATGGCATGTGAGCAATAAGAGGGTGCCAATTTTATGATGCGTGATGTTGATGTGGTGTTGCTGTTGTGCAACAAAGTGTTGTGTACACTTCACTTTCCCTGAAACTGGGATAGGCAGATATGTGTGGTTTTGTGGAGTGTGGTGGTGCAGTGTCAGTGACCTGCCCAAAAGGTTTATCCTGTGGCTGTGTATGGGTCATTTGTTGTTATAGATTCTGACCTGGGACACATAAAAAGTGTAATTGCTAAACATAGCATCACCCAAATGCCAGGTCTATGGTGGCGCAACAATCCGTTTTTGAGTTTCTGAACACAGGTAGGTGTGTGATCTTACCATCAGTTGCATCTATGGTGCCGTACATGTTTGGCTTCATCCATGAGCAGCAGCAGCAGCCGCAAGACATATGTGATTGACTCCATGGCAGCACAGAATGTGTGATGATACCTGCAGGTGAGTTTGTGCATTTTATGACTCCGTTTCTGCCAGATGGGATTGGGCGTTGGACCGCCACTGTCATGTTGGCAAAAGGCAGCATCATAATTTGTCCAGTGGAGACATTGGCTTTGTTGCACTGTCTCACCACCACAGCAGTCTGTGTTGCCTGGCAATGCTGGTGGGACTGTGGCGGTCTTTGGCCTATGGAACCACATGAATCATAATACGGTGGTTCACCCGCCAACCCGACAGTGGTCGGACCACCACTGCTGCCATGGCTCTGAGACTCTGATCCTCTGAGACAGGTCCCTGCACACCTTCCTAGACAAAAAGAAACATTGGGAGGAGGAGAAGACATGACTTACTATGACAATCTATTAGCAAGCTGCTCTCCCTCTGATTATTGTTTATTTACAGCTTTGTTTGGAGGCTACGTTTTGCCAGACCTTGGAAACAGGTCTTCTCCAATGGTTTAAATAAACCGTCACTGGCATGTTGTTCTTTCAAAATAGCATTTACCAACCCCTGAAAGAAGATTTAAATAAGGGGAGTACAGATGAGAATTCTTTGATGTCTGGGAAGAAGTTCATCTTCTCCCAGGACCAAAGACCTTGCTCCCACAGGTCAACCACTGTGGCATCTCAGCTGTCTTTCAACCATCATTATAACAAAGATAACAGGAGGCTACAGAGGTGACCCCTATTAATACTGTTCTGAGATCAACCACCACTGCACTAGAATTCCAGCCATAACTGAATTGTGAAGATTAAACTGGTGAATGTGCTGCTTTTGCCAATGCACTATCCCACATGTTAGAGGGCCCCAACTGAACTTCACTGTTATGACCACAAACACTGCTGATGCCTATAAACAGACATAGGGTATATTTGCTAATAATTTGAAGTGGTGCAAAGTCATGCAAAGTGAAACAATGTGGGGTAAAATCTTGGAAAATAATACATTTTCCAGCCCAGAAGGAATTTTGTGCTGGAAAGGTGCCCTTTTCTCAATGCAAATTGGGGTTTAAACTGCTTTGAGCCACTTTGCATTAGATGGGCATGACATGGGAGGTACTTGGGCAGATTATTCAATGTGTGGAATGTTATAAAAAGTATCTAGGTGAATAATTTTGTTCTGGAATGCCATACTTTCAGTACAAAACGTCTGCTAGGTACCAGAAACAGAAAGTTGACATGCATGCTTCCTCCACATCTGCACCATAGTGCTAGGCAGCCTCTTTGTCCACCATCAGGAGAGGAGATGAGAGCAGTAACAGGACAGTTTTAATAAATATGGCTCTATGCTGATTTCTTCCCCTTGCTCAATGCAGTAGAGCACCTTTTGTTCCTGTGATGCAACTTGTGCCAAAATATATTACATGGGTCCTAAGAAAGATAACATCCTCAGTGACCCTCAGATTACCCATAGGAAAATAAACACTGAACTATGTCCACGTGGATCTGCACTTGAACCATTTCTGATGAAAGTGCTAACACTATGTCGAGATACAAATACTCTGTTTCTCCACTCTAGACAATGGGAGGGAGACCAACCCCTGCCTGGTCTGAAAGCAGGCTAAGGGAACTGGAATTCCTCACATCAGATCAGATTATATTTTGGTTAGTTAATAAAAAGAAATCCAGAACTAGGAACATCTGATAGATGAAGTTAATCTGGCAGGATGATGACTACACAGATTATACCTGAATCATCTGCAGCTAGATTTACAAAGCCTTTACATTACCCTTGTGTCACGCAAGTTGATGCAGGGCATTGCAAATTCTAATTCTGGATTTACAAAGCCACACAAGGCCCGTCCTCAGAGGTAGGCATTCCGTGGGTTGATTATGGGGGTCCCTGTGCATCCACCCATGGATTTCATGCAATTCCAGATTTACAAAGGTTTGTAAAGCTGAAATTATGTGAAACTGGTACGCCTACCACAGAGATATGTAACAAAGAGAAATATGTTTATTTCTCCTTGTTACTTCCTCTTTGGGCTGCTTTTGTTTGGAAAATATCCCTTTCTGCAGACAAACAATTCTGTTTGTAATGCAAGTACCCTGGCAGCATGGTGCAAGAGTGCCTGCATTGGCACTAGGCAACCACAAGTGTGCCAACAATGGGAGAGAGCTGAAGAACTCTCTCCCATTAATGCAACACAGCACACCAACTTGCCTTGCTGCACTGTGTTGCATGAATTCTTAGTAAATTTACCTCCCTCCCCGGTTTCTAATTTGGAATGGTAAAAATCCCATGGAAACACCATCTTTATAAATACATTTGTGACAAACTTTAAGTCAAATAGTCAAGTAACAGAACCTTGAAATGATAGTTAACTCCAAAAACCTCCAATTCTCATAGAAGTAAAGTATATGGAAATAAACATCTTTCATGATCAGAAATGCAACAAAATGTGCAGAGGTACTAGCAAGATAATTATCTAATTAACATTCATCTTGAAGTGTTTAATTTCCACAAATTCATTGACACCTAAGAAACATCTTTTCCACCAGAAATATTGGTTCCTTGCTTCCAAGTTACACGAAGGACCAACACAATTTCCCTCTTGACTGGTGATCCAGGGTACCTGTCAATAAAGCAGACAGCTAGGATTCATATGAGGGGGAAGGAGTAGACCTTCAACCGGAATCTAGAGGGACTCCAGCATGTATATTCATTGAGTATTGTCTAGACTTCACCTTGCTGAAATCAGGCCAAACAATAATGCATGAAATGAGTGATCCTAAGCCCATCAGAAGAGCAGTTACAAACTGAAATACTAAGAAGGAAGAAGGGAAATCACAGGTCAGCAGGGGTAGTGGAGGAATTGTACTGATCATTTCCCTTCTAATTACCTCTCAAGCTAGAAGCATTATTCTTGGTTAATACAAGTATATAATGGTGACTATCCAACCTTCTATGGCAAGAAAGCCTGGAGGAGGAAGATTGGAACCTGGATTTAAAAGACTTTAAAGATTGGAGGGAGTGTGTGTATTCCTAAAGGTGTTGTGCAACATTCCCTTCAACTTGAGGTAAACATATCTGTCTCCAGGTATGGGTAAACAAAACACAACAACGTTCTTTTCCTCATCCAATTTCCAGTTTCTTGATCACACCATTCTCCTACCAATGACTGAAGCTTCTGTGGCCAAAGCACAGACCTGGAATCCATTTAGGTAAGTGTAAGCAGGAAAGGACATTAGAGCTCCATTTAGCACAGTCTAAAACCTCCTGAAGGCCCTGAGCAAGAATTTCAAATTCATTAGGAATGACCATGCAATGTACATTCCAGGCATAAAGCCAGACTTAAGGAAGGATAGTTATGACAGAGTACATGATCTACCCACGTGTCTATCAGATTGGAAAGAGTGTTTTTTACATCAAATGCCATCAAAGAACAATCATTTAGTGTAGTGAGCACTGGATCCACAATAGGTGACTGTAGCAAATCCTTGTTGTCAGTTGGAAACATCCTAGAAAGAACACTGGGACGTGTAGGTTTGATCCATATCCCTCCATTCCCATGGGAGTAAGGGTTCATTTACTCTTTGGCCAGTGGTCTGTCAAACCACTCAAGCAGCTGCGGCTAACAGTCAGGTCACATTGCACCACTCAGAGTTAAAGTTTCCCAGATGCATTTGCAGAGAATTGTAGCTGAAAGTGCTGCTGCCAAAAGGGTATGAGCAGTTTTGGTGACACTTCGACATCGGGTGGGCTCCTGGACATTGTTTTTGTTTTTCAGGTGGACACTGCCAAATATTGATTTGTTTCTGAAAAACAAATAAGTTCCTGACGTACTTGGAGATTTCTCCATGCATGTTTAAGGACATTTTAAAGTTTTCCTTTACAATGCTGAAAAGCCAATAGCTTGTTGAAATATGGACCACAGACTAAGTGTATCTTATGGGAGAGCCAGAAAATGCTCTGCAATCAAAAAGCAATTGGTTCTATTCATATGAAATCAAGGGACCATTCATGTGATGGATTAGGACATCAGTATATAGCAGCTATAGCTCATAGGCAACATTCTAAAGGTTCTACATTTGAACTGCCTTGCGTCTACTGAGTCTTGGCGTAAGAATCTGAGAACAGAAGATGTTTGCTGGCTCTCATAGCTAGTATTGCCTCATTTGTGGGTCATACCAAATTCATTCTCAGATAATCCATACCAATTTACGCAAGCTGTTTGCAAACATGTAACAACCATGATAGCTTTAATAGAATAATTTACCTCTGTATCATACTCTGGATAATCCCTGCAAGAGATAAAAGATGGATCTGGCACAGATTTTGACTGAATACCCTTGCAACCAGGAAGACTTGCTACCCTCTGTTCTCACTTAGAACCTCCACCAGTACCTTTGCATCTCAGGGCTAATGATTGTCTCTCACCGTGCATTTTCCTTCCTTACTGAAGCCACCACAATCACCCTGATATGGAAATCCCTGTGGTCCTTAGGGCTGGGAACCCAAATCGTGAATGCTGCCATGATACCCAATATTTTATGCTTTCAGTTGACTGCCTGACTCTCTTGCTGTCTGGGATAGTGGCATTGTAGTTGCTGGTTGAGGGTGTGACAGACTGGATGGCCCTCAAAGAATGAGGGGCTGACAGAACTGAACATCATGAATTTCCTGAGGCACTTAAAGAGCAGATGAGCTAAAACAGCACTCTGTGCAGAATATCTCTAGGTAAAAAGGGTGCACCACCTCCTCCATCTCGTCTGTAATAATCTAACATGCAGTGTTGAAAAAGGTAGGACCTTTTAAAGGCAGAGTGGGCAAAGCCAGTGCTGGACATTTTGGTTAAGACTACAGATTTATGTTCTTTTGCTAGGGATAATGTTCCTGATTCCTCAAAGTAGCCTTAGCTGCAACTGGGAACTCTTAGCCATAGAGGTCAGGGTTAGTTGAAGAGTTGGTCTTTAGAGAAATAAAAAATAACATTCAGAAGCTATAGCTTCATTACAATGTGTACTAAAATGTGAAACACAGTGCAAGTGATGACAAACTTAACAAGAGTGAATGGGTCAGAGTGAAGGTACAGAGAAATAAATTGATAGGCAGCAGTGTGTTCAAGGTTCCTTTCCAAGTGTTGGATCTGTTGACCCTGCTGAGCAATAGTGAAGTGTGGCATATCAGTAAACTGGCAAATTAGAGTGAAAAATATAGTACTGATAAATAAACTAATGCTGATTTGAAGAATGCTCTGCCATAGAGGAACAACCCTGCAGTGAAAGGGTTAAATGTATGGGTCCTTTTGTATTTCACCCATTATCACTCAGCAAAACTTCTCAGCCTGTTTTGAACTAAGTTCCAGTGAAAGGCTTGTTTGTGTGAATGTTTCAAGCCTCACTATCCCATGCACAATCCTCAGGCTGGGAGGTTGTATTTATGTTTCTTCATGAATGCTATGTCTGCTTATATTTACCAAGACCTGAAAATTGTTATGAAGTGTGGCACCTTGCGGTGTGAGTTGGACTTGGCCCTTTCTGCAGGGTCATTCTCCAAACATTTTGCCGTTGCCCTTCACTTTTTGAAAAATTCTTTGTTTTTGCCCTCACACTTTACCACTGTTAACAAGTGCTAAAGTGCTTGAGCTCTCTCCTTAAAACATGTTAGATTGACTTATATCCAACTGACATATTTAATTTACTTGTAAGTCCCTAGTAAAATGGCTGTTCCGGTGTCCACGGTTTGAAAATGAAATGCTACTAGTGGGTCTGCAGCACTGATTGTGTCACCAACCTAAGTAGCTCCTTAAACATGCCCCACACCTACCATTGCAGAACCTGCATGTGCAGCTTTAAACTGCCATTTCGACCTGGCAAAGTAAACCTTTTGCCAGGCATAAACTTCCTTTTAAATACATATTTGTCACCTCTTGGTAGGTTCTGGAAGGCCCTGGGGGCAGGGTGTAATGTATTCAAAAAGTAGGACATGTATTTTTAAGTTTTACATGTGCTGGTAGTTCAAGACTCTTAAATTAATTTTTCACAAAGGATAGCATTGGAATTGCCTCCATTACATTTTATAAGTGTAAATCCAAATTTTAAGGTATAATGTGCACCTGCTCATGAGTGGTCTGTCTGGAATCACAATTTAGGCCCATATTTATACTTTTTTAGTGCCGCATTTGCATCATTTTTTGACACAGAAGCGGCACAAACTTACAAAATACAATTGTATTTTTGTAAGTTTGCGCCGCTTTTGCATTAAAAAGCGGTGCAAATGCAGCACTAAAAAAGTATAAATATGGGCCTTAATTTCCTAATTTATGGTGAAATCGGATTTTAAATTGTAATTCCGAAAATGCCACTTTTAGAAAGTTTACAAAAAAGTGATATATGGAGTGCTAGAGTTAATCTCAGCCACCGGTAGATACTCTGAGGGACAATCCAACCATTTTATGCAAATCAGTTGTGATCCTGCTCTAGTCTGAACATTGTAGTCCAAACTGCCAAGCCAGTTCCTCCCTGTGCCGGAACACAGACAAACCATGACCGGTTTCGCTAAACACGATACCAGTCTCAAGGATACTGAGGGCATTGTCCACAAGCTGCAGAATTGCAGTCTCAGTGATGTGGCTCTGACAGAATCTGAATTGAAGGGTGTCACAGAGGTTGTTGTCCTTGATGTGGGGTGACAATTGGGAGGCTACGCAACTTTCAATCACCTTGCCTAGAAGTGGCTGTGTGGATACTGGGTGGAAGTTGTGAAAGTCATTTTGAGTATGGATGGTATTTTCATATTATGTGGTAGTATTTCTAGGTTTAATTACTAAGTGATTTGAAAGGTGCATTTTGAAAAGGGTTGATTTCACAACCATAATTAAGTTTCTTTATGAAAAATAATTTTGCCAGGGAATTCTCAAATTCTTAGTTAGTGATAATGAGACTCTGCTGATGTCTTAGGCTTTTCAGGATTTTTCTTCTTAGGAATACTATTTTTTGGAGACACACATCACTTTATCATCCATTGAGCAAAGATGCCAGTGAACACTTCAACCACATTCTGATGGGCAGTGTTTGCATGGCTATTCAAAATTGTAAGAATTAGGAAGTGTTTTTTAGGTGATTGTTTGTTATAAGAGGAGAAGGTTGTCCCCTTTTAAAAAAGTCTGAGAGTGAGCCCTGATCCACGGTGAGTTAATCAGGGTTGGCCAGATAGGGAGAAGCAGTTTAGCTAGGGATTTGCTGACTGAGCTCAGGGTGGCGTCCCAGAGATGGTTACAGTGTTTCACCTTGGATGGAATTAGAAGTAGATCTGCCTCTGTGATTGGGGAAAATAAGGACAATGGCTGCAGTGCCTTGCAAGACAATTTCTCCTCACTTATATTGTCAAGTTTGAGAGGAATGGATATGTTAATACCTTAGGCTTTTTGTCAAAGAACACTTAAAGTTATTGCATAGGATCTCAGATACCTTCAATCAGGAGGTTGGGAAAAAAGTCCATCACAACATGAGCGCAGTCAGGCTGTAAGGGTGAGCCCACTTTCAGTTTCCATTTTTGGTTTACTAGGACTGATAGCACCTTACAGACCTCTCACACACTGCCATCCACTTCCATCAAATTAAAAGAACATCTTGCCAGTCACAATGTGTCATGCCTTGCTAATCAGAATATGGCTAATGGCCAGTCATAATATGGCATGTTATCACATGTGTCTTGCCAACCACAAATACAGAAAAGCGATTGGACTAATGCCTATGAACATGTGACTTAACTTTAAAGTGGAAATACTCTATGGTCTGATCCAAAATCTCACTGACCAGACCTACAAGCAAAGTACTGGCACATTGTTTACTGCACTTTCTGTCCACTTCAAGCACAGATTACTCAAGTAGCAAAATTAATTATTGCATTGCACTATTAATGTACCAGTACAATGTTCGTGTAATGGTTCTCAATGGTTTAAAGTAATGGAAATAAGTCTCTGACTGGCACTCATGAAAGAGGTTCTGAAAATGTTGGTCCTTCTACTGATAAAGTAGTAGCCACATGGGCGTCCCAAATATAGGTATCTTGTCAAGCCGTCTCATCTATGGGCGTTCATGCACTTAGGTTGAAGGGTAAATTGAGCCGGTGGCTGCCACTGGGGTCCACTTGCACTCAGTTTTGGGGACCAACACTTATTTGCATGAAGGCAGCACACACAAGCTGTTGCTTTGATGATAAACTGTGTCTAAAAAAAAATCTCCAAAAGGGGGCTTTTAGCTGCCCATTACTTAACATCTGTTGGTATCACTTTCAGTTGTCTTTGGTGCATTACAATCCAGCACCACCTGTGATTCTTCACTTACTGTTTTTTCTGTGGTGCATGGTCGAAGTACAGATTGATTTCTTTAGCTAGTGTATGTTGGCTGTCATTGAGGTACTATTTTTAGGTTGAGCCTGGGCAGCGCACAATCGCTGTCTCTCGACATGCTATGATCTACATCTGTGGGCTTTACCCACGCTCATCTCACGCCCATCACTTTCATGCATTCCCTGTTCTGCCTTTCAAAATTCCATTGATTTGGTAGGAAAATGCTTCACGCTTGTCCCACCTTAAGGCTGCTTTGTTTGCGGACTGACCCTGCTACATGGATGATTGCATGATTGGCCTTATAGCTTAGTGTGGCACACTATTATTTTTTTGCCTCGCTGTTTCGTGCTGTGTGGCCGTATGTTGTTTCTTCCTCTTCCTTGTTTTGGGCATGCCGCTGTTTCTTTGTGGTGTCTGGGCACTTTACATGAGGACGTGAAGTTTCATATGTGTGAACTCGATCAGAAAAGAACTTTACATAACTATGCATATAACGTGAACTTGATCGGAAGATCACTTTATATCACTATGCGAAGTTACATACAGCGCAACCTTGTACCTATTTTTATTTTCAAACAACATATTATTCTTGTCTCCCCTCCCTAATAACCTGAAGGCACAGCGTAAAACTTTTATTAAAACTGGTACCACCCTTCATTTTTCAGCACAGCGCCCAAAACTCATTGGGAATGTGTTGAACTAAACATTGCAGGGTGCAGTGTATCATTTGGCCAAAATAGGTGCCAAGGGACACCTAGAGACTGCCTGTGGTACTTAACCCATTTTCTTGCTTCATGTGCCTTAGAATGGTATATGTTGCAGGTTTTTTTCAGCTAGCATATTATAAATGTAAAAGTGTTAATGTAACCATGTTCTTCCTGATTACGTTTCACATGCTTTACTTAATCTTGTTTTTTTGGGGGGTTCATGCTATCCAAAGTGTTCCCACTGTAATTAAGGCTCTCTGTCAACGGATGTCTCAAATGTGGTGTAATGCTAAAGCTGCTCACTTTGTCACTGGGGAACAAGGTTCAAGTACCAGATAATTCACTTAATCTCCCTGTGCCCCCCCATAAAATGAATCTGCACTTGTGTAATATAATTTGTGCTCCTGTAAAATGCTTTGATGCCTGCTAGTCGAGTTTGCGCTATATAAAACCGAAAAATAACTGTGGTGATTTTGGAGAATATTTTAAGCCATAAGTCGTCCAGCACCAAAAATTCACATAGATGCCGACTTTGAAGTCACTTTAAAATGTATACCCTGTCAACCTTTGTGGCATGGAAAGGTGCTTTCAGTCAGATATGCTGCTGTGTCCGTCAGATTTCACCTGGAATTTTTACACACAGGCAAAAACGCTTTCACACTCTCTCCCTCTCTCTGTTTGGAAAGACTTCAAAACTGTTGAATGCACTTTATCCCACTTACTACACCTACAAATCCACATTCTGCTCTCCTTCTGCTGCCGCTTAAGCCCCTCTTGTGTGCCCTGCTTACCATATAATGGTATGTTTCAACCACTAAAATTATGGGATGAAAAAGTGTGTTTACACAGATTAGCGCTTGTCACATTGATTAAAAGCCGCCTCCCCAGTTCCAACTTCTTCTTAGTAACAGCAGCGAGGAGATATCAGGATGTTGTTACTTATTTGTTTTTCAAACAGAATCTTACTTTTGGCTCCCCTACCTCATAACCTGAATGCAGAGCGTAAAACTTTTCGCAAAAGGGTCACCGCACCTCATTTTTCAGCACAGCACCTGAAAGCCACAGAGGATGTGTTGAATTGAACATCGCATGATGCAGTACCTTATGAGGCCCAAAGAGGTTCCAGGGGACACCTTGGTACTGCATCCTTTCCCTGCTTAGTGCACATTACAACAGTAAATGTTGCAGGCTTTTCACCGCCAGCATATAACAAGTATAAAAACATTAACATAACCATGTTTTTCCTGCTTACATTCCAGATGTTTTACTTAATCTTGCATTCTCTATGAGTGTTTACTTTTTCAATGATCTTGTTATGATTTTATTTTTATTTTTTACAGACAGCATATTACTCTTGTCTCCCCTCCCTCAGAACCTGTTTCCCATTATCTGGTTCTCCAGTCCAGCAAGGTTATGCAAATGGCAATAGCACTATGCAAATATCAGTATTCCACTGCATACAAAAAAAAACATGCTGTTTTCAATGCCAATACCTCTAACTTTCGGAAATGAGAGACCTAATGCATTGCAAATTTTTGATTTCTTTTTGGGGCTTTATATAGCACAAACTCAATCTGAAAGTACTGAAGCACTTTATGTGAGCAGCAGTTACATTACACAAGGTCACATTTATTTTTATTTTTGTTTTTAGACACACGTAGATTAAGACCCTCATTATGAACACGGCGGGATTTCCCACCGTGTTCAGGCTGGCGGTCTAAACACAGACCGCCAGCCCATTGAGGACCCGCTAGCCCAATAAACAACATTCCGCTGGGCCGGCAGGCGGAAACAGTGTTTCTGCCAGTCGGCCCAGTGGAATGCAGGGCCTGGACATTGCTGACAGCTCCACATGGAGCCGTCACCAATGTAGCAGTCACGCATATCATTGCCTGTAGAATGGGACAGTGACATGTGTGACGGGGCTGTGCACGGGGGCCCCTGCACTGCCCATGCCAAGTGCATGGGCAGTGCAGGGGCCCCTAGGGGGCCCCCAGGGCCCCCATTCCACAAGCCTTTTCCTGGCAAGGGAAACCACCAGAGAAAGGCTGGTGGACACAGGTTGTTTATCCGGCGGGCAGCGCTGCCCTGTTGGATAAGGAACTCTGCCATCATCAGGCTGCCTGGCAGCAGTAGCCTGGCGGTGGCAGAGTTCCACTTGTGGCGGTCTCGCCATGAACATAATATGGCGGTCCGGACCGCCTATGTTCATAATGACCGCCTAAGTGATTTGCTGAGAATCACTTAATGTTGAGCTTAAACTGTGACTCAAACCTAGCTCTCCAGTTCCAAAGTTGGCAGTCTAGCCGAAATGCAAACATCCTCATGTGTGACTGGAAAGACATACACACCACAGTCATTAGGCCCGGGTCAGCTCAGCCCCAATGTCATCCACCAAGCTCTGCTCTGACTTCAACTGTACAAAGACAAACAGGGAAGTGTTCACTGGCTAACGGTCGTTCACTGAAAACACCATAGAGGAGCAAGACATCAGCTAAGGATGGCACAGGAGTTAACCATCCCTGGGTCCAGTACTTGTAACATCTTTTGCTCCAGGAGACTAACCAGAAGCATCGGAGCATGGACATGACCAAGGCAGAATAGATCACGAGTGTAAGGTCTTCAGAATCTATTGCCATTCTTTTGGAAAATGTCAGCTGTGGTACCTGTGGGTAGAGTCAGTCTTTGCTAAGACAGTACCCTCGGGGGAACAACATTTGGTGCTATCTCTGCTTGTGGATACAATTAGCCCATTTTGTGTTCAGAGGTCAGTCCCTGGCAATATACCTCAGAATTGTGCTTGGCTCTGAGCACAAACATCTCAGCACTTCCCCCAGCTCACCTGAATCACTTAAAGATTAGCTCCTCACGCTAGTACCAAATTGTTGGATGGGATGGGGTTGGCAGTGTGTGGCAGCAGGGGGTGAGAGCAGAGGACAATACAGGAGTCTGATTGGGTGTTAAAAACAGCACTTGCAGTACTGGAGCCAGGTGACAGAGACTCTGCTGCCTGCATGATCTTAATGCAAACAGTTCCTTTCTCCCATCTCAAGACTGGCACACTGGGCCTACGCTCCGCTTTCCCTTGCTAAAAGCCAGCCCTGCTTGTGAGTGATCTCACCAAAAATGTAAAACAGAGATGAATACAAATTGTAAACAGCATAGTCTTGGTAGTGCTGATATAAAGATATGAAGCACTATATATTGAAAAGAGTGCTCCAAGCACCTGTCAAAAGAGGAGTCGAAAAGGATCCCAACACAGGTCCTTTCCATTCTAAATACATCCCCCCCAGAGCTGCTGAATAAGATTAAGGCACAGCTGGAAGTGGGCAGAGAAGAACAGGTGATCAACCTTCATTCCCCAGACTTCCCTGCCATTATCGCAGCTCCTGGTTAATCACACAGACACAGAGGAGTTGTCAGCCATTGAGAAGCAGTTGGGGACAGATGTACAAAGTTTTTTTCATTAGCAAAAAGCCTGATTCACAGATTCGGGCTTTTAGTGAATGAACAAATACATTTTTCAATGTTCAAAGACACAATTTGCAATTTAGTAACCTATTACCAAATTGCAAATTGGGTTTGCCTGTCAATATTAGGAAGGGTTGTGTTTGGGACGCCACTTCCTAATACTGAATTGCAGTGATATGTGTGAGTGTTTTGCAACCGAAATGCAGTCACCAAAATAGTGAAAACCCTTTCCCAAATGGTTATAAAAATACTTTTTAAGAGCAGGCAGTGGTCCCACAGACCACTGCCTACTCTTAGAAAATGAAAAGAAAACTTGTCATCTTTCATTTTGACACATCCCATTTTCCTTTAACCCCTTTGCCTCCAGGCCTTTTCCCTCTCAGGTGCCAGGCCTTTTTTGGCTATTTGGGCAGTTCATGCTCATGCCCTCATAACTGTTTGTCCACATAAGCTACCCATGTCAAATGTGCGTCCTTTTTTTCCAACATCCTAGGGATTCTAGAGGTACCCAGAGTTTGTGGGTACACCTGGCGTAGACCAAAAAAATTGCCAAAATATAGTAAAAGGGTTTTTTTAAATGGGGAAAAAAGGAAGAAGGCTTGTGGTTTTTTTCCCTGAACATGGCATCAACTGAGGGTTTGTGGTGTTAAAATCACCATCTTCCCAGCTTTCAGGAACAGGCAGACTTGAAACAGAAACCCACATTTTTCAACACAAGTTTGGAATTTAACTGGGACATGCTCCATTTTTATTATTTTTTTGTGCTTTTAGCCTGCTTCCAGTTAGAGACAGAAATGGGTGTGCAACCAATGCTGGATCCCGGACAGCTAAACGTTTCTGAAAAGTAGACAGAATTCTGAATTCAGCAAGGGGTCATTTGTGTAGATCCTACAAGGTTTTCCTACAGATAATAACAGCTGAAATAAAAAAATATCTACATTAAGGTGAAAAAAAACTGCAATTTTTCTCCACATTTTACTCTGTAACTTTTTCCTGCAATGTCAGATTTTCAAATCAATACACTGTTACGTCTGCTGGACTCTTCTGGTTGCAGGGATATATAGGGCTTGCAGGTTCATCAAGAACTCTAGGTACTCAGAGCCAATAAAGGAGCTGCACCTTGCAATGGGTTTTTATTGTATACCGGGTAGACAGCAATTCATTTGGTGAAATATGAAGAGTGAAAAATAGGAATCAAGGAAACCTTTGTATTTCCAAAATGGGCACAAGATAAGGTGTTGAAAAGCAGTGGTTATTTGCACATCTCTGAATGCCTGGGTCCCCATACTAGCATGTGAATTACAGGGCATTTCTCAAATAGATTTCTTTTTTACACATTGTGGGCCAGATGTATCAAAGATTTTTGCATTCGCAAACGGTGCGAATGCTCGTTTGCGAATGCAAAAAGCTATTTCCGAATGTATCAAAGGCATTCTGAATGCAATTTCAAGGAATCGCTAAAATAGCGATTCCTTAAAATTGCGACCCTGTTTAGAGAGTCGCAAATTGCGACTCTCTAAATAAGAAATCGCAAATAAGGAATCCTTATTTGCGATTTCTAAAGCATATGTATGAAGCAATTCCTTAATGCGAATTGGGCATTAAGGAATCGCTATTACCACCAAGTTGAACTTGGTGGTAACCATGTGCAAATTTAAAAAATGCATTTAAAATGCATTTTAAAAATGTACATGTAAAGCACACATGGTCTTTTGGCATGTGTGCACCTTACATGTTGTTAAAAAATGTTTTGGGGTGCAGCAGAGGGGGCCTTAGACCCCAAGCACCCTGGACTTTGCATTTCCCAAAATTGCGAATTCCAGTTAGGAATTTGCAATTTGGGATATGCAAAATGTTCGCAAATATGGACCGACAGGCCCATAGATGCGAATGGGAGCTGTATCGCAATTTGTGATTCGGTAATAGCATTTGCGATTTTTAAGAAATCGTTATTACCGAATCGCAAATATGATACATTGCATTTTGCGAATCAGAAATAGCGATTTCTTAAAATTAACTATTTCCGAATCTCAAAAGGCCTTTTTCATACATCTGGCCCTGTATTACATTTGGAAGGAAAAATGTTGAGAAAGACAAGGGGCAATAACACATGTTCTTCTATTCTGTGTTCCCCCAAGTCTCCTGATGGTACCTCACTTGTGTGGGTAGGTGTATTGTCAATGAAAGGAAACACAACATGGACACATCACATTTTTACATTGAAATCTGACGTGTTTTTTGGAAAGGGCCTAGCTGTGGATTTTGGCCTCTAGATCAGCTGGCAACTAGGGAAACATACCAAACCTGTGGATTTAAAACTAGACACCTTGGGGAATCTAGGAAGGGGTGACTTGTGGGGCTATCACCAGGTTCGGTTACCCAGAATCCTTAGTGCCCGCGACCGGAAATTCCCCAAAACACACCGTGGGCACATCACATTTCCCTAAAGAAAACTGACCTGTTTTTTGCAAACTGCCTAGCTGTGGATTTTGGCCTCTAGCTCAACCAGCACCAATGGAAACTTAGCAAACCTATACATTTTTGAAAACTAGACACCTAGGGAAATTCAGAATGGGGTAACATTTGGTGCTCTCACCAGTTTCTGTTACTCAGAATCCTTTGCAAACTTTAAAATTTGGCAAAACACTTTTTCCTCACATTTCAGTGCTGCAAAGTTCTTGAATCTGAGGGCAGCCACAAACTTCCTTGTACCCAGCGCTCCCCCATGTCTCCCAATAAAAATTATACCTCACTTGTGTGGGCAGGCTTAGTGCCCGTGACAGGAAATGCCTCAAAACACAACATGGACACATCTCTTCTTCCAAAGAAAACTGACCTGTTTTTTGCAAAGTGTCTAGCTGTGGATTTTGGCCTCCATCTCATCCGGCACCTAGGAAAACCTAGGAAACCTGGGCATTTCCGAAAAAATAGGCACCTAGGGGAATCCAGGATGGGGTAACTTGTGGTGCTCTCACCAGGTTCTGTTACCCAAAATCCTTAGGAAACCTCAAAATTTGGCAATAAAATCACTTTGTCCTCACATTTCTGTGCTACAGAGTTCTGGAATCTGAGGGGAGCCACAAACTTCCTTCTACCTAGCTCTCTCCTAGGTATCCTGATACAAATGGTACCTCACTTGTGTGGGTAGGCCTAGTGCCCGCAACAGGAAATGCCCCAAAACACTACGTAGACACATCAAAAATCATCAAATACAAAACTACCTGTTTTTGCAAAGGGAGGGGGCTGCATTTTTGGTCTTGTGTGGATCCCCCAGTGTTTTTTACCCAGAATCCTCAGCCACCCTCAAGTTTAGCTAAACAAAATGACATTTTTCCCACATTTCTGTGTGGGCTCACCGCACCAGCACAAATTCCCTACCACCCAAAGTTCCCCTCAGTCTCCCGATAAAAATTATACCTCACTTGTGTAGGTGGGCCAAGTGTCTGTGACAGGGAAGAGCAAAAAACATGTTGAAATTGAGGGAGAACCAAAGTTGGTCCAAAAGGGCAGTTTGGAAAAAAAATAATTTTTAGGCTGACTAGTGGGGCAGACTTTTTATTGGTATAGATGGGACAATGCTGGTTGTTAGGAATTTTGTGGATTTCTGCAGATTCCGGGAGGTTCCATCACAAAAATGTGGGGAAAATGTGTGATTTCAAGCAACCTTGGAGGTTTTCAGGGCATTGTGGATAGGAAAATGGTGCGGGTGCATGTGAAGCACACCACCCTGGACTCACCCAGGTGTTTAGTTTTCAGATCTGTCTAGGTCTCATCGATTTTTCTACATGGCAGCGTCCCAAAGTCCAAAAAGTGCAGCCCTTACCATTCCAAGTGGGATGATTTTAAGAGTTAGACAAGCTCTCATGGGCCAAATGTATAACCAAAACCCAAAATAATCAAATGTCCTCTTGCTTGCCGTAGGATAAGATGTTTTAGTGTGCGGGGGAAGAGCTGAAAGACTGTTACCCCCTTTAGTTGGGGTGGAGGCATAACCATGCCCATACTGGATGGTAGCCACCACCCCAGGACTTTTTATTTTTTTTAATTCTCTGGCATCTAGTAGGCTTTCTGCCCCCCCCCCACCGGGAGTGGATTGGGGGTAATTTACCACATCTGCCCACCGGTGGGCAGAACAACATTTTCTCCCATTTATTTGGGGTGGGGTTAAGGCCATACACCCACCCTCTTATAAAAAAAAAAAAAATCTTCCCTGGTCTCTGGTGGGCTTTCTGTCTCCCTTGGGAGCAGATGGGCCTTACAAAAATAGGGCAATCTGCCCTCAAGGGGGGCAGAAATAGCCAACAGTAATGTGCCCCCATGGGGAGTGACCCTTGCCCAAGGGGCTACCCCCCCCAAACAAAACACACACACCAATCCCTGGTGGCTAAGTGGTTTCTGCGTCCCGGTGGCAGATCAGTCTAATAGAAATAGGCCGATCTGCCCCCAAGCGGGGCAGAAATGGGCTAAAATATATTTGCTCCCTGGGGAGCGACCTTTGCTTAAGGGGTTGTAACCCATCTGTAAAAAAAAAATAAAAAAAATAAATCCCTGGTGCTTAGTGGTTTCTGCCCCCCTTGGGGGCAGATTGTCCTAATTTAAATAGGCTGATCTGCCCCTAAAGGGGGAAGAAATGGCCTAAAATAAATTTACCCCAGGGGAGCGACCCTTGCATAAGGGGTCTCTCACCTTGTATGAAATTGACATAAAAAACCCTGGTGTCTAGTAGTTTCAGCCTAATTAAAATAGGCCGATCTGCCCCCGGGTGGGGGGCAGAAAAGGCCTAGTAATATATTGCCCCCCTGGGAAGCAGCCCTTGTCAAAGGGGCCGTTCCCCTCATACATATATAGTAAAAAGAATAAAAAAAGCAAAGATCCCTGGTGCCTAGTGGGCATTTTTGCAGCCTGATCGTGAAGCGATCGAGCTGCAGAAATGCTTACAGAGGCATGAAAGGCCTTTTCTTTCCTTTCATGCCTCTGCCTGCCCCCACCTCCCAGTCAGAAGAGAAATGCTTTGCATTTCTCTTCCAATCGCGCTTGAAGCTGAGCTTCCAGTGCGATGGGAGGTGACCTCTGATGATGTCTTCAGACGTCACTGGGGGGAGGTGGGATCGGGGGTGGAAGGGGAAGCGATTCCCCTTCCATCCCTGACGGGGGTGTGAGTGGGAGGCCCACCGGGGAGCACTAGCACTCCCCCCCTGGGCTGGGTGCAGGACGAGCTGGTCTAATCCTCGGCACACGGGAACCAGCTCGTACCGGGCACCCAGGGGGTTAAAGAAAACAGGCTGCATTAAAAAAAACAATCACAGACATGGTGGTCTGCCACCATTCCTGTGATTTTCATGATTACTAATGGGTCGCAAAGTGAGAACTACCTCACGAATATTAATGAGGCAGATCTATTTGCTACCCACTGGGAATCACATAAAGTGTAATGCACTCTTTCGTACATGGATGTTTGCGATGATCAAATAGGGAAAAAAAGAGAAAAAAGGAAAGAAAAAAGGGAAAAAGGAAAAATAGAAAAAAGGGCCGAAATTCTAAACAAACATTGACAAAGCCAGAAGGTCTTGTCAAAAAGACCTGCAGGTTTTGCTCAATGATTTTTAGGCATGCAGAGCAGTAACACAGCTGTTTTGCAGCATGGCAAAAAATCAACAACCAATGTAAGGTCTAGTGGCTTTGTCAATATTTTATTGCCATGTTGTACAATAGGACTGCTGCTATGCAGCCAGGCTGAAAGTAAATAATATTGTTTTTTTTACTTTCTGTAATGCAGCACAGCAGTCATGCTGTTGTACAACATGGCTAAAAAGACATTGACAAAGTCAGTAGATCTCACAAATTCAAAACATTTTGGCTTTGCCATTGCTTGTTCTTCAAAAGACTTTGATGTGGGGAAACAGAGGGAAAAACAGAAACGAGGGAAAGAAGGGGGAAGTCTACTACGAAACAAATATTGACAGTAGGAGAAATCCGAAATGAAAAAGAACCTGCAACAGTGAAATAAAGAGGCAGGGAGTGTCTGGCGACGGATGAAACAGGCTTCAGGTGGAATCAAGAGTATGCAGCCTTGGTATTCGGCAAGTTGTCCTTCGATAACACTGACCAGTTTCTGAACAAACTTTCGGCACTGGTGATTATTGTTTTACAAACTTGGTACTGAAGTGTCACCACTTCTCTATTGTACGATCCTCAGAGGCGGTTCCTCCTTTAGGGCAGAGGAGATTCGTCCTCCTGACTAAAATGACCCAGGGATGAAAAATAAAATGGTCATAAAGTTAATTTATTACCATTTTATTTTCCATCCTCATGTCCTGAACCGAATTTCAGGATGGGGCGGGGCCACTACACTTGAGGGGCAGCACTGAGCTGTGCACATTTTAAAGTGCGTATATCTTTTTGGCCCGATATCTGGCGATGGCCAGCGGGGCATGCACACTTTAAACTTCTGTAACCCAGCTGTCCTGAGACAGCTGGCATAGAGAAAGCACCAGCCTCCGGTGCTCTTAAGGTCGCTGGGAGAGGGCGCTCCCTCCAAACCGGATGCTTCTTTCATGCTGGAAATTTTCTGGAGCCTGAGGAGACCTGAGCGAGGAGGACGTCGTGCAGCAAGCAAGGTAAGTGTTTTTTTCTTTTTATTCCTTTTTTCACACCACTTACCTTCCATGCCTGTATGTACGCACCAACAACACATTTGCCCGCCCCCAATGCTGCCTACATGCCAGTCGCTGCTGGCGACCCCATATGAAAACTGGCATTTCTTATTACAGTGCTTTTAATCTTACCACTCAGAGGTCAAGGGAGGTAAAATTGGTTTTCAAATGTGTTGTTACTCTTGCTGGAAGACTTGCAGAACGGCATCTGTCATCAACGTCAGACTTGAAACAAGAACTGACAACATGCCAAATGAATGTGGAAACAACACAATTTCCTTATAAAACAAAGTTTCTAAGATTGGAAAGCCGAAAGATGACTCTGGCAGCTGGGAAGGAGCTTGGTTACTCCATCAAACTGTGTCAACGTCTTTAGTATATTAACTCACGCAGGTTTGTGAAAGGTGAAATGCTATCATATTTCACACTCTCAGTAGACACTTGACACTAAAGGAAAAGCCAGATTCTTTAGTACTAGTGAATAAACCTTCTGTTTTCGACTTCATGGGCACTGTTTTGAATCCTGGAGAGTCCACATAGCCTTTCATCCGTCCAAGGTTGATAAAATGAGCAGCACCGAACTTGGTAAGAAGGAATATTTGAAATTCAGTGCCAAAGTGCCAAAATTCCACAAACTGGAGAAATGAGCGCCTTACAAATGGTAATAGAATGTGTGAGTTTCTACAATTGAACAATTTGATATTTCTATAGCAAACTTCTATTAGCTTTATACATTACTGAATTTAGAAGGATTTCAGATGCAACATATGATAAAGTGTTTCAAGCCATGAAGAGAGTGTCGGCCATATCATCATCCATTTCTGCGCCTGTGTACAAGTGCAGAAAGGGGTGATGCACCTGCTTTAGGTTAGATTGCGCTATCAAGATCACAAACATTAAGGGCCATTCCATCATTTTCTTCATGTAACACAATGCAGCAAGACCTTGCAGCGCTGCACTGTGGGAAAGGGAGAGGCCAGGAATGAGCTGTATTTATAAAGAAATGGCGCATTTGATGACGCAGAAAAAGAAAGACTAACAAATATTCATATATCATGTAACAAAATCGTATAAGGTAGTGTGATTGTAGCAAAGAAAAATAATGTACGTGGGAAATTGTGCCCACGAGGTAGTTCGCCATTATTATAAACAAGCTTAATTAATCATGAAGAATTAACAAATGTAGCAATCCGTCATAATTGCAAATGTATTCTATGATTTTCTTGTTGAAACTGTTTTATGCTTAGCTTAAATTTAGCAGAGGCTTTGGCCTAGTTGCCTGGTCTCAAATTTAACTGCGTGGTTTTCACTTGTATTAACAAAGACATGTTATTTTACTTTAAGGTTGTATTTTTCCAGTAGAGATGACTAATACACTTATCTCAAGGTTTTGTGCTAGGCTAGTTTCATCCTCTTTGAAGCAAGGTCAGCTTCTGCAGGTGCAGACAATAAAAGCTCTGATATAGAATTAATTGGCAAACTTTGTTGCAACTTGTGTTCCAAGGCTCCAAGGACACCTTATGCATAAATGAGTACTAGGAGAAAGACACTATTCATTGGTCAAAAGGAAGCCACCCTATGAACCCTCCAAAGGAAGACCCTGAAGAATTTGGAATGTTTCTTACTTAAACCCACCGGACAAAGATAAGTCAGCCATTTTTCTACGATGCCATTTTGAAGCCCGATCCAAGACGTCATTTTAGAATGAAACCTTTTGATGCCTTTTCTCTGTTGCAGAGAAAGAGACTTTAAAGAATTCTCACCCTAGAGACTTTAACTTGAATTTTGCCCCGTCCTGCCCTTCAGTAACTTTTGCCCCATTCTCCTTGCTGCTGCAAGGAAAACCTGCTTTAACTTTGCCCCTTTGAAATCTGCCCCATGTTGATCGAAAAGGTACCTGAAGGACGAAGACTTATTTTGAATGCTGATTGTATTTGGTAAATATGAAAGGATAATTGTATTATGCATTGTGTTTTCCTTTCTAGGTACCAACTGCTTATTTTAATAGGGCCCCAGCTAGAGGTTTTCTAAATTTGTGTTGACTAAATTCGTTTTGCATGAAGCCCCACATGCCAATGCTAATTAGAGGTTAGTTGAAGTATTCACTTGATGCACCATGCTAAATTGAAATCTTGTTATGCTGACCGATGTATGCAATTAGTCAAATTCAGTTGCTTATATTAGTGATTTGCATTGCTATAACCGAGTGCATTATAATCCAGATTTTGCGAAGATTGCGTTTCTTCCGTCGCTATGGACAGATAGTAATGTTCGTATATGTATACCATTTGATTTTGAGACTCACTTATATTGTGCTAGCTTTGTTAATATAGGGAAATAAATTCATTAACTTTCAATAAACTGGTGTGGTTATTCATGACTGAAAGGTCATGGTGCGTCAAAATACCGATTGTTATTGATTTTTAATGTGTTGTTTGATATATTAATTGAGTATTGGGTATTGATTATAATGATTATTGATTATTGATTTGGGGGATCTGACTATTCTTGGATGAGGAGAACCCAACTCGGTTAAAAGGTCCACCGACCTCCGGCGTGTCCAAGTACAAGTAATTTATAAAGACTGGACGTGCTATCAGTAGATGGTAGCAGAGATTGATGGTTTCGCCCTTTGGGACCCCATCCGAACAATATGCGGAGTCAAGTTAGAATTTTCTCTGATAAAACAAGTTGGAGAGATGATGATGCCCTAAATCCCCAGTGACTTTCCCGGAATCTCGGAGCTTGCGAATGGAGGAAATGGAAGTGTGAGAATGTTTTCGGCGTTTCTAGTGACGGTATGAGTGAAGTTAGAGTTTTGCGCTTGCACAGCGTATGCCGCAGATGAATTGTGAAGTTTGTGAGGATTTTAGGGGGTTACGAACTCCAATCAAAATTTTGGAGGAGTGATACTCCAAAGTGTGAGAGTAGGGAAGTCGTCGAACTTCATATGTATGTAGCGCTTTGTGCAGGAAAAATTGTCCACATGGTTGTTGATGTTGAGACGGGCCCTGCGAGGTCAAGAGACTCCGGAGTATGTTGAAAATTGTATGAGACACTTGATTGATGTTGTGATCTGTTCGGTTTAATAGGTTGATCGGGCGTGGTCAATGAGTCAGTATGAATATTGAGGAATGAAAGAACATTTTCGACTTTGAGATTTGACGAATTCTAAAGCGCGCTAGAATAGTTCATTGATCAGTTGAGAGTAAAGTTTGAGGGTCAAATTTTGCTTGCGAAAGTGGGAAACCGAGAAAGATGGAATAGCTGCTGAGGCTAGTGAAAAATCCCTAAGGTTTCTAAAGCGATTGTATTACCCTTCCTGTAGTAAACCGACAGATTTGTTTTCTTCTTTTTGGTTAGTGCTCGCGATATGTTGCAGAAATTAGTTTTGAGTGAAGCTGAATGAAGGAGGACAAGCCGCAAGACTTTGTCAGCTGCAGTGTGTGGGTGTGACGTCACTAGGAGCCGCGCTGGGATAGGTTGGTTGGTGAGAAGGGTCGCGCACGGATTTGTCACAGCCCTTGAAGCGCAATTGGTGGGGAAAGGCAAGCAAAGAGTATTACGGGAATTAAAGTCACTTATCGATTACATTTTTTTAAGGAAAATAAAAGACGAAAAGATGACATTTTTCAAAGCATTTAAGAGTGCCGTGAGGGGAGATGTATATATTAAAAGCAAATGTAGGAGAAGAAACACCGCCTGAGGGTACACCAGCTTACATCGTGATTGAAGAAAAGGGTGTCGCACCATGTCTTTGGTTAAAGCACTGGTGTAAATTAACAGAAAAGCATGGAAGTGTAGCGTTCCCTATCCATGGGTCGTTTAATCCAAGAGTTTTGGAGAATCTAAGATTCGCGCTATACGACATGAAAGTACCTCCAAGACCAGCACAGTTTGAAGCATTAGCAATTTGGGAGCTATTGGCTAGAAGGCAACAACAAAAGAAATTTGAAACAAGAGTGAGAAAAGTAGAAAAGACACTAGCGGATGCTAGGTGGGATAGTACTCAAAAGGTTTAGAGATCAGATGTATTGCAGGGAATTAAATTGTTTCCAGCGATTACTGACGAAGCAGAGACGGAAGGAAGGAAGGCTACCTATAAAACAAACAGGAGTCAGTCTAGAGATAGAGAAGTCAATAGAAATTCGAAAAGGTCAGACGAATCAGACGATGAGGAGTTCATTCTGCAATTGCTAAATGACCGCCCGCCACCATATGTGGAAAGCGAAAATGGCCCAAGCACTAGCACTGCCCCTCCAGAACCAATACAGGGTACTGTAACACCGAATTTGAGAATATCGCAGAGGCAAAGTAGTCCCGACATGCCTTTTACAGCACAAATACCACAAGTTCAGAGAATATATCCTGACGTGCCGAAATTGAAACCTGTCAATGATTATCAGCCACAGGTTCAAAGGCGCTATTGTGATGAGCATAATTTGGAAATGACTTCTAGTTTAATGGTGCAGGGAGGACAGAATTACCAAACACCGACATTGATTCAAGCCGAATCAACACAAATTTTGATGCCTCAAAAGCAGATGCAAGAAGTGACGAAATACATTCAAATAGCAGAAAACCAGTTAGATATGCCACCAATTATGAACCATAATGTGGGAATTAATATGCCACAGAATTCAGGGAACAGACAGAATCCGGATGCAATATCTCTGCCTATCACTGTAGGTCCGCCAGTACCATTGTATATACAGACAAAGCCGAATGTATGCGACCAAGGGGTAATGACACAAAATGAGACAGGGAGGAGATGCATAGAAAATACTCCAGAAAAAACTCCGGTAGGAACACTGCCAAATAGATCTGGGTCTTTGTTGGAATTTAGTCCAATTCCAATTTGTGCTCCGTCAACTGTGGTAAGGTCAAGCCCACCACTAATAGTACCGCTAACTTCAAAAACAGAAACGTTACAGAAACCATCAGTAGCGGGCGATGTAAGTGCTACATTGATGGGACTGAACGTGCAACAGTTAACACAATGGTTGAACAGCCTGAACTCCCCACAGAGTACACCCAGCGGGAAATGAGAAGAATATTTGAATAAAATAAGATTGGGCATAGAAGCAGACGAACTAGCAGAGGGAACGATGGGGCTGAACAGGTTAGAATCATACACCGAAGAAGAGCTGAGATACATGTGTCCTAGAATTACAAGAGAAGTAAGCAGCATACATAAGAAGTTACAAGAAATTGGAGACAGAAACAAAGTCGACATAGGTAAAACCAAATACTTGAGCAGAAGTTACAGGTTAGACTTTGAGACAAAAGATTTTGAACACATGAGATCTGCAGAAATGAAAACACACCTTAAAGAGATACTGCAAAGCGCGCAGGTCTGGAGATGTTTAGACAAATGGGAGAGCAGGTGGGTTAAGAAAAAGGACAAGAAGAAAGAAAGTACCCCAGACCAGAATGAGAAGGTACAACAGAATGATGATCTGATAACCATGTTCCAATGAGAGAAACAGCAGGGGGAAAGCTTGTCCATGTACCATGGCACAGGTGTGATATTCAATCCTTTACGGATGACTTCCCTAAATTAAGAGAGAAACCGATCGAATGGTATCAACAAACAGATAGATTTGTGAAACTCTCAAAATGTCTTTGGGAAGACCTGAATACCTTATTCGAAATTGTGGTTCCGGCAGATTTGTGGGAAGATTGTAAAAGGGCTGTGGGTTGGCCAACAAGTGAACCAGAAAGAGATAGGGACACAGGTGCACCATCGCCTACGGTAATGAGTTTATACCATAAGGTGATTGAGCATTTAAAAACAAAGGTTGCGTCGAAAAATGTGGATTGGCAAAGAATTGATAGAACAGCACAAGAGGTTAAGGAGTCGATACATGTGTACTATGAGAGATTGTTGAAAGCGTTTAAAAATTACAGTGGTACGGAAACGATTGAGGCAAAGGACATGCTCCATTTTGTGTTCAGATTTGTGGAAGGATTGAGACCCAAAATCAGCCAGATGATTAAAATGCATTTGATTTGTTGGCAGTCAAAATCGATCGATGAAGTGTTGAACTATGGAAAATACTGCAGTGATTAGATTGAGTGAAAGCAGAAAAGGTTGAAGGAAAAAGTGATGGTGATGCAGATTAGAGCAGCTCAGACAGGTTTGCAAGGGTTGCAAGGTTTCCAACAACAGTTGCCGCAGCAGCAACAGCAGGGAAATGCTATGTTTCAGCCACAGATGAGAGGCAGAGGCCGAGGAAGTTTTGTGAATAATGGTCCTGATTTGAATACTGTTGTGGTTCCAAATGGTATACAGGCAATGAAGAAGGTGATGCCATGTCACAAGTGCGGAATCGTCGGGCATTGGAAATGGGAGTGCCCAATGTTGGTGCAGGAAGGTGTAGGTCAGCAAAACAATGATGTCAATTCATTTCAGAATATGAAAGGACCGAAAATGAGAGGTCCAAATCCAAATGTTCAAAATAATGTGAATTAGATGCAGGGTTTACAACCCGTACAACCACAGCAGGTGCAAATGCCCCGCGTACAGATGGCACAGTTGCAGCCAATGCAACAGCAGTTTCCTATGGTACCTAATCAGCAAATGCAAATACCCTTAGCACCATTGAATCAGCAACAAGTAATGCTTCCTCAGCAGGTCACAGGTCAAGGAATGAATCAAAATGACACAGTACACCAATTCCCGTTACACAGTGAGAATGGAAGAAACGATGTGTGGGAGAGTGAAAGTTCAGATGAGGAGGGAAATTGTATGCTTGCAGCATCTTTGGAAGTTGATCAAAAGGGACCGTATGTGGAAGGACGAGTTATGGGTCATAGCGTTTCGTTCTTGGTTGACACCGGAGCTACCCGCTCTACAGTCAGAAGTATCGAAGTACCAAATTTGCCACTTTCTGGGAGAACAGTTCAAGTAGTGGGAGTAGCAAATAGGTATCTGACAAACCCAATCACAGATCCAGTGCAAGTCAGAATTGGTAACTCTCAAGGGTCACATAAATTTGTGGTATGTGACTCAAGCCCGATATCACTATTAGGGAGAGACTTATTGTGCAAATTGGGGTGTTTGATTATGTGCTCAAATGATGGAATTAAAATTCAGACGAACAGTGATGAGGAAGAAGAGGACAGTTTAGGAGAGGACGAAACGGAAACTGTCGATGAAGAGTATCCCCTGATTACTCTTTATCCAATGCTCACTGAAGCAGATATTCCTGCTGAATTACAGGAAACAGTTGAAAAGGAAGTGTGGGATATGACAGGGAAATAAGTAGGTTTGGTTAAAGGAGCAGAACCAGTGAAAGTGACTGTAAAACCCAATGTAAATTTTCCTCAAACTCCACAATACCATATGTCACAAGGCACTCTCATAAAAGTCGCCCAACTCATTGATGAGTTTGTGAAACAGGGAGTACTGAGAGAAGTACTAAGTAGTCCATGTAATTCACCAATCATGAGATTAATAAAACCGAGTGGAAAGGTCCGAATTGTTCAAGATTTGAGAAAAATAAATGACATAATAGTCAAATGTTGTCCCGTAGTACCAAATCCAGCTGTGATAATGTTTCAAATTCCCTGTGATGCAGAGTGGTTCTTAGTCATCGACTTGTCACAAGCATTCTTTTCTGTGCCTCTTCATGAGGACAGACAATTTCTCTTTTGCTTCAAATTCCTAGACAGAGTCTACAGTTGGTGTCGAAGTCCTCAAGGGTTTTCGGAGTCACCATCAATTTTCAATCAGATTCTAAAGAAAGATTTGGAATCGTTGGAGTTACCTTTTGAATCAACCTTGGTACAGTATATTGACGATTTACTGGTCGCATCCAAGACAGAAAATGACTGTACGGTTGACACTATTGCCCTATTGAACCATTTGGGAAGGAATGGACACAAAGGGGCATATTTATACTCTGTTTGCGCCGAATGTGCGTCAAATATTTTGACGCACAATCGGCGCAAACCCTGCCCCATATTTATACTTTGACGCCCGACCCGCGGGTGTCAAAATTCCACCATGTGCGTCATTTTTTGGAAGGGGGAACCAGCCTTGCGTTAATTATATGCAAGGTAGGCGTTCCCTTCCAAAAAATGACTTTAAGGCCTGTGCCCCTTATTTATACACTGGCGACATTTTGACGCACAGGAGGGGTGGGCCTTAAAAAACGGCGCACAGCCTGATGTGCGCCATTTTTTAACGCCTGGGTCAGGGCAGGCGTTAAGGTACCTGTGGGCTCGGAAGGAGCCCAGAGGTGCCCTCCCCTGCCCCCAGGGACACCCCCTGCCACCCTTGCCCACCCCAGGAGGACACCCAAGGATGGAAGGACCCATCACAGGGAAGTAAAGGTAAGTTCGGGTAAGTATTTTTTTCCGATTTTTCTTGTGGCATAGGGGGGCCTGATTTGGGCCCCCCTACATGCCACTATGCCCAGGGGACATAAGTCCCCTGGGCATGGCCATTGGGCAAGGGGGCATGACTCCTGTCTTTGCTAATGTCAATGGAGGTTGGGCGTTAAAAAAAATGGCGCAAATCCGGTTTGAGGCCTGAATTTTGCCTCAGACCTGACTTGCACCATTTTTTGACGCACAACCCCCATTTTCCCATACGCCGGCGCTGCCTGGTGTGAGTCATTTATTTTGAAGCACACCAGTCCGCAGCGCCGGCTAACGTCATTCCATTAATAAGGCGCCTGCATGGCGCGTTGGAATGGCGTTAGCCGGCGGTAAAATTTTTGACGCACAACGGCGTTGGTGCAGTTGTGCGTCAAAAAGTATAAATATGGGCCAAAGTGTCCCATTCAAAATTACAATTCTGCCAGAAGAAAGTGAAATATTTGGGTCACCAAATAGAGAAAGAGTCGAGAAGAATCATGAAAGAAAGAATAACAAGTGTACTTCAAATGAGTCCAGCCAAAACGAGGAGGGATGTGAGAAAGTTTTTGGGAATGGTGAGCTACTGTCGCCAATGGATTCCCAATTTCTCGGCTCTAGCCAAACCTTTGCTGAAACTGACCCAGAAAGATGCGCTGGATGGAATAGTGTTGAAAAGAGATGAAATGGATGCTTTTATTGAATTAAAGGAATGCATGTGCAGAGCTCCAGCTTTAGGTATGCCTGATTCCACAAAGCCTTTTACATTGTTTTGTCATGAACGTGATGCATGTTCCTTGTCTGTCTTGACTCAAGCCCATGGTGGCATAAACAGACCAGTAGCATATTTTTCAGCTACTTTGGATCCAGTCGCAGCAGCCTTACCAGGATGCTTGCGTGCTGTAGCAGCAGTTGGTATGAGCTTAAATCAGAGCGAGGGAATAGTGATGGGACATCCTATAACAGTCATGGTCCCTCACTCAGTCGAAATACTTTTGACACGTTCCCGAACACAGCACATGACCGGTGCTAGACTTACAAGGTACGAGACAATCATTTTGGGATCACCCAATGTGCAGCTGAAAAGGTGCACTACGTTGAATCCAGCAACTTTGTTTCCCAGTGAAAATGTCGAAATTGAGAACACTGAAGACATCGAGCATGACTGTCTTCAGGTGACTGAATTTTGTACAAAACCAAGACCTGATATCAAAGACACCCGATTGGAAGAAAATGATCAAATTATTTTTGTTGATGGTTCATGTTTAAGAGATGCACTAGGAATATTGAAAGCAGGATATGCTGTATGTACAATAACTGGTGTTCTGGAAGCATCTTGGCTTCAGGTAGTTTATTCTGCACAGGTAGCGGAACTAGTAGCCCTTACTAGATCTTGTCAACTTTCCGCATTAATGAAAGTCACCATTTACACTGACAGTCAGTACGGATTTGGGATAGTGCATGATTTTGGACAATTGTGGTCAGAGAGAGGCTTCATGACCTCTTCAGGATCACCAGTGAAAAATGGTGAAAGAATAAGAGAATTGTTACATGCCATCCAGTTACCAGGAGAAGTAGCAGTGGTAAAATGCAGTGCACACTCGAAATCACAAGACTATGGGGGTCATTACAACCCTGGCAGACGGTGTTAAAGATGCGGTAATACCGCAAACAGTCAGACGGACAAAAAAAGGGAATTATGACCCTGGCGGAAACCGCCAACAAAGACAGCCGCTTTAACACTTCGCCCGCCACAGCGGTACAGACAAGCATTGCGGCGGTCACCGCCAACAGACAGGCGGGAGACAATGTACCGCCCACAGTATCACAACAGGCCAATCCGCCACCTTTTCCGGGGCGGATTCACCGTGGATAAAAACACGGCGGAAACAGCTTTTGCTATGGGAAAACGCTCACCTTAACATATCCCACGAGGAATGACGACTCCATGGACCCGGAACTCCATATACTACCTGCCCTTGTCTTTCTGCTCCTTCACGACCAACAGCGACGTAGGCGCAGAAGATACCGGTGAGTACAGCACCTACGACACGGGGGAGGCAAAAGTTAGGGGGAGACCCACCAAACACCCCCACCCCCACCCTCGCATATTACAACATACACACCAATGCAGTCACAAACATCACAGTAACAACCCACAATTCCCCCGGAAGAATGCAAAGACAATGCGAATTTCGGACAAACTTTGTAATGTGCCAATATACATGTCATACAAAAATAAACAAGTATATGTATACTAAAATCACTCTTATTTACATATATACAATCCGAGAAGTAGTGCAGATATGTACACAACAATGTCCGTGCACAAACAGTCCAAAAATGCATGGGCGAGGCCCACAATAGATACCTGACCAAAATCGGAGAGAACACTTCCGGGGCATCAGATAGAAACACTACAGGCACCTCAGGGGGAAGGGGGGGCACCTCAGCCACATAAACGCAAAGCCAGATCCACGACGGGCTCCATGCCCATTGATGTATCCTGGGGAGTGCAAAGCCACAGTCTCTCAAGTCTCCCAAGTGGGTGGGTTGCCCACTTTTACATCCTGGGGAGTGCAAAGCCACAGTCTCTCAAGTCTACACAGTGAGTGGGTTGCCCACTGTCACATCCTGGGGAGTGCAAAGCCACAGTCTCTCAAGTCTATACAGTGGGTGGGTTGCCCACTGTCACATCCTGGGGAGTGCAAAGCCACAGTCTCTCAAGTCTATACAGTGGGTGGGTTTCCCACTGTCACATCCTGGGGAGTGCAAAGCCACAGTCTCTCAAGTCTATACAGTGGGTGGGTTGCCCACTGTCACATCCTGGGAAGTGCAAAGCCACAGTCTCTCAAGTTGATGCAGGTACATACTGGTACTGGGGGGTGTTGGACCTGGCTTTTTGACAGGGACATCCCCAAACTTTTTGCCTCCTTCCTCCTATTTTTTCTGACCTGTTGTTGTTGGCTTTTGACCTCTGAGCACTTTACCACTGCTAACCAGTGCTAAAGTGCATATGCTCTCTGTGTAAATTGTACTATTGATTGGTTTATCCATGATTGACTATTTAATTTACCTGTAAGTCCCTATTAGAGTGCACTACATGTGCCTAGGGCATGTAGATTAAATGCTACTAGTGGGCCTGCAGCACTGGTTGTGCCACCCACCTCAGTAGCCCCTTAACCTTGTCTCAGGCCTGCCATTGCAAGGCCTGTGTGTGCAGTTTCACTGCCACTTCGACTTGGCATTTAAAAGTACTTGCCAAGCCTAGAACTCCCCTTTTTCTACATATAAGTCATCCCTAATGTGTGCCCTAGGTAACCCCTAGAGCAGGGTGCTGTGTAGGTAAAAGGCAGGACATGTACCTGTGTAGATATATGTCCTGGTAGTGTAAAACTCCTAAATTCGTTTTTACACTACTGTGAGGCCTGCTCCCTTCATAGGCTAACATTGGGGCTGCCCTCATACACTGTTGAAGTGGCAGCTGCTGATCTGAAAGGAGCAGGAAGGTCATATTTAGTATGGCCAGAATGGTAATCTAAAATCCTGCTGACTGGTGAAGTCGGATTTAATATTACTATTCTAGAAATGCCACTTTTAGAAAGTGAGCATTTCTTTGCACTAAAAACTTGTTGTGCCCTTCAATCCACGTCTGGCTAGGTTTAGTTGACAGCTCCTTGTGCATTCACTCAGACACACCCCAAACACAGGGTACTCAGCCTCACTTGCATACATCTGCATTTTGAATGGGTCTTCCTGGGCTGGGAGGGTGGAGGGCCTGCCCTCACACAAAGGACTGCCACACCCCCTACTGGGACTCTGGCAGACAGGATTGAGCTGAAAGGGAACTTGGTGCATTTCTTAGAGACTCTTTGAAATCACCCCCACTTCAAAGGCACAACTTAGTATAAAACAGGGCCTCTGCCCTACCTCATCAGACACTTGCTGGAGAAGAAACCGGAACCAGAAACTACATCCTGCCAAGAAGAACTGCCTGGCTGCTCAAAGGACTCTCCTGTCTGCTTTCTACAAAGGACTGCTGTCTTGCTGTTGCCCTGCTGCCTTGCTGATCTCTTGTCTGGCTGTGAAAGTGCTCTCCAAGGGCTTGGATAGAGCTTGCCTCCTGTTCCTTGAAGTCTCAGGACCAAAAAGACTTCTTCCTTTCACTTGGACGCTCCGTGCGCCGAAACTTTCGACGCACAGCTTGTTTCGCGGCGAGAAAAACGCCGCACACCGACGCTGATCGACGCGACGCCCTCGGGGCGATCGAGACTTCGACGCACAACCTCGCAAGGACAAAGCCGCTCGACCTTCCAGGAGAAATCGACGCGACACCCACCGTGAGTGCGAAACTTTGACGCACGGCCTCGCAAGGACAACGCCGCCCGACTTCCAAGGAGAAATCGACGCGACGCCTGCCGTGAGACCAAACTTTCGACGCACGGCCTCGCAAGGACAACGCCGCCCGACTTCCAAGGTGAAATCGACGCGACGCTTACCGTGAGATCGAAACTTCGACGCGCAGCCCCGCAGAACGACGCGCAGCCGGAAAACAAGCAGGAGAATCCACGCACGGACCCGGGACATCTGGTAATCCCCGCGATCCACAAACAGAGACTGTCTGCGCGCCGGAAAACGACGCCCGACTTCCCCGCGTGGAAAAGAACGACGCAAGTCTGTGTGTGCTGAGCGGAAAACGACGCACACACCCCTTTTTCCACGCATCTCTTCCCCTGTGGCCCTCTGAGGAGATTTCCCACCAGAAACCAGGTACTCTGTGCTTGAAAGACACTTTATTGCTTTTTAAAGACTTAAAGACTCTTAATATCACTTTTCAGTGATATCTTTACAAATTCGTATTGCAACTTTGATCGTTTTGACCTACAAGTACCCAGATAAATATTCTATATTTTTCTAAACACTGTGTGGTGTATTTTTGTGGTGTTATACTATGGTGTTGTATGATTTATTGCACAAATGCTTTACACATTGCCTTCTAAGTTAAGCCTGACTGCTCGTGCCAAGCTACCGGAGGGTGAGCACAGGCTGATTTTGGGATTGTGTGTGACTTACCCTGACTAGAGTGAGGGTTCTTGCTTGGACAGAGGGCAACCTAACTGCCAACCAAAAACCCCATTTCTAACAGGGGGTGACTGGTGCCCAGACTGGATGAGTCTCCCCATGAATGGTAGTGTCCTGTCACTGTCCCAACTGCTCATGGGATAAGGATGCCTGATGTGGCGGGCCATTCATTCCTACCCGGTGCATTGCCCTCTTCAGCGGTGCTTTGACATGGCGGTCGTTGCCCTCTTCAGCGGTGCTATGACATGGCGGTCTTTGCCCTCTTCAGCGGTGCTATGACATGGCGTTTCAGGACTGTTCAGCGGTGCTTTGACATGGCAGTCTTTGCCCTCTTCAGCGGTGCTTTGACATGGCGGTCTTTGCCCTCTTCAGCGGTGCTATGACATGGCAGTCTTTGCCCTCTTCAGCGGTGCTATGACATGGCGTTTCAGGACTGTTCAGCAGTGCTTTGACATGGCGGTCTTTGCCCTCTTCAGCGGTGCTATGACATGGCGTTTCAGGACTGTTCAGCGGTGCTTTGACATGGCGGTCTTTGCCCTCTTCAGCGGTGCTATGACATGGCGTTTCAGGACTGTTCAGCGGTGCTTTGACATGGCGGTCTTTGCCCTCTTCAGCGGTGCTTTGACATGGCGGTCTTTGCCCTCTTCAGCGGTGCTATGACATGGCGGTCTTTACCCTCTTCAGCGGTGCTATGACATGGCGTTTCAGGACTGTTCAGCGGTGCTTTGACATGGCGGTCTTTGCCCTCTTCAGCGGTGCTATGACATGGCGTTTCAGGACTGTTCAGCGGTGCTTTGACATGGCGGTCTTTGCCCTCTTCAGCGGTGCTTTGACATGGCGGTCTTTGCCCTCTTCAGCGGTGCTATGACATGGCGGTCTTTGCCCTCTTCAGCGGTGCTATGACATGGCGATTCAGGACTGTTCAGCAGTGCTTTGACATGGCGGTCTTTGCCCTCTTCAGCGGTGCTATGACATGGCATTTCAGGACTGGTCAGCGGTGCTTTGACATGGCGGTCTTTGCCCTCTTCAGCGGTGCTATGACATGGCGTTTCAGGACTGTTCAGCGGTGCTATGACATGGCGGTCTTTGCCCTCTTCAGCGGTGCTTTGACATGGCGGTCTTTGCCCTCTTCAGCGGTGCTATGACATGGCGATCTTTGCCCTCTTCAGTGGTGCTATGACATGGCGTTTCAGGACTGTTCAGCGGTGCTTTGACATGGCGGTCTTTGCCCTCTTTAGCGGTGCTATGACATGGCGGTCTTTGCCCTCTTCAGCGGTGCTATGACATGGCGGTCTTTTCCCTTTTCAGCGGTGCTATCACATGGCGTTTCAGGACTGTTCAGCGGTGCTTTGACATGGCGGTCTTTGCCCTCTTCAGCGGTGCTATGACATGGCGTTTCAGGACTGTTCAGCGGTGCTTTGACATGGCGGTCTTTGCCCTCTTCAGCGGTGCTATGACATGGCGTTTCAGGACTGTTCAGCGGTGCTTTGACATGGCGGTCTTTGCCCTCTTCAGCGGTGCTATGACATGGCGTTTCAGGACTGTTCAGCGGTGCTTTGACATGGCGGTCTCTGCCCTCTTCAGCGGTGCTTTGACATGGCGGTCTTTGCCCTCTTCAGCGGTGCTATGACATGGCGTTTCAGGACTGTTCAGCGGTGCTTTGACATGGCAGTCTTTGCCCTCTTCAGCGGTGCTATGACATGGCGTTTCAGGACTGTTCAGCGGTGCTTTGACATGGCGGTCTTTGCCCTCTTCAGCGGTGCTTTGACAAGGTGGTCTTTGCCCTCTTCAGCGGTGCTATGACATGGCGGTCTTTGCCCTCTTTAGCGGTGCTTTGACATGGTGGTCTTTGCCCTCTTCAGCGGTGCTATGACATGGCGGTCTTTGCCCTCTTCAGCGGTGCTATGACATGGCGTTTCAGGACTGTTCAGCAGTGCTTTGACAATCACAGTCTTTGCCCTCTTCAGCGGTGCTATGACATGGCGTTTCAGGACTGTTCAGCGGTGCTTTGACATGGCGGTCTTTGCCCTCTTCAGCGGTGCTTTGACATGGCGGTCTTTGCCCTCTTCAGCGGTGCTATGACATGGCGGTCTTTGCCCTCTTCAGCGGTGCTATGACATGGCGGTCTTTGCCCTCTTCAGCGGTGCTATGACATGGCGTTTCAGGACTGTTCAGTGGTGCTTTGACATGGCCGTCTTTGCCCTCTTCAGCGGTGCTATGACATGGCGTTTCAGGACTGTTCAGCGGTGCTTTGACATGGCGGTCTTTGCCCTCTTCAGCGGTGCTTTGACATGGCGGTCTTTTCCCTCTTCAGCGGTGCTATGACATGGCGGTCTTTGCCCTCTTCAGCGGTGCTATGACATGGCATTTCAGGACTGTTCAGCGGTGCTTTGACATGGCGGTCTTTGCTCTCTTCAGCGGTGCTATGACATGGCGTTTCAGGACTGTTCAGCGGTGCTTTGACATGGCGGTCTTTGCCCTCTTCAGCGGTGCTATGACATGGCGTTTCAGGACTGGTCAGCGGTGCTATGACATGGCGGTCTTTGCCCTCTTCAGCGGTGCTATGACATGGCGTTTCAGGACTGTTCAGCGGTGCTTTGACATGGCGGTCTTTGCCCTCTTCAGCGGTGCTTTGACATGGCGGTCTTTGCCCTCTTCAGCGGTGCTATGACATGGCGGTCTTTGCCCTCTTCAGCAGTGCTATGACATGGCGATTCAGGACTGTTCAGCAGTGCTTTGACATGGCGGTCTTTGCCCTCTTCAGCGGTGCTATGACATGGCATTTCAGGACTGGTCAGCGGTGCTTTGACATGGCGGTCTTTGCCCTCTTCAGCGGTGCTATGACATGGCGTTTCAGGACTGTTCAGCGGTGCTATGACATGGCGGTCTTTGCCCTCTTCAGCGGTGCTTTGACATGGCGGTCTTTGCCCTCTTCAGCGGTGCTATGACATGGCGGTCTTTGCCCTCTTCAGTGGTGCTATGACATGGCGTTTCAGGACTGTTCAGCGGTGCTTTGACATGGCGGTCTTTGCCCTCTTCAGCGGTGCTATGACATGGCGGTCTTTTCCCTTTTCAGCGGTGCTATCACATGGCGTTTCAGGACTGTTCAGCAGTGCTTTGACATGGCGGTCTTTGCCCTCTTCAGCGGTGCTATGACATGGCGTTTCAGGACTGTTCAGCGGTGCTTTGACATGGCGGTCTTTGCCCTCTTCAGCGGTGCTATGACATGGCGTTTCAGGACTGTTCAGCGGTGCTTTGACATGGCGGTCTTTGCCCTCTTCAGCGGTGCTATGACATGGCGTTTCAGGACTGTTCAGCGGTGCTTTGACATGGCGGTCTCTGCCCTCTTCAGCGGTGCTTTGACATGGCGGTCTTTGCCCTCTTCAGCGGTGCTATGACATGGCGTTTCAGGACTGTTCAGCGGTGCTTTGACATGGCAGTCTTTGCCCTCTTCAGCGGTGCTATGACATGGCGTTTCAGGACTGTTCAGCGGTGCTTTGACATGGCGGTCTTTGCCCTCTTCAGCGGTGCTTTGACAAGGTGGTCTTTGCCCTCTTCAGCGGTGCTATGACATGGCGGTCTTTGCCCTCTTTAGCGGTGCTTTGACATGGTGGTCTTTGCCCTCTTCAGCGGTGCTATGACATGGCGGTCTTTGCCCTCTTCAGCGGTGCTATGACATGGCGTTTCAGGACTGTTCAGCAGTGCTTTGACAATCACAGTCTTTGCCCTCTTCAGCGGTGCTATGACATGGCGTTTCAGGACTGTTCAGCGGTGCTTTGACATGGCGGTCTTTGCCCTCTTCAGCGGTGCTTTGACATGGCGGTCTTTGCCCTCTTCAGCGGTGCTATGACATGGCGGTCTTTGCCCTCTTCAGCGGTGCTATGACATGGCGGTCTTTGCCCTCTTCAGCGGTGCTATGACATGGCGTTTCAGGACTGTTCAGTGGTGCTTTGACATGGCCGTCTTTGCCCTCTTCAGCGGTGCTATGACATGGCGTTTCAGGACTGTTCAGCGGTGCTTTGACATGGCGGTCTTTGCCCTCTTCAGCGGTGCTTTGACATGGCGGTCTTTTCCCTCTTCAGCGGTGCTATGACATGGCGGTCTTTGCCCTCTTCAGCGGTGCTATGACATGGCATTTCAGGACTGTTCAGCGGTGCTTTGACATGGCGGTCTTTGCTCTCTTCAGCGGTGCTATGACATGGCGTTTCAGGACTGTTCAGCGGTGCTTTGACATGGCGGTCTTTGCCCTCTTCAGCGGTGCTATGACATGGCGTTTCAGGACTGTTCAGCGGTGCTTTGACATGGCGGTCTTTGCCCTCTTCAGCGGTGCTTTGACATGGCGGTCTTTGCCCTCTTCAGCGGTGCTATGACATGGTGGTCTTTGCCCTCTTCAGCGGTGCTTTGACATGGCGTTTCAGGACTGTTCAGCGGTGCTTTGACATGGCGGTCTTTGCCCTCTTCAGCGGTGGTATGACATGGCATTTCAGGACTGGTCAGCGGTGCTATGACATGGCGGTCTTTGCCCTCTTCAGCGGTGCTATGACATGGCGTTTCAGGACTGTTCAGCGGTGCTTTGACATGGCGGTCTTTGCCCTCTTCAGCGGTGCTTTGACATGGCGGTCTTTGCCCTCTTCAGCGGTGCTATGACATGGCGGTCTTTGCCCTCTTCAGCGGTGCTATGACATGGCATTTCAGGACTGTTCAGCAGTGCTTTGACATGGCGGTCTTTGCCCTCTTCAGCGCTGCTATGACATGGCATTTCAGGACTGTTCATCGGTGCTTTGACATGGCGGTCTTTGCCCTCTTCAGCGGTGCTTTGACATGGCGGTCTTTGCCCTCTTCAGCGGTGCTATTACATGGCGGTCTTTGCCCTCTTCAGCGGTGCTATGACATGGCGTTTCAGGACTGTTCAGCGGTACTTTGACAAGGCGGTCTTTGCCCTCTTCAGCGGTGCTATGACATGGCGTTTCAGGACTGTTCAGCGGTGCTTTGACATGGCGGTCTTTGCCCTCTTCAGCGGTGCTATGACATGGCATTTCAGGACTGTTCAGCGGTGCTTTGACATGGCGGTCTTTGCCCTCTTCAGCGGTGCTTTGACATGGCGGTCTTTGCCCTCTTCAGCGGTGCTATGACATGGCGGTCTTTGCCCTCTTCAGCGGTGCTATGACATGGCGTTTCAGGACTGTTCAGCGGTGCTTTGACATGGCGGTCTTTGCCCTCTTCAGCGGTGTGTGGCATGATGATTTCCACACTGGACATTTGTGTGTGGCATGACGTTCCAACATTGCCCAGTGGGGCTGTGGCATCCTGGCCCCGCCTGGGCTGTGACTCCGGCAGTGGTCTCTGGGCCAGTGACGATACTTGAGCCCTCCTGGGCTGTGACTCTGGCGGTGGTCTCTGGACCAGTGACGATACTTGAGCCCTCCTGGGCTGTGACTCTGGCGGTGGTCTCTGGACCAGTGACAATGGTGCTGGCGGTTGTGTCTGGACCGCCGGAAATGATGGCGCACTTCTCCGCCGTGACACTCACAACAGGCTGGGCAGACTTCCTCTGGACCTTCCCCACCTTTTTTGGAGTTACAGCTGACTCACCAATCGCCTTCGATCCCATTTCACTTGTTGTCCCACCAGGAGTCTGCCACGGCCCCGTCGTCCACTCTCCAATTTCGGAGCCTTTACAGGGGGTGGGCTGCCTGTGCCTTGGCTCCGGGTCCTACTGCCTGCCCTGGTGGACGGTGCACTCCAAAAACCCTGAACAGGCACCACTGGTCCTGGAGGCTTTTTGGCTGAGGCGCTACGACGGGACTGATGAATTGGAGGGGGGGTGGGGGCAAAAAGGTCAATTTGACAGAGGGACAGTTTCTGACGAACACTGTGATGGGTAGCTGGAGGGGGTCTGGGAGTGGAGGAAGAGGAGGTGGTTGTAGGAGGTGTCACTTTAGCTGTTTTGGGTGAAGGTGCAGGTACTGGAGACTGTCATGAAGTGGATGGATGGTGGGTGAGTGATTGCCGGCGTTTGGGTACTTTGGGGGGGCGTCACACACTGGGAGAGGACACAGGGGACGTGTAAATGGCAGTGGAGGTGGTGAGTGCAGGTGAGCGGCGTGTGGTGCTGGGTGTCCTGGTACGAATCCTAGTGCCTATAGATGTGGTGCATGCAGGTGTGTGTGTAGATGAGACTGGGAGGGAGGAGGGAGAAGAGGAGGAGGGGGACACAGTGGAGACAGTGGATGTTGCTGTGTCTGTATGGGTGTGATGCTTGTGTGAGTGCGGACGAGTCTGTGTCGCTGGTTGGTGATCCGGTGGCTGACGTGAAGCTCACCTCGCCCTCCGTCCCACTGGTGTATTCAGAGTCTGTGGTGTGGCCCTCCATGGCCATGTGGGATGCAGCTCCCTCGTGCTCCGGTGCCACTGTACCTCCGCCTGTTGATGCTGATGTACAAACAGACAGGGAGAGCAGGAAAAGGGGGGGGGGACAGAAGTAAGAGAGTTTTAGTACATGGCATACCGCTACTGTTGGCGGACAAGACAGACGCAGCAGCCCCATGCACAACGCCACGCTCCTGCCCTGTGGCACATGCAATTTCATGGATATGGGCTACATGGCAATGCTGGAAATCTGCGCACATGGATGCCACAGGGGCAACTATACATCAACTTGCTAGTTTTCTGAGGTGGGGTAGAGTGCCACATGGCCTACATTACGGAGGGGCCTTGCCTAACTAACTTGCCCTGGCCTACGGACACCCACAGCCCACCTCCCCCACCCAGACACCTCCACTGCACGCAAAGTCCACAGAATGAGTTTTTACTCACCCCCTTGTGTCTGCTGTGATGTCCTTAAGCGCCCATCCAACTCCGGGTAGGCCACCGCCAGGATCCGGAACATCAGGGGGGTCATGTTACGAAGGGCACCCCTCCCATGTTGGGAGGCCATCCCCAGCTGAGCCTCCGCCGTCTTCTTGCTGCAGCGGCGAATGTCCTCCCATCTCTTCCGGCAGTGGGTGCCCCGTCTCTGGTGGGCCCCCAGGGTCCGGACCTCCTTGGCGATAGCATGCCAAATGTCCCTCTTCTGGTGGGCGCTGACCTACATGACATGCACAAGGGAAGAGGAACAGTCATTACCAATTGCACCATCAATGTGTGTGGCCCCCTCCATACTCTGACCATGTGGCCCATTTATTCCCATGCTTTACTGTAGTATGACTTCTGCCCCCTTCCCTCTTCCACCCAGCCCTCTCCACCCAGGCCTAGCCCCTACAACGTGCTCCCTGTGTACTAACCTGTTAGTCTGGAGGACCGTAGAGTAGCGTGTACTGGGGGAGGACCCCATCCACAAGTTTCTCCAACTCCTCCGATGTGAAGGCAGGGGCCCTTTCCCCAGACACAGCAGCCATCGTCGCTTCCAGACCGAGGTCACAGCAGCACTAGCAGTGTAGGTCCTCTCCTGTCGAAGGTCAGGTATCTAGTGATTGAAGGGATAGAAAATGGCGGTGACGTCCGCGGCGGTGACGTCCGCGGCGGGGCGCATCATCACCGCCGGCGCACCTGTTCATTGGCTCCTGGGACCCATAGGGTCCATTGTTAACCAATGCAGCATTGCGCCGCGCTCTACGACCGCGCTGTTACCCCACAATCCCATTGTCCCAGTTTAGAGGTCAGGCAGCCGCCATTTCAGGGGCGCACATGGATTCATTTTCAACTGCGTCACACATACTGAGGCCTACACTCAACACACATACAGGAAGGGTTTATTGTCTGGGGTAGTCTTGTGTGTGACTGTGGGTACATACCTGGAAGAATTGTGACTGTTTCTTTGCTGTTGTCCTTCGTAGGCACCGTCAGCTGGGACATATGAGAAGATGGCGGAATCCGCCGGTGTACCGACCGCTGGTGGACCTGTTGCCAATGGAGGAGCGACATTTAATCGTGATCTACAGGTTTGACCGTGCCACAATCCAGGAACTGTGTACCCAGTTAGAGCCAGAGCTGATTTCACCAATCCGCCATCCGACTGGAATCCTCCCTGACGTGCAGGTGCTGTCAGTGCTCCATTTCCTTGCAAGTGGGTCATTTCAAACAACAGTGGCCATGGCATCAGGGATGTCCCAGCCTATATTTTCCAACGTCTTGTCCAGAGTGTTGTCTGCCCTGCTGAAACACGTAAGGAGATACATCATTTTTCCTGAGGTGGAGGATTTGCCTACAGTGAAAAGTGACTTCTATGCCCTTGGACATATCCCCAACGTCATAGGTGCCATTGATGGGACCCATGTAGCTCTGGTCCCCCCCGCAGGACTGAACAGGTGTACAGGAACAGGAAGAGTTATCATTCTATGAATGTCCAGATGGTCTGTTTGGCCGACCAGTACATCTCCCAGGTAAATGCTATGTTCCCTGGCTCTGTGCATGACGCCTACATCCTGCGCAATAGCAGCATCCCTGATATGATGGGTGAACTCCAGAGGCACTGTGTATGGCTATTGGGGGACTCTGGTTACCCCAACCTTTCCTGGCTATTGACCCCAGTGAGGAATCCCAGGGCAGAGGAACAGTACAATGATGCCCATGGGCGGACTAGGAGGGTTATCGAGCACACCTTCGGCCTTCTTAAGGCCAGGTTCAGGTGCCTCCATATGACAGGTGGATCCCTATTCTACTCACCGAAGAAGGTGTGCGACATCATCATCGTCTGCTCCATGCTCCATAACTTGGCTTTGTGACGCCAGGTGTCTTTTCTGCAGGAGGATGATCCAGATGACGGTGTTGTAGCAGCTGTGGAGCCTGTGGACAGTGATGAGGATGAAGCTGAGGAAGACAAAAACGACAACAGGGAGTCAGTCATACAGCAATATATCCAGTGACACACAGGTGAGCACATTTTCTATTTTACCTTTACATTCACTTTCACACATCTACCTCTATCCTGTACCTCAATTTCACTCACTATTTGTTAACTGAGTTGTCCTCTTCCATTTCAGTTCCACAAGTGTGGTAACCTACGTGTCAACTGTTTGCATCCTTGAAGGGCTTGTGATGTGTGACATAGGTATGTTAGCCTTCCAATGGGTAACCCATTATGCAACTGTAATTGATTATACAGATTTACAAATCATTGACTGACTCCATTTTTTTTGGTGTTTGAAGGGTGTTTATTTAAGTGTACAAAAATGAAGGGGGGTTGTAAAATGGTGATGGGTGATGGTGGAGGAATGTCCATGGCAGAGTCCAGTCTATTAGTCTCACAGGTACATTGCACATCTGGGCATTGGAAGTGGAGCTGGCCCAGTTCCGATTTGGACAGGGTAACAAAGTGGGACAGTGGGAGGACTATCAGGGTGGTCTTATTTCCTGGCGGGGGTCTTGCCATCTTGCTCCGTCCTGTTCCTGGATCTCAGTGCCCGCTTGCGTGGTGGTTGTCCGTCTGCAGGGGGTGGGGTGCTGGTGTGGTGGTCCTGTGGCGGGACGTCCTGTCCACTAGCGCCGGCGGAGGTGGTGGGCAGTTCGTCGTCCTGCCTAGTGTCAGGGGCCCCTTGGAGTGCCACGGTGTCCCTCAAGGTCTTTTGAATGTCCGTCAGCACCCCTACAATGGTGCCCAGGGCGGAGCCAATGGTCCTGAGCTCCTCCCTGAACCCCAAATATTGTCCTCCTGCAGACGCAGGGTCTCCTGCAACTTGTCCAGGAGCGTGGCCATCGTCTCCTGGGAGTGGTGGTAGGCTCCCATGATGGAGGAGAGGGCCTTGTTGAGAGTGGGTTCCCTTGGCCTGTCCTCCCTGTGTCGCACAGCAGCCCTCCCAGTTCCCCTATGTTCCTGTGCCTCCGTCCCCTGGACCGTGTGCCCACTACCACTGCCCCCAGGTCCCTGTTGTTGTTGGGGTGGTGGGTTACCCTGGGTGCCCTGTAGTGGTGGACACACAGCTGATTGACCTGTCCTTGGTAGGGAGGTTTGGGCCCGCTGGGTGGGTGCTGTGCTGGTGTTACCCGAGGGTGGCAGCTCGGTGTTGGGCTGTGGCTGGGCAAGGGGAACCGACTGTCCCGAGGCCCACGGTGGTCCGGGCTGATCATCAAGATCCAGTGGGGCAGAGCTGCTATCGTCACTGTGGGCCTCTTCTGGGGGTGGAGTGGTGTTGTCTGGACCCTCTGGTGTGGTGACGTTCCTTCGGGTTCCTGCGGGGGTATAAGTACATGATTATTGCATGTGTGTGTTTCATGGTGTGCAATGGTTGGGTGTGCGTGAACCCCACTGCAGGCATTCTTGTGGGGGGGCTTGTGTGCTGATGGTTAGGGGGTGTTCTGGGTCTGTGCAGTGGGCATGCTTTGGTGATGGGTGTCGATGCTTAGTTATGTCATGCAGGGCTTGGGTTTGGGATGGGTGGTTGGTGTAATGGGTAGATAGGTGAGGATTTGGGGTGATAGGGGAGGGTGTGATGGTGGGGGTGTGTGATATCATGCAGGTAGGGTGGGGGTTATGATAGTTAAGATTTGACTTACCAGTGTCCGTTCCTCCAACGACTCCTCCGAGGCCCTCAGGATGCAAGATGGACAAGACTTGCTCCTCCCATGTTGTTAGTTGAGGGGGAGGAGGTGGTGGTCTGCCGCCAGTCCGCTGTACCGCGATGTGGTGCCTGGATACCGTTGAATGCACCTTCCCCCGTAGGTCATTCCACCTCTTCCTGATGTCCTCCCTATTTCTTGGGTGCTGTCCCACAGCGTTGACCCTGTCGACTATTCTTTGCCATAGCTCCATCTTCCTGGCTATTGATGTGTGCTGTACCTGTGAGCCAAATAGCTGTGGCTCTACCCGGATGATTTCCTCCACCATGACCCTGAGCTCCTCCTCGGAGAAGCGGGGGTGTCTTTGGCGTGACATGGGGTGGTGTGTGTGATGTGTGGGGTGGTGTATGTGTTGATGAGTGAGGTGAGTGTAGTGGTATGTGGTGTTTTGTGCGTGGATGTTGTGTGGGTGATGGTGTTGTGTGCCTCTGTGTGGTGGGGTTGCCTATTGCTGTGCTCTCTCTGTCGCCTTCAACTCAAATTTTTGGTCGTAGGGGTTTGTGGGTGATGCGGGTGTGTGTTTTATATTGTGTTGGATGTGTGGGAGTGGTGTGTGTAAGTGTATCAGGTGTGTGTATTTTGAATTGTCCAATGTGGCGGTGTTTTGGAGATGTGTGTGTATTTTGAGCGCGGCGGTGTGTACCGCCAATGGAATACCGCGGTTGAAAGACCGCCGCGTGGATTCGTGGGTCATAATAGCATGGGCGTGTTTCTGTTGGCGTGGAGGTGGAGGATTTGTTTCCGCATGTTTATCGCTGACCTTTGGTGTGTCGGTATTGTGTGGGTGTCTGGATTTCGGCGGATTCCGTGATGTGTGTCATAATAGCTGTGGCGGTCTACCGCGGACGCGGCGGTGTATTGGCGGTCTTCTGCACGGCGGTAAGCACCTTATACCGCCAATGTTGTAATGACCCCCTATGTTTCTTTGGGAAACGGATATGCAGATCAAGTCGCGAGATTTTGCGAATTGAACTGTATATTGCTCAGAGACTAATGGAACCTGATAAATGAGCCAGAACTTGAACCAAGTGAAGCCTTTGCTCTAAAAGTTGTAGATACAATTGAAGAATTGAAATTCCTACAAAATAATGTCAGTAAGGTTGAGAAACTCTCATAGGGCAAACTACAATGCATAAAGAAACCGGATGATTTGTGGGTTTCAAGAGAAGGGAGATTGGTTCTACCAGACAGTCTTTTAACGCAATTGGCCAGGTTGTATCATGGACAAGCCCACCTTGGAAGGGATGCCATGATTAGATTATTCAAAATTGATTGGTTTAATCCCAAATTCCGTCAAGTTGCTGAAGCAGTTTGCCATTGTTGCGTCATTTGCCAACAAATGAACGCAGGGAAGGGAACAGTAGTAAATTTGAGCCACATTGGAAGAGCAGGTGGGCCATTCAGCAGGATGCAAATGGATTTCATTGAGATGCCTATGCATGTAGGCTTGAAGTATGTGTTGGTGATTGTGTGTATTTTTAGTCACTGGATTGAAGCATACCCTACACGCAGAAATGACAGTCTCACAGTTGAAAAACTACTCTTGAGAGAATTAATACCACGTTTCGGATTCCCGATCTCTTTAGAATCAGATAGGGGAAGTCACTTCAATAACGAAGTAATCAAGTTATTGTGTGCAGCGCTGAACATCGAACAAAAATTGCATTGTAGCTACCGCCCTGAAGCATCAGGACTAGTGGAGCAAATGAATGGCACATTGAAATCGAGGATGGCGAAAATATGTGCATCCACAAACTTGAAATGGCCTGACGCGTTGCCTTTGGTGTTAATGTCAATGAGAAACACACCTGATAGAAAAACTGGACTATCACCTCACGAAATCCTCATGGGCAGAGCCATGAGACTTCCAGCAGTTCCTGCAAATGCTCTTGTAAATATTACCAATGATATGGTATTGTACTATTGCAAAGGTCTGGCTGATGTGGTCCGCTCTTTTTCTCACCAGGTGGAGGCAACCACCTTGCCACCGATCCAAGGTCCAGGACACGCCCTGAAGGCAGGTGCCTGGGTTGTGATAAAGAAACACGTGAGGAAGTCGTGTCTGGAACCCCGTTGGAAAGGACCTTTCCAAGTGATTCTGACGACTACCACCGCTGTGAAGTGTGCGGGAGTTCCCAACTGGATTCACACCAGTCACACGGAAAGGTTGACGTGCCCCACAGAAGACGAAGTTGAAGCGCTGAAATTACCCGCAGCTGATAGGAAAGTACCAGGCACTGAGACAGAACAAAAAGAGCCTGAAAGCGAACAAGCAGAAATCGAGACAGAAGAAATATTTTCTGAGGAAGACGCAGTTGATCCTTTTGAGGACAACAGAGAAGAAGCCTCAGGAAGCGACAAGGATCTTGAAGGTGACAAAGTCCTGTCACAGGTGAAGAAGCAGGAGAGCCTAATAAGAGGAGGGCTTTCCCAGAAGTAGACGATACAGGCAAAGGAAAGGAAAACCTGATTGACCTCCTAGGCGAAGGAGACAAAACAGAACAGAGTGAAATCGTTCAAATTCTTCCAGAGCAGTTGCAGGTCCATCAGGTGAAAGCAGCGCGAAACGAAGACAAAGCATATCGCGAGTGAAATCAAAGACTAAAGAAATATTACAAGAAAGTGAAGGGCCAAAGTTGAAGGAGAAAAAAAAAGAAGTGTCTATCGTAATAACATCACCGAGTGAAGAAAAAGACACAGCCAAAGAACAAGACATCAGCGAGAGAGAATCAAAAGGAGATGCAAAATTGAAAAGGAAAAGAATACCGAGCAGAAGATATTCTGGTCCAGAGTGGGCATACACAGCCACTAACGATTGGTCAGACGAATTTCTATCTCTCAGTCTTGAAAACGAACAAGCAGAACGACACTTTGGTACTTGAAAAATGATACTTCATGAACATTACCGAATAAGAATAAGTGCAGGGGCCCTGTTAGGGGGCCCCTGCACTGCCCATGCCAGTGGCATGGGCAGTGCAGGGGCCCCCAGGGGCCCCACGACACCCGTTCCCGCCATCCTGTTCCTGGCGGTAATAGGATGGCGGGAAGGGGGTCAGAATCCCCATGGCGGCGCTGCAAGCAGCGCCGCCATGGCGGATTCCCTGGGCCAGCGGAAAACCGGTCTCAAATTTAACTGCGTGGTTTTCACTTGTATTAACAAAGATATATTATTTTACTTTAAGGGTGGTATTTTTCCAGTAGAGATGACTAATACACTTATCTCAAGGTTTTGTGCTAGGCTAGTTTCATCCTCTTTGAAGCAAGGTCAGCTTCTGCAGTTGCAGACAATAAAAGCTCTGATATAGAATTAATTGGCAAACTTTGTTGCAACTTGTGTTCCAAGGCTCCAAGGACACCTTATGCATAAATGAGTACTAGGAGAAAGACACTATTCATTGGTCAAAAGGAAGGCGCCCTATGAACCCTCCAATGGAAGACCCTGAAGAATTTGGAATGTTTCTTACTTAAATCCACCTGACAAAGAGAAGTCAGCCATTTTTCTACGATGTCATTTTGAAGCCCGGCCCAAGACGTTATTTTAGAACGAACCCTTTTGATGCCTTTTCTCTGTTGCAGAGAAAGAGACTTTAAAGAATTCTCACCCTAGAGACTTTAACTTGACCATGCAGTAACTTTTGCCCCATTCTCCTTGCTGCCGCAAGGAAAACTTGCTTTAACTTTTCCCCTTTGAAATCTGCCCCATGTTGATCGAACCGGTACCTGAAGGACGAAGACTTATTTTGAATGCTGATTGTATTTGGTAAATATGAAAGGATAATTGTATTATGCATTGTGTTTTCCTTCCTAGGTACCAACTGTTTTTTTTAATAGGGCCCAAGCTAGAAGTTTTCTAAATTTGAGTTGACTAAATTCATTTTGCATGAAGCCCCACATGCCACTGCTAATTAGAGGTTAGTTGAGGTATTCACTTGATGCACCATGCTAAATTGAAATCTTGTTATGCTGACCGATGTATGCAATTAGTCAAATTCAGTTGCTTATATTAGTGATTTGCATTGCTATAACTGAGTGCATTATAATCCACATTTTGCGAAGATTGCGTTTCTTCCGTCGCTGTGGACAGATAGTAATGTTCGTATATGTATACCATTTGATTTTGAGACTCACTTATATTGTGCTAGCTTTGTTAATATAGGGAAATAAATTCATTAACTTTCAATAAACTGGTGTGGTTATTCATGACTGAAAGGTCATGGTGGGTCAAAATACCGATTGTTATTGATTCTTAATGTGTTGTTTGATCTATTAATTGAGTATTGGGTATTGATTATAATGATTATTGATTATTGATTTGGGGGATCTGACTATTCTTGGATGAGGAGAACCCAACTCGGTTAAAAGGTCCACCGACCTCCGGCGTGTCCAAGTACAAGTAATTTATAAAGACTGGACGGGCTATCACATTCCTGTGGCCTCCTTGCGCTGGTGCACAATTGGTTGCCTAGCGCCCTATGCAGGCACCCTTGCTTTGTGGTTTAAGATGGCTGCAATACAGGGTGTTTTTGTGCAGGAAGGCACACCCTGCTGCACAAAAACAATCCTTTAAGGCTTTTTCCTCTTTCTATGTGTGCTGTGCAATGCATGCTTGTCACTCCCTTCTAGGGCCAGTAGGGCATCCCGCCCCACCTCAGGAATATAGCTCCCTAGGCCAGTCCCCCAATCCTTCTCAGGGATCCTGCTCGCAACCAGAGCTTCCTCATACTCCCTCAGCCACTGACATATGTCATCCCCCTTCTTGAACCCAGAGACTAGGTCTGTGGGTAGGTGAGGATTGTGCCTAACACTACAATCAATGCTGCCACCAATGGACTCTACCTGCAGTGCTGGTGAGTCCAGATTTGTCAGACTGCGCTCTAGAGCGAGTCTTTCCCTGTCAAAGACCCTTTCAGCCTGTGCCATCCTCTCCTGGACTAAGGCCTTCTCTACCTCAGCCCTTCTCTCTTCTACAGCTAGGTGGGCTAACTGAAGTCTCAGGTCCCTCTCTTCCCGCCTATCTCTGAGCTCCTCCGGTGACAGGGAATGGGAGTTGGCGCTGCTGCTAAGCAAGGACCCAGTAAGGGACTCACTATCTATGGGGTCCTCTCTCTCTACTGGTAGCCCTGGTGAGTCATTTTCTCCCTCCGTGTGTAACTCCCTGGGGGTCACTGACCCCCTATGGTGTGGACTGGGGACCCTCCCACTCAGAGTCCTCACTACTTTCTTGGTTCTCTTCAGGGTCACCCTCAGAACCATCCTCCAGTTGGCCCTGCTTTATTGGTGTTACCCTGTGCGCCTGCTCCAAATAATACAGGGCTCTCCTAAGGTCCCCCATATAGGATTCTCCACATACAGGTGCCTCTCTCCCTGCAGAATGCCTTTAACTCCTCTAGAGTGTATTCCCACAACTCATCCATGTCAAAGGTAGATTCCGTTTTGATGAAAGCAATACAGGTGTAAAATAAAAAGAGTCCCAAGTGCAAGTATATGTCACAGGTGTAATAAATTAAAATGACTGATTTGAGAGAACAGGAGAATAAAAAAAAGAGAACTAGAACATGTAATGGTCTAAGTGCAATTTGTGGTGCAACAATGAGTCACAATGGTATTGTGTAAGTGCAAGTCCAATCCTTACCGCTTCCAACCAATGTTTGAAATGGTGTTTCTGGTTGGCTAGGGTATGCACCTCAGCCAGGTAGAACCCATCCACTCTAGTCAGGGCAAGGGAGTTACACGTCCAAGATAACCACTGCTCACCCCCTTGGTAGCTTGGCACTAGCAGTCAGCCTAACTCAGAGTCAATGTGTAAAGCGTTTGCACAACACACACAAAGAAACAGTTCAATTAGATTGCGAGAAAGCTTTCCTCCCACTGGGGGCCTCATTTACAAGATTTTGGTGCAGGGCAGTGTCATAAGCATTTTTGCTGCGCTGCCCAGTGGCAAAACAAAAGGGGAGGAATGCACAGTACCTGCAAGATATGGCACATCCCTGTCCTTGTCCCCTGCGCTAGTGCACAAATTGCTGCCATGCGCCAATGCTGGCACCCTTGCCCCATTGTGCAAGGATGTCGGCACTGCTGGGATGATTGTTTTTGTGCTGGAAGGGTCACCTTTTGGCACACAAACAATCACAAGAGGCATTTTCCTCCTTCTTTGTGTGCTGCAGAATGTAGCACACATAGAGGACAAGACAGGGAGAAATAACGTTATTTCTCCCTGTTGAGCCACCCTTATGCCACCCCTAGGGTGGTGTAGGAAACTGACGCATTCCCAGGTTTCTGAAACCTTGTAAATCTGGTAACGTGCCAGATTCCATGGGGGAACACCCACAGCAGCACCCATGTAATGTCCCTTTCATGCAGCGTAATGCGTGAAAGGGGGCAATATCTACAAGGCCATTTAAAGCCATGCAAAGTGGCTTTGTATTGCATTGTAGAATAGGGCTCTGTAGACTGCACAACCGGTGTGCTTATAAATGAGGACCTGGGTTTGGTGTCATCCCAATTAGGGGGACAAGGCTGGGGACTTTCCTAAAATGTACCTGTCACAGGGCAGGCCCCTTTGAACTTAATTAAGGTCCTGGGCCCATCCCAACTTTTGCTGTGCCAGGTGAAAGAAAGACCTCTCCGTTCCAAGCCCATTGTCCCTGCTCTAAGAGATGTTTACCCACATCTTACACAGAGTATTCAAAAGGAAATTGGCCTCTAGCAAATTCAGGCAAACTAAAGGTAACTTTCTAAAGTTACATTTGCATCAATATATTTATTACATTACATATTAGATTGTGTTTTTATCAAATAGATAAATACATTGTGGAATGGAGTCTGTACCTGGTACATGCAGGTGAAAAATCATGGATGAAAATGTGAGGATTATTGCGCAATGGTGACCACCAACATTAAATAAGAGTATCCAATTAATAATATGAGTCCATTTAGATCTTCTTTTTTATTCTTCTTTCTTTTTTCAAAATAGACACATGTTCATAACAGCAACAGCTATATTCATAACAGCAACAGCTAACGCGTTTCGTCCATTCAACAGGACTTATTCAGGGCTGTAATATAATAAATACAACTCTCATACAGAACACACATCAATACATAAACTATGACACCAAAATATATGCATAAGAACAGAAAAAACATATAAGTAATTTACCCAATCACTATTGAAAATACAAGATGCAAAAAAACAATTAAAACAAAAATGACTAAAACATTCAGACAATAAATACAAACAGCACATAAAACAATCCTAAAACATGTTACTATAGCTAGCACCATTTTAAACATAAACAAAAATAATCATATATAAAATCCCCATAATCATTATTTTGATTCTCCCCAACCATATAGCAAAAAACATGATTTATAAATAATGTGCGCCAATAAATATAATTAGCAAACAATATTCAATGCAAAAAGCAATACTAAAATAATGACAACAAATATTTTCTAGACCATACACATGCCATCATATATATCAATGTATGAAATGAAACATACCATTGAATTCGGTTCCAATAAGTATATTGTTTCCAAAAAGTATTCGTTTTTTGCAACAACAAAAAAATTCATCTGTAAATGAACTTGCACTTTGTGAAAATTTAGATCTTGTTCTGGGAAGACCATTTTTAGACATCCAGTCTTATACCGGATTGATACTTGATTGTTAGATGTTATTTGACCCCAATTTAATTATATTTGGGGATTTTTGGTAGTGGTATACCTCAGTTGCATCAATTGGTCCCCTTTCCAAGATGGCCGACTCTATTTGGAATAATGAGTTTTTGTGGCTTGAAGGGAGCAGTATTTTAGATTGAAAATTTTGAGACACTAAGTGGGGTTGATTCTTAAATGTGTTTTCTTTTTATATCTTGGGTTGACTTAGTTAGATTTTCTCTTCATGATAATATGGCATCTTTTAGATTCTTTAATAACATTATGGTGTAATACCTAACCACTGTGTCTAGTTGGTTGCCATAATTTCTTCATCATTAAATGAATTTGAATTTTGTGCAAATTTAGATTTTGTTTGGGATGGCCACTTTTTAGATATTTAGTTATATATTTGAAAGATTGTGACTGAACCCTAATTTAATCAAGTTTGGGGAATCTTTGTGGTGATATATCACAGTTTCTTCTATTGGACCTCCCTTTAAGATGTCCGACTCTATTTGGAGGAAAGAGTTCTTGTGGCTAGATGGGAAGAGTATTTTTGATGGAAATTTGCAGACACTAAGGCCCTCATTATGACATTGACGGTAAGTACCACTTACCGCCATGCTGGCTGCCACCAACATACTGCCGCCACAGTGGACCACCGCCACCCATATTATGTCACACATAGCAATCTGTCACTATACAGCCTCACACACAAGTCCGCCAGCCCAAAGGTCAGTGATAAACTGGCGGTAGCAAAACCCACACCGTTTCGCCAACAGAACTACGCCTACAACATTATGACCCACGAACCACCACAACAGACATTCACTGGCGGTAAACCATTGGCGTTACATACCGCCACGATCAAAATACACACACTCATACAAAACAACACCACATTGGACAAATAAAATTACACACACCTGACACCCATTCACACACCACACCCACACCACTATCAAACACTCACACATATTACCCACAACCCTTTACGAATACAAACAATTGCTACAAGAGAGATAACAAGACCAAAGACAAGACCACAGCCACACTCCACCATCACCTCTACACCATCCACGCACCTTACATCACACACCCCCACACATCACCCTACATACCCTCACCCACATCATTCACACTACACCCATGGCACCACAACGACACCCCAGGTTCTCGGAGGAGGAGCTAAGGGTCATGGTGGAGGAAATCATCCAGGTAGAGCCACACCTATTCGGATCACAGGTGCAGCAGACATCCATCGCAAGAAAGATGGAGCTATGGCGGAGAATCATGGACAGGGTCAACGCCGTGGGACAGCACCACAGAACAAGGGATGACATCAGGAAGAGGTGGAGTGACCTACGGGGGAAGATGCGTTCCGTGGCAGTAAGACACCAACTAGCTGTACAGAGGACAGGAGGTGGACCCCCACCTCCTCCCCCACAACTAACAACATGGGAGGAGCAACTCCTGGCAATAATGCATCCTGAGGGCCTGGCAGGTGTAGGAGGAGGACTGGACTCCGGTAAGTCAAATCTCTATTACTATCACCCCCCCACCTGCATGCCAAAAAGATACCCCTACCCTTACCCTCACTCCATCACTCCGCACCATCACAACCCACACATCCCAATACCAAGCCCTGCATGAAACACCAATGCATGGACACCCATCACAGACCTGCATGGACACCTATCACCACTGCATGCACACTAGATAGCGGACCAAACAACTACTCACACAAGGCAAACCCATGCACAAGATGTCACACGCAGAAACAATAACACTGCATTTATATCCCCAAAGGTCCCCCACCCAATGTCACCGGAGAGGAGGTGCCAGCAACATCCAGTCCCTGCCCCAGGAGAGGCCCACAGTGATTACAGCAGCTCTGGACGCCTGGATCTGGATGACCAACCTGGCCCATCAGCGATCTCCGGACAGTCGGTTACCCAGGCACAGTCCCATACCACCACAGAGTCTCCCCCCTCAGAAAACACCAGCACAGTACCCACCCAGCTGGCTTATACCTCTGTCCCCAGGACACGTCAATCAGCAGTGTGTTAACCACTACAGGGACCACAGGCCACCCCACAAACACAGGACGATCAGGGACCTGGGGTCAGTGGCAGTGGGCACATGGTTCAGGGGACAGAGGCACAGGACATCAGGGATGCTGGGAAGACTGCTGTGCGACAGGAGAAAGACAGGCCCAAGGAACTGACTCTCCAGGAGGCACTCACCAAGATCATGGAAGCATACCACCATTCCCAGGAGACAATGGGCCAGATACTGGACAAAATGCATGAGAACCAGAGGCTGCAGGAGGGAAAGTACCTGGGGATCAGGGAGGACTTGAAGGACATAAACACCACCCTGGTCACCATTGCAGGGGTGCTGGCAAACATGGCCAACACTATGAGGGAGGCAGTGGCACACCACTGTGCCCCTACCACTAGCCAAACCAATGAACAGCCCTCCAACTGCACTGCCGCTAGTGGACAGGAGGCCCTGCCACAGGACGAACAAGCCACCAGCACCCCTCTCCCTGCAGAAGGAGAACCACCCCGCAAACGGTCCCTGCGATCCAGGCAGAAGCCATAGACTATTGCCAAGACCCCTGCCAGGAAATACGACTCTCCTGAATGTCACCCTTGTGTCTCACCCTGTCACCCTCTCCACCTTGAACTGCCATTGCTCCCCTTCCTATGCCCCTTGGACAATGCACCTGTGATCCACATATACTGGACTCTATCCTGGACTTTCCTCCACCATCAACCCAGCCCATTGCACACCCCCCTCTACTTATTAGCACTTAAATAAACACCCTTTGAAAAAAATAGAAGTATTGAGTATGTCAAATGATTTAACTATGTATTTGTTTAACAAGGTATAAACACTACAATACAACTGTACAGTAATGTATACATAGGAATGAGCTGTAGTTGGCTGCAGTCAGCACACCAGGAGCGATAGTGGGGCACAAATATCTGCAAATAGAGATGCCAAAGGATACAGTGAGTGGGCATAGAAGTGGGAAAATCAGCCTGCCAGTGACATGTCAAACACAAAACTGTCAATTAAAAGCGAAGTTACACTGTCTTACCTGTGTGTCATTGGAAGTATTGACAAATTATTGCACTTCTGTTGTCCTCATCCTCATCCTCTGCCTCCTCATCTTCACTGTCCACAGGGTCCAGTGCTGCCACACGTCTATCTCCAGCCTCATCCCCCTGCAGAAAAGACACCTGGTGACGTGAGGCAAGGCTGTGCATCATACAGCATGCCACGATGATCTGGCAGACCTTCTTGGGTGAGTAGCACAGGGAACCACCTGTGAGATGGAGACAACGAAACCTAGCCTTCAGGATGCCGAAGGTCCTCTCCATAATCCTTCTTGTTTGCCCATGTGCCTCATTGTGACGTTCCTCTGCCCTTGTCCTGGGATTCCTCACAGGGATCAGTAGCCATGAGAGGTTGGGGTAACCAGAGTCACCTGCAAATATCGAGGGACAACTGTTAGCCACACTCTAACCCTTAGGGCTTAGAGCATACCCATACCCCAACATCCACTGGCTGGGAACCAGGGCTCACCTATTAGCCACACCCAGTGCCTCTGGAGTTGAGCCATCACATATGGGATGCTGCTATTCCTCAGGATAAAGGCATCATGCACAGATCCGGGATACTTTGCATTGACATGGGAGATGTACTGGTCTGCCAGGCACACTATCTGCACATTCATTGAGTGAAAGCTCTTTCGATTTCGGAACACCTGTTCATTTCTCCGGGGGAGGACAAATGCAATATGTGTATCATCAATTGCCCCAATCATGTTGGGGATATGTCCCATTGCATAGAAATCAGCCTTCACTGTGGCCAAATCCTCCACCTGGGGGGAAAACGATATAGCAGAGCATGTGTTTAATCAGGGCAGACAACACTCTGGTTAGCACTATTGAGAACATTGGCTGTGACATTCCTGCTGCCAAGCCCACTGTCACTTGGAAGGAGCCAGTTGCTAGGAAATGGAGCAGTGACAGTAGTTCCACAAGAGGGGGGATCCCGGTGGGCTGATGGATAGCAGGTATCAGGTCAGGCTCCAAATGGGCACACAGCTCTGTTATTGTGGCCTTGTCCAGTCTATAGGTGAGGATAATGTGACTGTCCTCCATTGTTGCCAAGTCGACCAGGGGTGTGTACACGGGTGATGCTTCCATCTCCTATTCATCATCAGCAATTGCAATCTATTGGGTAAAACGGTGAGCAGCTGGTCAGTATCTCATATTTCCAAATACTACACTTCGGGCCAGATGTAGGAAGCCTTTTGCATGTCGCAAACTGCGAAAAACGCAGTTTGCGGCATGCAAAAGGCCAAACGCGATGCTCATCCTCAAATTATGAGTCGGTACCGACTCGCAATTTGAGGATGCGACTCGCAAATAGGAAGGGGTGTTCCCTTCCTATTTGCGACCGCATCGCCATGCTGAGTTGCTTTGTGACCGCGAATGCGGTCGCAAACCAACTCGCACTTAACACCCACTTGAAGTGGGTGGTAACTCATTCGCAAAAGGGAAGGGGTCCCCATGGGACCCCTTCCCCTTTGTGAATGTCGCTTAAAATAATTTTTCAGAGCAGGCAGTGGTCCAATGGACCACTGCCTACTCTGAAAAACATGAAACCAAATGGTTTCATTATTTTTTTGTATTGCAACTCATTTTCCTTTAAGGAAAACGGGCTGCAATTAAAAAAAAAAAACTGCTTTATTAAAAAAGCAGTCACAGACATGGAGGTCTGCTGTCTTCAGCAGGCCACCATCCTTGTGAATGCATGGACTCGCTATGGGGTCGCAAAATGCGACCCACCTCATTAATATTCATGAGGTGGGTCTTTGCGACCCCATAGCGAGTCACAGAAGGTGTCTGAGACACCTTTCTGCATACAATTTTGCGAGTTGCAAATTGCGAGTCGGTCTGACTCGCAATTTGCAAGTCGCAAAACTGTAGATTGCTACATCTGGACCTTCATTGCATATTGTGATTGTAACAGTATATTGTTGGATAGGTCCAAATGGTGCTTATGTGTACTGTGATGCAGTTAATTGCCATGGCCTGCCCCCCTGGAAAAGGCGTCCGCCTGTCCTGTATGGAGGGACATGTGGAAGTGAGGTAATTCCGCTGACATGTGCCATTGCGGGAGGCGTTCGAGAACCGCCGTGCAACTCCTCATTGGTTATCATTGGGCCCTGTGGGTTACAATAGCCAATGGTGATGTACGCCGGCAGTGAAGGGACACAACGACGCAGACGTGACCGCCATTTTCTATCTGTTTACTCACTTGCTACCTGACCTTCAACAGGAGAGGACCTACATTGCATGTGCTGCTGTGACCTGTGTATGGAATCGACCATGGCTCGCGTCACTGGGGAAAGGGCCCCTGCCTTCACTATGGCGGAGTTGGAGAGACTGGTAGATGGGGTCCTACCCCAGTATTGAATGCTGTATGGGCCTCCAGACCAACAGGTAAGAACACTGTGAGCATGATGCATGCGGCATGAATGCATGGAGTGCTCTATGTGAAGGCTTACTGTAAGGGGAGGTTGGTGGAAGGGCCCTGGGCAGCATGCTGCATGTATGTGTGGCCATGTCTGTGCGTAAGTGGATGTGAAGGGCTATGGTGGGCCATGAGTGTAACAGCCAGGACGGTAGAACTAATATCTTTCCCTGTGTCCATTTCCCTGCAGGTCAGCACCCATCAGAAAAAGGGTATATGGCATGCCATCGCCAAGGATGTTCGGACCCTGGGGGTCTACGTCAGACAGAGCACCCACTGTCAGAAATCGTGAGACGACCTGAGACGCTGGGCATGGAAGACGGCGGAGGCCCAGCTGGGGATGTCCTCCCAACGAGGAAGGGGTGCCCGTCGAACCCTGACCCCCCTGATAGCCCGCATACTGGCGGTGGCCTATTCGGAGCTGGATGAGCGCTTTAGGGCATCAAAGCAGCCACAAGGGGGTGAGTACAGTGCCCCAATATACAACTTGCACCTGGTGGGGTGGTATCCGGGTGGGGGATGTGGGCCTGTGGATGCCCCTAGGCCAGGCCGGCATTGCAGTGTAGGTCCCATGTTGGGCAGGGTCTGATGTAAAATGTCTCCAACCAAGCTAGTAGGCATCCACTACCGGGCGGGGATTCTGTGGGTCTCGGGTATGCTGCAATTGGCGTTAGGTGTCCATGTCCATGGGTTGGTTACTAGCATTGTGACTGGTAGTGCATTGCCTAGTGCGTAGGACTGTTCCCTGTGCGTGTGTGTCATGTACGCCAACGGTGGTGTTGTTGGCACCACTGACCAAGTGTACCCTTTGTCTCTTCCCCCCCTTTTTGTTTTGTCACCTTGTCCTTATGTGCATTAGCATCATCTTGCGGAGGAGCAGAGGCACCAGTGATGGATTGAGCTGCATCCCACAGGGCCCGGTAGGCCGAATCCACCGTTGGTGAGGGCACCAGTGTGATGGAGGGCGAGGGGAGCACCACGGCGGAGATTGGAGTGACCAGTTCGGACAGTGATACCTCCTCTGATGGAAGCTCCCTGGTGGTGGCGGACACCTCTGTGCCCACCCCAACTACAGGTACAGCCGCCACCCCCCTACCAGCACCACCCTTCCAGCAGCCCATCAGTGAGTTTCCCGTGCCTGCTCACACAGGAGGGTGGGCATCTCCTTCGCCCCAGGCACCTCAGGCCCTGCCCCAGTTAGCCCTGCTGCCCTGGGTGAGGAGGCTATTGACCTCCTGCGATCCATCTCTGTTGGGCAGTCAACCATTGTGAATGCCATCCAGGGGCTGGCAGCGCAAATGCAACAAACAAATGCATTCCTGGAGGGCATTCACACTAACATGGCGGCCCAACAGAGATCAATCCAGGCTCTGGCCTCCTCTCTGATGGTTGCTATTGTCCCTGTTTCTAGCCTTCCCCCTCCAACTTCCTCTACCCAATCCCATTCCCTTCAACCCCAACCTATCCCAAGCACACAAGCAGACCAGCATGCACACAAGACAACACACAGGAGTGGTTCAGGCAAACACAAGCACCACACTTCATCCCACAGGCACTCAATCAAACACCATCCAGAATAAGACATACAAACACCCACTGCCTCCACTGTGTCCCCCTCCTCCTCCTCGTCCACCTCCCTCCCAGTTGCGTCTCCACTCACACCTGCATGCACCACATCCTCATCCACTCCCACCATCAGCATCACTTCTATCACTACACGCCCCTCACTGGCAGTCACCACCCCCACATCCATGCACATGTCCCCTGTGTCCTCTTCCACTGTGTCAGTGCCCCCTCCTCCCAAAGTACACAAACGCAAGCACTCAGACACCCAACAGCCATCCACCTAACAACAGCATCCAGTCCATGCACGTGCACCCAAACACAGCAGACTGACACCTCCTACAACCACTTCCTCTTCCCACTCCCAAACTTTCACCCTCTTCCCGCACCCATCAGAAAAAGGGTATATGGCATGCCATCGCCAAGGATGTTCGGACCCTGGGGGTCTACGTCAGACAGAGCACCCACTGTCGGAAATGGTGAGACGACCTGAGACGCTGGGCATGGAAGATGGCGGAGGCCCAGCTGGGGATGGCCTCCCAACGAGGAAGGGGTGCCCGTCGAACCCTGACCCCCTGATAGCCCGCATACTGGCGGTGGCCTATCCGGAGCTGGATGAGCACTTTAGGGCATTAAAGCAGCCACAAGGGGGTGAGTACAGTGCCCCAATATACAACTTGCACCTGATGGGGTGGTATCCGGGTGCAGGATGTGGGCCTGTGGATGCCCCTAGGCCAGGCCGGCATTGCAGTGTAGGTCCCATGTTGGGCAGGGTCTGATGTAAAATGTCTCCAAGCTAGTAGGCATCCACTACTGGGCGGGGATTCTGTGGGTCATTAGCATCATCTTGCGGAGGAGCAGAGGCACCAGTGATGGATTGAGCTGCATCCTACAGGGCCCGGGAGGCCGAATCCACCGTTGGTGAGGGCACCAGTGTGATGGAGGGCGAGGGGAGCACCATGGCGGAGACTGGAGTGACCAGTTCGGACAGTGATACCTCCTCCGATGGAAGCTCCCTGGTGGTGGCGGACACCTCTGTGCCCACCCCAACTACAGGTACAGCTGCCACCCCCCTACCAGTTACACTGTCTTACCTGTGTGTCATTGGAGGTATTGACAAATTATTGCACTTCTCTTGTTCTCATCCTCATCCTCTGCCTCCTCATCTTCACTGTCCACAGGGTCCAGTGCTGCCACACGCCCATCTCCAGCCTCATCCCCCTGCAGAAAAGGCACCTGGCGACGTGAGGCAAGGTTGTGCAACATACAGCATGCCACGATGATCTGGCAGACCTTCTTGGGTGAGTAGCACAGGAAACCACCTGTGAGATGGAGACAACGAAACCTAGCCTTCAGGATGCCGAATGTCCTCTCCATAATCCTTCTTGTTTGCCCATGTGCCTCATTGTGACATTCCTCTGCCCTTGTCTTGGGATTCCTCACAAGTGTCAGTAGCCATTAGAGGTTGGGGTAACCAAGCAGCAGCTGGCAGGAAGGACAGGAGTCCTGCTGCTGGGACTCATTTGGACCCCCCACCACCAACCATGGTGGTTCAGCCGTCCGGGGCTGCTGGGGAAGAGCTGGAGCCTCCCCCTACCACTTCTAGCACTGCCACCAGCACTACCACCAGCACCGCCACCAGCACTGCCACCAGCACTGCTGCCAGCAGCAGCATCCCCAGTGGGCAGCCGTCCAAGGCTGCAGGGGAAGGCCTAGAGCCTCCCCCCACCACTTCTAGCACCACCACCAGCACCGCCACTAGCATCACTGCCAGCAGCAGCATCCCCAGTGGGCAGCCGTCCGAGGCTGCAGGGGAAGGGCTGGAGCCTCCCCCACCACTGCCAGCACCGCCACCAGCACCACTGCTAGCAGCAGCAGCCCCAGTGGGCAGCCGTCCGAGGCTGCATGGGAAGGGCTGGAGCCTCCCCCCACCAGTGCCACCACCACTGCCAGCAGCAGCAGCCCCAGTGGGCAGCTGTCCGAGGCTGCAGGGGAAGGGCTGGAACCTCCCCCCACCACTGCCAGCACCGCTACAGCACCACTGCAAGCAGCAGTAGCCCCAGCGGGCAGCCGTCTGAGGCTGCAGAGGAAGGGCTGGAGCCTCCACCCATCACTGCCAGCACCTTCACCAGCACCACTGCCACCACTGAGCAGCTGTCCATGCCGGCGGACAGTGTGTAGTCCTGCATCCATGGGCTGTTGTGCGCCCTGGCCCCAGGAAACCCAGATGAGAGACTGTGACCTTGCACTCCCCAAGATCTGCATCACAGGGCACAATTCCCCCTCCAGAACCAGTGGAAGAAGCCTTCCATTCACCCCATCCTCCACAGGATGAAGTTCACTGGGCACAATACCCCCTCCCGAGTCAGTGGGGATGCCATCCACTCACCCCATCCTTCCCAGGATGAAGCTCACTGGGCACAATGCCCCCTCCAGAACCAGTGGAAGAAGCCATCCGCTCACCCTATCCTCCACAGGATGAAGCTCACTGGGCACAATGCCCCCTCCAGAACCAGTGGAAGAAGCCGTCCACTCACCCCATCCTCCACAGGATGAAGCTCACTGGCCACAATGCCCCCTCTAGAACCTGTGGAACAAGCCGTCCACTAACCCCATCCTCCACAGGATAAAGCTCACTGGGCACAATACCCACTCCAGAACCAGTGGAGAAGCCGTCCACTCACCCCATCCTTCCCAGGATGAAGCTCACTGGGCACAATGCCCCCTCCAGAACCGGTGGAAGAAGCCATCCACTCACCCCATCCTCCACAGGATGAAGCTCACAGGGCACTATGCCCCCTCCAGAACCAGTGGAGAAGCCATCCACTCACCCTATCCCTCCCAGGATGAAGCTCACTGGGCACAATGCCCCCTCCAGAACCAGTGGAAGAAACCATCCACTTGACTATGCCCTTTCACTCTCCAGGACCAAGCAGTGGGCAAACCACCCACTTGAGAGACTGTATCCTTGCACTGCCCAGGACCAAGCAGTGGGCAAACCACCCACTTGAAAGACTGTGGCCTCTAACTCCCCAGGACAGCGCACAGGGCATGTTGGCCCCTCCAGGACCAGTGGTGCTGTTCCATCTTCCGGCTGAAGTGCCTCCCCATTCCCTGTCCCCCTGAGGTGCCTGTGTATTTTCAACCTGATGCCCCTGCAGTGTTCTCTCCGTGTTGTTGCAGGAGTAAGGTGGGGCCTTGGCCTATGTGTTCTGGCCCTGTGGCCCACACACATTGAGGGCTGGGCAGTGTCCCTACATTTGTACATATGTATATACGTTTGGAATTTGATGCACTTATTCATAGTATTTTATTGCATTACACTCACTTTCTTCAAATCATTTTGTCCTCGCATTATTCCTGAGGGGTACGGGGTAGATATGTTATGTTGCTGCTTCTGGTTGTGTGTATGGTATTGGGGGTGGGTGTGTGTGTGTTGCGTGTGTGTGTCACTCTCTTTTTCCTCCTCCCTCCCTTGTGTGCTAGGCAGAAGTACTCACTGTGGCCGTCTTCGCCGGCATTGGTGATCATAATGTAGCAAAAGGTAGACGAGCATGGGAAAGATTTGCAACTCAGGCACAATGTCGTCGTGGTTCTTCCCTGAGTCTCCACAGGTGAGTCCTGTTTCGGCTTTTGATGTCATTGGTACCGCCCCGGAAAAGGTGGCGGATAGGCTGGTCATAATAGGGTGGGCAGTACATTGTCTTCCGCCTGGATGTTGGCGGTTACCGCCGTAGTGCTTGTTGATTCCGCCCTGGTGGTCGGTGTGTTAAAGTGGCTGTCTGTCTGAGAGGTTTCCGCTGTGGTCATGATTCCATTTTTGTTACCACCGCTTTATCACCGAACGCCAGGGTTATAATGAGGGCATAAGTGTGCTGTATTTTTAAATTTAGGTCCGTTTGATATTTCGATATTAGAATTATTCATGATTGTTTATTCTCTGGATCCCCTTCTAAGATGGCCAACACTATTTTGAACAATGTATTCTGGGGCTTCGAGGGAGCCGTATTCAACATGGAAATTTTGAGATACTAGGTGTATTGGACTTTCAAACTTAGGTCCATTTGGCAATTGAGATCTTTTTTATTTGTATTTTTATTTGTGTTCTACATGGACATGTATGTAGTTGCAGCAGTAGTTGCACTGTCGGTGTGTCATTCACCCTTTGAATTGAGGGCTATTAGACGGGCGAGACCCTTTAAATTCTGGTCCTTTCATTGTCTCTGTTTTTTTTTGTCGTTCTGGGTCTACAATCATTGCATATTTTACTAAAACTTTGTTGATTAAGTTATTGATATTTATATAGAATGTTAGTATACTAATTGATGCGAGTCTGGCCCCTGAACTTTGAATTTTCTCCCAAGTGGGTTGTTATGTAAGTTTAGTAATACTGAATTTTTTTATATCTTTGTGGTAATTATGAGGGAGTGGTTTTCTCGTTTTTGGATATTTTCCTAAAAACTTTGGTTTAATGGAAGTGAGATATGGTGCTTATGATGTAATGAGTCCGTCCTTCTTCCTCCTTTTGCTGAAGAATGTTAACATTTGTCAATGGTGATTTCGGGATATAATATTAGTTCCTTATCTACAATTAGGTCCTAACATTGAGCATATTTAATGCTCTGTTTGCAAAAAACGAATACTTTTTGGAAACAATACACTTATTGGAACCAAACTCAATGGTATGTTTCATTTCATACATTGATATATATGATGGCATGTGTATGGTCTAGAAAAAACTTTTTGTAATTATTTTAGTATTGCTTTTTGCATTGAATATTGTTTGCTAATTATATTTATTGGCGCACATTATTTATAAATCATATTTTTTGTCATATGGTCGGGGAGAATCAAAATAATGAGTATGGAGATTTTATATATGATTATTTTTGTTTATGTTTAAAGTGGTGCTAGGTATAGTAACCCCTTTTAGGATTGTTTTATGTGCTATTTGTATTTATTGTCTGAATGTTTTAGTCATTTTTTGTTTTAATTGTTTTTTGTGTAGCCTGTATTTTCAATAGTGATTGAGTAAATTACCTATATGCTTTTTCTGTTCTTATGCATATATTTTGGTGTCATAGTTTATGTATTGATGTAATTTCTGTATGAGATTTATATTTATTTTATTACAGCCCTGAAGAAGTCTTGTTGTGTGGACGAAACACGTTGGCTGTTCCTGTTATGAATATGGCTGTTGCTGTTATGAACATGTGTTTATTTTGAAAAAAGAAAGAAGAATAAAAAGAAGATCTAAATGAACTGATATTATTAATTTGATACTCTAATTTAATGTTGGTGGTGCACCGTTGGTCAATTATCCTTATAGTTCCTCTCGGTTAACACCTTGGCAGCAGATCTTACAACAAGTGCACACGTCCAGAAATATTTGATGATTATTGATTTTTTACTATATGTTTGGTAATAGGAGGTAGGTGCATGGAAGTATAGCCGGCAGCTGTGTTATTTGTATAATATCATGGATGAAAATGTGATCTATACTTTGAAATTCACAATGTGTGAGTTACATCCTGACCAGTGACAACGTCATATTGGGCCTAGTCACTGTAGGAACATGCCATTTCTAATGTCACACATGTCCCACTCTTAAGTATTATGCACCTTACCTAATGGGCAACAAGGTTTGCTTAGTAATGACGTATTTAATATTTGAAACCAGGTTTTACTGTCTTACAATAGGGTGATTTGGCAGGTTTGTTCAGCTACTGTTTTCAGGCTTCACATGGTACACCTGGAGCAACATTTTCCAGGCTCATTCTGTTGTTAGCACAATAGGTACTGCAGTCCACAGGTGGCATTTAACTTCCAGGCTCTGGGTACATTCTCTATAACACACACTAGGGACCTATAGACAAGTTAAATATGCCAATTAGGGATGGACCAATGTAACCATGTTTAAAGGTGGAACACAGGCACTTTAATCTTGCTTAGAGGGTTAACAGTTGGCAGAGTTTTATATCCAGCAAAAATAGGTTCCAGATGAAGCCAGAAAATCTGAGGTGACCATGCAAAGTAACACTTTAAAAATACCCAGAAAACATTAACCTTTGCTGTAAAACATGGGAGAGAAATAAAACACCCATCTAGTCGCAGAAGTGCACATTGTGCAACAAGTAAGGAATCTTGTGGTTCATGCTTCACCACACTGTGTGACCCTTGACAATTAATTTATTTCACTGTGCCTTGTTTTTCTTCATCAGTGCAGGAAGTGTGCTCTTCAAGAAAAACTCAATTGTATATGGTTGAGTAGATTATACGTTTGCAACACAAAAGGAAGATGGATGGGGTGCTGGAACCTTTCAACAATCACTCTCAGTCATTGATCTGATGTGAAAGTTTTAGCACTCCGTCCATCATCCTTTTGTGTTGCTATAGGTGCCCTAAGTGGCCAGGGTATGCCCAGACATTGGTCCCTTGCTCATTGTGCCACTGGATTCAAGCTATTCTGGCTGATGAGGAGTGATACCCTGAAACTGGTCCCAGGATGCTTCTTTTCTGTCCAGGTAGGACCTGGTCTGGCAGTTCGGGCTGGACTGTTCCCATGGGGGGCAGGGTCAAGACTGAGTTACATATGGCTGGGTCCACATTGGGGGGGCATGGTGAGCAAAAGAAGGATGTTTTAAACCCAGATCTGTGACTGGGGGGTGAGTGTTTGAAAAGTTTCAGTACTCCATACATCATCCTTTTGTGTTGATTATAAGTTTGCTGAAGTTATAAAACAACATAGGGCATATGAGACATGCACTTGATATTTTCATCCATGCTTCTTGGTTCGTAACGGCCTGGTATACATGGCAGTGGTGGAATGACTTTTCAAGTTCATGTATAGAAAGAGATATTACCAATAAATGCCACGCATTGCAATGATATAATACAATGAACTAAAATGAATCCCTTTCACGTGCTAAAGCAGTGTTTGTCTTTAATTTTGAAGAGGCTGTATCATATTTCTATGACACTTGTTGCACAAGTCAAATATGTTGACATTGTATGGTTTTTATAGCTGAGCCAGGCCCTCAACTCTATTCTGGCTCCTATCACTCTATTATTTCTTGGCTTGCCCACCTCCACACCATGTACTTGTGATCATGCAGCATACTTACAGTATAAGGCAAGATACATTCTAGAACGCTTAGCCAAACATGTTAAATAGTTTCTTTTCCTGGTGATACGTATTACATGCCAATTACAATATCATGGGTTGTAATGTAAACAGAGGAGAACTACTGGTTGCAGATTATTATTCTTTAGAACACCCCAACCCCATTACTGAACCCTCCTTGGGGAAGGAGATTTTGCTTTTCCCGCTCATTACATTTCAGTTTAAGCATTATATCTAATCACTTTCAAAGAACACAAGATGCCACTGATCTAGCATGGTAGCTTTTGCACAGTTTACATTTGTCTGATGTGTCAGGGGTTTGTCTGTTATGTGAATTAGCAGCATATAAATCAAGACTAAGCTAAAAATTTAAATGTTTCTTAACACAAATCATGGATTCCACCCACCCACAGATGGGTAGTCAGAGCACTGCCATTTTGGGCAGTAGTCATGCAAGCAGTTGGTCACAATAGAGGAAGTGGGACACACGAGTTTGAGAAGTGGGCTAGGACAGTGATGGAAGTTGACTTTGCCAGTGGTGGAAGTGGGCCGCACCTGTAAAAGAAGTGGACCATGCCAGTAGTGGAACTGGGCCATACCAGTTGTGGATGTGGGCTGTGTCAATGGTAGAATTGGGCCACACCAGTAGTGGAAGTGACATGCATAAGTCGTTAAAGTTGGCAGCGCCCTCCCCTAAACATTTTTGGTACCTACACTTATTTGTTTACAGACTAAGCCCTATACACATCCATATATAAAACACCCAACACTGTAGCTGAGCAATAGACATTTGGCCATCCACTTTAGTAATTAAGGGGCTCATTGCGAGTGTGGCGCTCCATGTACTGCCATGGCAGCGTTGGCAGTCCGACCGCCATCCGGTTCGCAGTCAGACCACCATATGATGGTGGTCTGATCGGTGTATATGTGGGCCTATGGAGCAAAGACTGTCACAGTCCTTTTGGCACTACCAGGCAGCACAGACCGCCACGGCCATCAGGATGCAGAAACAGGCCTGCAGAGCCTGTGTTTCTGCTGGACACACTATGAGGTTGCACACCAACAATTTGACCATGGCGGTCCAACCACTATATCTCAGTAGGGGGAAACAGGGAGCATAAATGGACACACTCACCTGCAGGCAGCCATACGCATCCAGTGCTGCCGTGGTGCCCATCACACATTCCCTGCCACCGCTGATGATCAATGAAGGTCCACAAAATGCACACTGCTACACAAAAACACAACTCTACTCATCTCAGGCACAGGGACAGTGAAGTGTTTACAACACTGTCTCAGACAACACCAACAATGCAGCAACATCACATTTATAAATACTACTCATACACTCAGATTGCACACATACCATGGACTGTCATCACATTCAACACATACATGTATGGATGAGACATGGAACACATACACCACTATCATTAAACAGCCCTGCAATGGATACACACATAACCTACATTGCAAAACAATGGAAGGACAATGGGATGCACAATAGACGAAGAGACAAATATACAAAGATCACTATGCAAATAATACCTGCAGAATAGGGATGGCAGCATCAGGAGCATTTGCACAGGAACTGGCCCTACAGGTTCCTCAGGGAATAACAATAGCAGACCCAAATGACATGGCTATCTGCATATGGAATGTGGACATGCAAGTCAACAAAGCACATACAACTCCCACTGCATAGGACATACATCTACATAGCAAGGTACACACAGCTAAACGGACACATGCACAGTCAAATGCAAATAAAGATAGCACGATTGAACACACTCCATGTCTGCACAAACAAAACTCAAGCTGCCAAACATTAGATAATCCATATCAGTGGGACAAGTCTAACATCATACATGTTCACATTGGACAACACAAGTTGAAATACTTACCATATCAAACAGTACACAATGCTATGACACCAACATTTCATTTACACCCATATATCCATACAGTCAACATATACCCTTGTCTTGAGAGACACTAGCACTGCCTCAAAGTCAGATACTGCAAACAACAGCAAATGGATCAGCAAGCAGGCTGCAACACACAAAACTTTAGGCAGACAACACAAGTTACTCAGGAACAACATAAAGCTAGAAAAGGAATTGCAGGACAAATGTGTACCGAAAGAACAACTGTTTATTATTTTCCAGACTTAAAAAGTCCAAGGCCATTGGCCAGTCCATTTTGAAATCCGCAGGCACATCACTGTGCTGTCACTTTACTCCTAACTTCCAGGAAGACTCTACAGGCAGAAGCATCAAGTGAGCCGGCAGGAAGGCACCTCAGGGATAATCTTTTGGGGGGTCAGATTTGGGATGGGTGGGTTTGGGTTTAGGAGGGGTGGACTGCTTCTTAGGAGGGATGAGCTTTTTCTTGGGAGGGAGGGCTATGGGTGTTTGCAGGGGGCAGGTGTGACAGGGGAGGGCTTGGAGGCAAAAGGGATGGGTTGGGAGGTGGGCTGTGGCCTCTTGGGATTGGGGTGGGGTAGAATGAACAGAGGAAAGGGCAAGATCAAAAGATCAACCAAATAAACTTTCTTTGGAATATGGGGGGTTCAGCAGAAGGGGTGGGAATTTGGAGGTCAAGGGAGTAGTAGTATGCTGTGTTGGTGGGGATGTCTTAGGTCTGTGCTTGTGGGAAGAATGCTAGGGTGTGGGTGGTGTCTGTTGCTTTGGTGAGTGTGGGTGTTTACATGTCTTGGGGGACTGGGAGGTAGAGGTGCTGGGTGATGTGCGAGTGGTGAATGTATGTTTGCCTGTAGTGGTGGATGTCTTTGTGTCTGTTTGGGTAGTGGACAAGAGCACCAAGAAATCAGCTCTCAGACACAACCACTAATGTTCCACGCTTACAAACTGCATTGTAAAGCAGCACCAACAGCACCAAAGAAATGGTCACCAAAGTGAAAGACTTCAACTCTCTGGCAGCAAGATCCATCAGTATAAGTCCTTCTCAGGGCCACTTTGCCCTGCTGTCCCTTTTCTCATGCAACAATACCACCAACATCCACAAGAACTTTGAACTCCAAATGGACCCTTCCACCATCAAAGCCCTCCTGCCCATCTCATACAATATCCAGAGAACCAACCTGACCACCAGGTTCACCACCACCACTCAAGAAACTACAACAACCATGCAGTCCATACACTCCGGGTCACTCTCGGACCCTTGCTCTAACAACATCTCCATCAATGGGCTAGATTCCATCAGTGCAGCCCTCACCCAAATCCTAAATGACTCAGAGCCTCATTACGAGGCTGTAACGCTGACTGTTGGCCCACCAGGGCCGTGGAGAGGAGACCACCGCAGAGCTGGCAGTCTCCCCCCAGCTCTATTATAAGATTTCCACTAGGCTGACTGGCGGAATCCTCAGAGGTCTGAGTTTTCCCCTGGTCAGCCCAGTGGAAACCATGCAGCGGCATTGGCTCCAATGTTTACAAAAAACAATCACTTCTAATAAAACCAAAATATGTTATACACATACTTAAATTAAGTAAAAACATATTATATCAACTAAATCTTTACTATTAACCTAAAAAAACTAAAAAATGTATAACAATACAAGCCCAAAAAAGTGTTAGCATGAACTACGAACATTTAAACATAGGCTAAACATATATATATATATATATATATATATATATATATATATATATATATTCAAACAAAGTTGTCCATGGATGAAAAGCGCACTCCAAACAGGATAATATTTATTTATTTTGGGAATGCAGCAAAGCCAGCAACATACAACTAATTCTTTATCATTTCTTCAGGCCTTACAGGTTTCAGAGATCTCCTTACTTTTTCACAGGCCAAATGCTTGAGTTCAGCAAATAATTGCAAGCCCTTGATTTCTCTGTTAAATGCCAGTTCTGCCCTAAGTGAGTTGCAAAGTGCATCATGGTAAAAGCAGTCCTGCACATTTATATTTTGTCTTTAGTAGGTTTACATTTCATCCTTTATGAGTTGCTGAAGCCAAACAAACATTACTGCACATCTAAACACTCTACTCTATTGTCACAAATAGGGCAACAGGATGGAACAATTTTCAGCAAAATCTTGCAATTGTACTTTGAATTTCCCTTCTAGGGTGGGGTAATAAAAAATAGTAATTAACCAAAAATAGGAAAAATATTGTCCAAAAAGCTGAAAAAGTGCAAAAATGATGTGAATCCAATACAAATCCCTCAAAGCAATCCAAAGTATGTTGGAACCATAAAAAACTCAAAAAGGTGTTTTAAAAATCATAAATGTCCTAGGAAAACCGAATAAAGGAAGTCACATTAAAAAGCATTGTTTTAATATAAACCAAAATTGATTACCTTAAAAAAAAGATAACTTGCCACTGCCCATACCACACGTTCATAGACAAAAACTTGTGAAGTACATTAAAGGCCCAATTATGAGTCTAGTGGTCACAAGACCATCAGAATTGTGGAAGGCAGTGGGACCACCATCAATGTGGTGGTCTGAGCACCATATTTTAACAACAGTGGTCATGCCACAGTGAGATCCCCAGCACCACCAGGATCAGAGATCACGGTGGTCTAGAGGTTGCGGTGGTCTTAATCCACCAGGGCAAGCAGCACCGCCATGAAAAGGCTGGCGGAGAATGGGTGCAGGGGGGCCCAGGAGTGTGCAGGGTCCCCTGGTCAGCACCCTCTCCATGTTCACTGTATGCTTTGCAGTCAGTGAACATTGCAAGGGTGCTGTTGCACCCTGCATCCTACAGCATTGCCGCCAGCTCAATTATGAGTCAGCGATAATGCTGTAGGCTGTTTCCCACTAGGCCAGCGGACATAAACTGAGGATTCTGCCCGCTGACCTAGCAGGAAAGTCTTAATGGGCCCTTCGGGGAGGTAGCACTATGGTGGCAACATCCCCGTCTGAAGTTCGGCGGCGGTCTAAACCATCTGCGAACTCGTAATGAGGCCATAAATACCCTACCTGCAAAACACATTACACACCAAAGAATATATATACATAACCGTTAAACTTCAAAATATACCTTAAATCTTAAACATATGATAGCGATACATGAATTAGTGTACAGAAACGCAAACCTAAAACTATTGAAAAACAAAAATACATCTAAATATAACCAAACAAAAAACATCCAAACAACACTATAAAGACATTCTAGACCTCCCTCAAATCTCCTCACTCTCAAAACCTTTAATAATTCCTTAACAAAGACTTACCTGTTCCAGCAAACAGAAGTACCTTACCTTGACCTAGGTCTGGGAAAACAGATGGAAAAAAACACAAATAGATTACAAATTAGAAGTTAGCAGAAAAAATGCCTACTAAGAAACTAAAAAACAAATATCTCCCTATAGAAATGAATGGGAAATAATGTACAAATGTTGAATATTGTATAAAACAATTAAAACCAAAAATGTTTTTAAAATCCTACAGTTTAAAATTGTTTTCAAAATTGTAAAAATATAACATTTCACATAAAAACATTTCTAAATATGTTATTTTATCAAAAATGTTGTTATATGTTTTAATTTTCTTTATAAAAATAGCTTTTGTAGAACTAATGGATATGTTAATTAAAATGAAAATTAACATTTATTAAAATATGAATATAACTAAATAAATTTAAACATTCTACATTTATAATGTGCATATCTTCAAAATTACTAACTTAATTTCTACTTTAAAATAGATATTTTTTTTAAATCTCCCTAATTTCATCTCTTAAAAAACCAACATCCCACTACTAAAAAAGTAAATATTTATATACATTATTAAAACTAAATATAAACATTTCATCAATTTCATAACTAAACATATTCTTACTAAAAAAACAAATAAAAATAAACAAAAACAATAAAACACAGTAGAAACTACTGCAAACGAATTAACACTTGCAAACGATATTACATACAATGATATTTTCTGCATCCATATTTTTCACAATGATATTAAAACAACAGTAAAAAATATATTTTTACATTCGGTATTCCTTTTTTTAAATATATTTTATATTGAGCAGATTTGTGCAAGATAAAAACAGACATTATACAGAAAAAGGAAATAAGTACAGCACTTTTCTTCTACACAATGTTCTTCAAAGGACAGTACAAGAAGCCAATGATTGTTCAAAATTTATATAGCATAAGCGAGAGACAAATACATAAATCTAGTAAAGTATTGAGTAATGAATACCAAGAATCACCTAAAGTACAAGTGTGCTATACAATGAAAACTAGTTAATAAAAGATATTCATCTCTAGACTAAGCTGGAGATCAAGGACTGCGCAAAATTTACATTAACATAATCATGAGAGAGATCTCTAAGCTAAGCGAGAAAACAAAACTGTGCAAACAATGGCAGAAACAAATGCATAGATCCTATAGAATGTCAAACATTCAGGGGTTGATTACGAGTTTGGTGGTCAGACCGCCATAGTGGTGGCTACCAAAAGGTGCAATGTTGGCAATTATACAGACCGCCATATTATGAGTCACACAGGCAGGACTGACAAAAGGCTGCCAAATATCTAACACCGCCAGTACTTTGGAGAGCAGAAAATAGGTGGTCTGACAACCACCACCAACAGCCCGTCAACCAACCACTGAATCTATGATATAAGTACAAAGTCAAGGTGGCGGTCAGAAGTGGTGGTCTGACAATGGCACAGCACCACATTGGATGGATTTGAAAACAACACAGCTGTCACACATTGCTACACCCAACACACCTGCAAACATTGTAATACACAACCCTTCACACACCACAATCCTTTGCATCCACAACGCAAAACATTGTAGCCAGAGCGCATGATAAAAAAAGAGAAAACCATAGAATAAGCACCCAACAAAACTTACACTAAGCACAAATCCCATACCCTCAACACACCCCTATCATATTTATTTGCACCACACTTTTCCATTTAATCTTTGTCACCTGTTTAATTCCCACCACCTATCAAATTTATTTTATCACCACCACGTCACCCCAGAAAAATCCTTGTTCACTGAAGATGAGTTAAGAGTCGTGGTGGATGAAATCATCAGAGTAGAGCCACATTTATTTGGAGCCCAGTTCTAGCACACTACTACTGCCAGGAAAATGGAAATGTGGCAAAGGACACACCACAGAGTAAATGCTGTAGGCCCCATCCTGCAGACAAGGGACAACATCAGGAAGAGATGGAACGACCACAGGGAGATGGTCCGTTCCATTGCATCCAGGCACCAGCTGCCTGTCCAGAAGACTGGTGGAGGGCCCCCACCTCCTCCCTTACAATTAACATCATGGGAGGAGAATGTCTTGGTCATCCTGCGTCCTGAGGGCTTGACAGGAATACCTGTGGAAGTGGAGTTGAGGAAGTCACAACAAAGAAATATCACCTAAATGTATTGTCATGCATGTTCACTGCTCACATTTTGCCAACTTCACTGTCAAACCACTCAACAGCCTAGTGTCCACCTGTCCATAGCCCCCTGTCTGCCCTCCAATGTATGAACTAGACTTACCTGGGGCAACAACAACTCTGTATAGTGTGTGTAATACAAGGATTGACCGCATTTAGATTCCCAGCAGGCACTGTTCCACCATTACAAAAACCTGAACAGTGTATCTTACTCTAAATTACCTTAATTGTCACCTCCATGCTGGAATGTACACACCTGAGAGGATACCATCTGTAAATTGTGTTGGTAGGACAGTCACTAACAGGAATGCTAAGGCCAGGAGGCACTGCTACTGTCACTCCACTCAGCCACCACAGTGTCCTCTGCTCCAATGACCCTTCTCCCTCTACTCAGCCTTTGAACTGTACTCACCTGAGAGGATTATATCTGCACACTGTGTGTAGTACTTGGAGTAACATGACTGTCCATCCCAGGACGGCCAGCCCCTGTAACTCTAATAACCACACCAATGTCCATATGACGTTGTGCATCTGTCTGTGAATGCACAAATCAAGTTTTGCCACCTGGGAGGGACCAAGATAGAGATAAGGGTACACTCTGTATTATGGCTAAACACCTAGATTGATCTTGAGCAGCTATGGCTAGATGAAAATATTGTGGACAGGAAAGACAGCTCAACCTGTGTGCCAAAACAGATAGTGACAGATCAAAGGTCCCAAGATGCATCGTATGAATGTTACTGGCAGCAGGCACATTCACAATGCACTGACCACATCATGACAACTACTACATATACAACAATGTCCTGGGTCTGTCTGCATAACAATCAACTAGGTCTTAAAATGATCTATAACAAATCCTGCTCAGCCACAGTTAAGCCTGCCCTGTTGGCAATAAATGAGTCTATGACCATCGTTTCAAGTGCTAATAAGCTCAGACATTCTGGAGCTGGTTGACTGAGATGGAATTGGTATGTTACCCAAATGTCAGGTCAATACAACTGATAGCATGTGTACCTGTCACATAAGGGAAATCTGCAAATACAATGTATACCTGGCCTTAGCCAAATGTCACTGTTTACTATTGGAGGTAGATATCACAATACAACTTGTAACATTGTATCTCTCAAATCAACAGGTCTAGCAACCACTGCGAATACTGAGCATACTTAAGAGACTGCCACTAACCCCATGGATGAAGCTCTCTGTGAGGGCACCACTCCTGGACATCTGGATGGTGAGGATGGTTCTGGCCCATCCGAGCAACCTGGTCAGATGACACTGGTGAGCCTCACCGTGACCACATCGACTCTTCCCAGCCCTATTGCTTCAATATCTCAGGCTGCCAGTGGCCCCCAAACCTGTGTCCCCAGGATTGAGACAACCATCTTGTGCCCTCTATTCCAGGATCCTGAGTAACAGCAGAACACCTCCAACAATGATGATCCTGGAACCATTGATGGGGGCAAGGTGTGCCACGGGTGCAGGCACATGGGGGTAGGGTGTGTTGGAGGGATGGTGTGGGGCTGTGGCATGATGCTGCTGGGCATAGTCCTGGCCAGGACACCCTCTGCTAAGTGTTGAGAGCCTACCAACAATCCCAAGGTGTGATGTGCCAGGTACTTTCCGAAATCCGGGAGATGAAGCAGCTGCAGAAGGACTTCCATTGTGAGTCTGTGGAAAAGTGGGAGGTCACCAATACCATCCTGGCCTCCTTGACAGGGGTGTTCAGAGAGATCAGTAGCACCTTGATCAGGGCCCTTGAGCAACACCACACCTCTTCCTTTGGCCAATCAACACCAGCCCCTTCAACATCTGTTGCAGTCACTTGAAGGGAGGTCTTGTCAGGTGAAGGACCCACCTCTGACACCCCTGCCTCTGTAGCAGCAGATCCCTCCCACAAATGGAACGTCCACCCAAGACTCCAGGAGGTGCGAATAGCAAGACATCAACCACTGCCAGCAAGTGACCTCTCCTTGAAGGAACTCCTTTGTTTGCCACATATTCACTCTGTTATCTGCTCTTTAACCACTTTCCATTTTCCATGGTATTGGACACTGAGCCCTTCACTTTACTTTTTTGTTGTCTCACAGTTATAGCCTGTATATATGTAAATAAACACATCTATCACAAAAATACTGCCTACTACCATGTTTTCAAAATTTTGAAAGGTTGAATTGTAAACCCATCTGATGCACATGAGGAAGACATAAGATGGTAATGGAAGGAGGGATATGTATCAGGTAGTGTCATGCTGAGAAGAATTAGCAACAAAATGACACAAGTGTCTGGTCAGACCAAACATTGTATTGCACAGTACAGCACATAGGTTATTAAAATGCCTGTCCTGTCATAACCAGGAATGGCAGAACCATCTTGAGTAAGGCTAGATATCACAAAGGTACAGTCCCCCAGACCACAGAACAAAGAGCTTTGTCAGACCTTGTCCCACAGAATAGGCTAAGAAATTAGTGTATCTTTTCACTAGCCAAAGCCTTATCACTTACCAAAACCATGTCTGCCAACTTAACATATGCCATAGCACAAACAGAGGGCAGTGGAACCGTCCCTGATCATAGGTCCATCCCATTACAATGATCAGGCATTTGGTGGCATAACACAAACCTATGTCAGTTTTGTGGCACAGGCACTGTCGCCTGCAATGAGGAACCACATTGACAGCTCCACAAAGTTCATACAGGATCATTGTCAAAACAATGTGAAGGGAGCATTCATGTATTGCACTGGATGACATGTTTCAAGGGCACATGATCACACACATGAAACAATTGGACCTACTCACCACATCAAACATGTGTATTTTGCACTTCAGGACTTCATCCATCCACTGTCCAAGCTGCTTTGGCACAGGACTCATACACTCCATATCTGTGACCAACATTACCTGGATCAATCTATGTCCACTTCATATGAGTCCTGGATAAAACACAAACCAAGGAGTTTAGGCATGAAAAATCATACATATGACCCAAACCTCATATCAAACTTCAGAACTTGACACAAAAGCAGCTCATCAAGGTAGCAACATTTCCACGTCTAACTTAGCAAGCAAACTTTGGCTTTATACTGCATAGCTTCATATCCCCTGTTCATAGAAAACAAATTCCCTACTCAACACATCCCAGCCCCTACAGTTCTCCATACAGTCACAGTAATCACATAACATTACATACTTACACTGAAGTGAAGGAATGATTGATGAAATCTGCTCGCATGTCTTCACCTTCCTCTTCATCACTGTCATGCCCATTTAGTATTCATTGATTCTCATATGGTGGTATTGCTAGCTCCCCTCATCTGGGATATATGGGATATCTCTCCTCAGGGCAATGCTGTAGAGCAAGTAGCAGGCCACGATGATCTTACATGCTTTTTCTGGTGTGTAGAGGAGGGCTCCACCTGTCTTGTCCAGACACCTAAATCTGGCTTTGAAGAGCCAGAAGCCTACTCCAAGACACATCATGTTCTTCCATGGGCATTGTTGAAGCGGACTTCCCCTGTTGTAATTGGGTTCCTCAACCGGTGTCAACAATCATGGGCGGTTTGGGTATGCAGAATCCTCTGTCATGGAATGGGACATATGTAAAACTATGAGTCCCTCTCATCTGAATTTTTGCTGCAGACATTGCATACAAACAGACATGACATATGTGACTTTCCAACCAGCCAGGTCCTCTCTGGGGACAGTCATGACAATCAGCTGTGAAATTGCGCTGTTCTGTATGATGAAGGCATCATTGACTGAACCCGGATAATGGGCACAGACCTGTGATATATGGAGGTCTGCCAGACAAACAACTTGGACATTGATGGAATGGAAGTTCTTCCTGTTACGATAGACTTATTCATTGTCATGTGGTGGAACCAAGGCACCATGTGTACCATCAATGGCTCCCACAACATGTGGGATGTGTTCCAAACCATAGAACTCAGCCTTTACATGGATGAAATCCTCACATTGAGGAAACCGGATGCAGGTGTTTTAACACTGCTAAGAGTACATCCTTCAATAAAAGAGTACACATAGGCTAGGACAACCCAGCAGATACAGCAATTGTATTTTGAAAGAATCCTGTGGCCAGAAAGTGCAACACTGCCATGACTTGTGTAATGACTTGTGTAATTGGTGGCATGCTATTTGGATGACGAATGGTAGGCATCAGATTTGGCTCCAACTGAAAAAAGAGATCAACAATTGTTTGCCAAATTAGACGGTAGATATGTATAATATGTCTTTCTTGTATGTCCTAAAAGTCTGGCAGTGGACAGTAGATACAAAGATGTCTCATCCTTCCCCTCCCTGGGTACCTATGTAGGACAAGTAATGAGTATAACCACAACTCTATTTGTCCCTTGTAACATAATCAAGCATGTGAATGACCAAATGTGACAAGGCATGTCATAAGTTGAGGACATGATACACAGTACACATCACCACTATCAATGACACAGAATCAACATGTTTCCCCCTTGCTTTATCAAAATTGTATACAAATCATCTACCTGAACAACAAGAATTTGTGCCACTCGGACTGTGACTTGATGTCCTAAAACTTAAATTACCAGGAGGGCTGTGCCACAAAGCAAATTGCCAAATGTGTCAGGCAATGTACAAAAATGGTGTACAACTAGAGGACCCACATTACAGTACAGGACAACAACTTATTATTGGTATTAACAATATTTTTGGAGTTATGAAACATTTTTATTAGCCATATAACACATTTCATGCCTCTAAAATGATGGGTCCTGACCGACTCCAATGGACATTATGGCCTGTCCGCGACCGCAGCCTGAAGTTGCCATGGCAGTAGGCAGTTGCTTTTGTGGCAGACACAGCCATAAGCTACTTTGTTGCCAGTGGTGGTCACAGACCAATGGCTGTGTCTGCCGGCTGTGACAGCCACATATCTGGCGGACGTAACCGCTATGTTCTGAAATATCCCTCATTTGACTCCTGACATTGCTGCCAGAAAGCCCTCCACGACCTTAACTGCTGTGTACCACCTCTGGGAGCAATCATGCCATGTCCTACAGCTAATAGGGCCCTGCCTTCTCCCCAGAGGAGCTGGAGAAGCTAGTGGAGGAGGTCCAAGCTCTGTATGAACAGCTCTATGGTGCACCAGAGGAACAAATATGTACCTCATGCCCACTTGTTTCAATGTAGTTAACCATATTTTCCCTCCTCACAGGCTACATTGTGCCCATGTGTTCCAGGATAAAAAGTAAAGGCCATGGAGGTTGAGTCGATGTGGCATCAATGGGAGAGTCAATGTCCATGTAACTGTGTTCAGTGCCAGATGTTGGGTCCTTAGACTTTGGTGTGTGCCTGTTTTGAGTGTACCCGGTTGTGCCCGGTTAGATGCACAAAACTAGGTGAAGCGACATCACAGCCATCCCCATACTTCACTTGACACCTGAATGTTGTTGAGGTGAGACCACATGACAGCATGAGCTATGTATGGATTTTGCAGGTGTGTGTCAAGTGAGCATATGCATGTTGCTTCTGAGATTTCAAACCACATTTGGCCTTACTGAACTGTTATTCTGAATGCATATCCTGACTCACTCTGCCCTTCAGGTTACCACATACACACCACATTCCAATATGTTGTTGGCTACATGATGGACTGTCATGCATGGAAGAGAAGGGGATGAAGCACCATGTAGGTTGTGTCTTCTGAGCCTGCATAGACCAGGACCTGTCAAATGTATTTCCAAGTATGGGTCCAAGGCTAGGCTGGTGTTGAGTCTTCTTGACTATGCAATTGTGACAGTGTGCCCACTCCCTGTACCCAAGTATGTCCTGTCATGTGAACCAATCTAGGCTAGGTTAATAAATGCAGCTTATTAGGGTTATTTCCCTGATGAGGATGAAAATGGTTTAAGTAGGGAGACAACGATCTGTGAATAATATGAACTTAGCATCACTGTCAATGTGTATCTTTGACCCTTGATAGGTCTCTTACTCCCACAGCCCTGTTGACAGCATCACACTGGTCACATTATACCTGTGCAGGCTTATTGCATAAATAATAGTCCCCTATTGCAGACAGTGTGATGAATCCTTGGAATGCATGATATGTGACTCGTTAGTTTAGTCACATTGCAGATAATGGTCAATGCATGCCTTTGTTTGTTGGATTCCATCTCTGTAGGATACATATGTGCAGAAGCATGTTTGGTGGCACATGTACATGATACAGAACGCCACCCTCTGATGTGGCATGAGTATGCATCTGTCAGTCTACATGTCCACACATGGACAGGGTGTACACCTTCTCTACCCACCAAGCCACTCCCTTCTTTGTTACCCATGTGTAGTGTTTAAGTTTGTACTCTGGCAGTAGCCTGTAGAAGCTGTATTCATGGAACCATTCTCAAAGAGTGTGAGTGTATTAATGCCTTCATGCCTAAGGAGTGTACCATTCGGAAGCCACAGAGGTATGAGGTGTCCCATGGTCCCTCAGCTCTAAGTCAGATTGCTAGATCATGTACCACAAGATGTCAGTTGGCCTACTTAGTCATTGGAGGGACTGAGTTGGGTGGTGGATAGGTCTGCAGATTGGGAAGTGTTTGCAGTCATGTGCCTGTACTCACCGGCTGGTATGTGACACACTTGGGCAGTTTGGGCAAAAGTATGTTCATAGCTTTGTGTACTGACATTTATGTGACTGAGCCATTTTGGATAGGATTTGTGGACATCATTTATTGTCTTTTCTTTTGCATCCATGCAAGTCAATGCACATCAGAAGAAAGGGATTTGGAGAGCCATTGCCAAGAAGGTGCGGACCCTGGGGGTCCACAACCTGTGTAGCGCCCACCGCAGAAAGAGGTGGAAGAACCTGAGACACTGGGCTCGGAACACCAGGAAGGCCCATCTGGGGCTGCTCTCCTGACGTGTATGTTGTATTAGACGTGTGCCTTCTGCCCGTAGCGTACCCTCCCTATAATGTGTTTGCCAGTGTTACAAGCTGTTTTTAAAGGTTGATGATACAGTTAGGTGTGTGCACTTACAGTTGAGGGCATCCAGGTAAATGTTAATTCTGTCGTCTCTTGACGAGCAGCAGCAGCAGTATGATGTTTGTGTATGGCTTCATGGCGGCCTGGACATGTAGAGCTGCCTGCAGGGAAGTGTCTCTCTTAATACTGTCCATTTCCGCCAGCTTGTACATGGTGGTTGGACTGCCACAGTCACATTGGCAACGTGCAACCTCATAATGGTCCGGCGGAAATTCTGTCTCCACCAGCCTGTTTATGCTTCCTCTACACCGTGGCAGTATGTGCTGCCTGGCAGTGCCGGCGGACCGCTGGCAGTCATCTGCTTGTACGACCGCTAAACTTGTAATATGGTGGTCCACTCCACCAGACCGTTGGCGTTCAGACCGCCACCGCCAACATGGCAGTCATGGAGACCGCCAAACCTATATTGAAGCCCTAAGATAAAAAAAGTGCAGGTGTACCATGGAAACGTATGTAAATAGAATTCATCTTGCATCATTTATGAAATTGGCCATACTAAAAACAGATATATCAGATGTATTGAAAACCATGCCCACACACAATGTCAAGAAGCATAAAATCCCAAAGAAAGCCCAATTCACATGCGGGCCCAGTGCCATTCATAAAACCCAAATGTACAACCTACGAGACACTTTAGAACATCTAGAACATTCAGAGCTTGCTGTGCCTCAGTCTTTTCTGCTATTTCCCAGTTCAAATGCACCATCCAAAGCAAGAGTGAAAAATAAAAATACTTCCTCCACCCCCAAAAATATTACTAACAAACCAACCCCCCCCATTTTGAATTGAGTCAAGGTAGTGCCAAGAAGGCCAGAATCTCCCCCTACCTGATTTACATAGGCCTCTTCAAACCTCTTTATTCTAGACAGTTTGTTCAACCAATCATTGTATGATGGAACTCTGCTGGTTCATCATAATTGTAGTATCAGGGAATGCACTTTGAAAAATGCAATTGACTGGCATATTTGTCCCTCTTTACCAAATGCTGGAAGACTGGCCCCGTTTGTTGAGCCCAAACAGTACCAGTACCAAATCAAGTCTATTCTAATGCAAAGGGCCCTACTCAAAACAGAGGAGAGATTCTGTCAAAATGTGCAAACATATGGCAAGAACAAAAAATATGAAGCCTATCCCCCATGCCCTGCTGCTTGCACTGAAGCAGGAATCCTCAACCAAGGGGAACATCTTATGAAGAGTTTCTGGATTATAGTAAAGCATCCATCGGGAAAAAGAGCAACATCCTTTTAAAATCTGCCACCATTAAAGCCTTATGGCCTTTAGTGACAAAGAATTCCAACCGTACTCCATTAAGCAACACAGTGTAGTTACCCAGATTTTTTTTTTAAATGATACAGAAGCCGCTACGCCCCTTGGTTGCGCAGTAACCTGTACCTATTACCGATACCCAGAAGTTTAGACCTGAAAAGTATGTGCAAGGCAGCAAGACTACCTTCACTATCTTCCTGGTGATGGGACTTAAAAAAATGAACAATTTTCAGATAGCATTGAAAACATTGCTTACAAACATCTCCACACCGGGCACCGAACTCCTGCCATGTAATGTATTTACCTCGTAGAGAAAAGTGCCCGCCTCCTTCAATTTATAAGAATTCCAGTATCTGACCTGAGGGGAAGGAATTAACAAACCAGCATACCGAGCCTCCTGTAGTGTAAACAATGTACAATCTGAAGAAATATGATTGTAACAATATAGAGCTATCAGTCGGGCACTTAAATCCTGCTACCGCTTATATTGTTTTTTTTTCAGTAATTTCAGATCCTAGATAAAGACTGGAAGCCGAGTACCACCATCTTGCATCATTATATTTGAAAAAACAGATCAATCTTCCCTTTCTTTTTCATCTAGTGCTATCGCCAATAAATCTAAAAGCGCAGCCTCATAATATGTCTGAATGTGGGAAGTGCAAGCCCACCCTGTATGATATCAAGTTGAAGTATCCAATACTTTACCCTGGTTATCTTTCTATTCCAGACAAAGGGCCTAATGTTGGTGGTTGGAAAGCTGCACTCCTGGTGGTTGGACCGTCCCATTACAATCCTGGCATTTGGACCCCCATGAGACCACCACCCCCGCCAGCAACATGGTTCCTGAATGGGCTGATGGTGGTCAGACTCATGGTCAGTTCAGACCACTGTGCTGCTCACGAGACCCCTTTCCATTCCTTTCTGCCCCCTAACCGCCATGAAAAGGCTGACGGAAAGGAAGTGCAGGGGGCCCCTGCAGTGCCCACGACTGGTTTGTGGGCAGTGCTGGGTCCCCTCTGCCCAGCACCCTTGGAATGTGCATTGCCTGCTTTGTAGACAGTTAGCATTCCGAGAATGCTGCTGTGCTACAGTATTTGCCTCAGCTTCCTTAAGGCAGCCAAGACCAATACCTTAGCACTGTTCCCACCGAGCTGACCATTGGGAATGCCATAATATGATGTTCCCACCGGTCAGCCCAGTGGGAACACTGTAATACGACTGTGGGTGAGGCCGCTGGGCTGTCGGCGGTCTCATCCCCGCGAGTTTGGCGGTCAGCTTGGCCGACCACCAAACTCATAATCAGGCCCACGCTGTCTAATGAGTGAATCAAGATTTCTGAAAAAGGAAAAGAAACAAAAGCAATTGCAAAATATACATTTTAATAAGCGCAATCCTACCGACCAATGTTAAGGGAAGAAGTGTCCAGCTTTCAAGTACCCATTTGATCTTCAGTAACATCAAAACATAATTTAATTGAAAAAGCTGTGAGTAATTATTGATCACATGTAATCCTAAAAATACTATTGGAACCTGGGAACGCAACTGCAATTGAAGAGAGACAGGGAGACTACAAGCTGATGTATTAAAAAGAAGTAACTGAGTTTTATTTTGATTAATTTTGTAATGCCCTGTACAAAACATAATTTAATTGAAAAAGCTGTGAGTAATTATTGATCACAAGTAATCCTAAAAATACTATTGGAACCTGGGAACGCAACTGAAATTGAAGAGAGACAGGGAGACTACAAGCTGATGTATTAAAAAGAAGCAACTGAGTTTTATTTTGATTAATTTTGTAATGCCCTGTACCTTTAAAGTGGCCGAACTTGTCCAAGACCTTCTGTATATTCTCCTTGCCAGGCTTCAAGTAAAGAATAACATCAACTGCAAACAGTGTTAGCTATAAAAAAAGTAAATAAAATAGAGGAAAGATGGCACCCATGCCGGGTCCCTCTTTCAAAGGCTACTTGTTGGAAAATGGGTTATTGGTAAGGGCAGGTAGGTACCTACACCTAGCAACAAGCCACTAACCTCCACCTAGGTCCAGTTAGGTCTCAGTAAATTAACCCCAGCTCAACCCTTGGTAGCTTGGCAACGAGCGTCAAGGCTTAACTTAGGAGACAGTGTGTAAAGCATTCAAATATCACAAAACAGTAATTAAATAAAACACAGGAAACAGTTTAAAAATCCAAAACCAATTTATAAAAATAGTTTATATTTTTATCTTTAAAATGACACAAAAACGAATAAAATCGGATAAAGGGAACCGGAGATATGAATTTTTAAAGAGTTATTATTTTTCTAGCGCTTAGAAACAAAAAGCAGCAATCGGGTCATCTGGTTGCACCAGGACCGGGGCAAAGTCAAAGTTTCAGGCCGACCGCGAAGGAGCCCTGCTCGGCTACAAGTCGCGGGAGGCCTCGGATAAAAAGTTACCTTCTGACTTAGTCTTTATTTTGAAGATTTTCTTCACTGGGACGAACCTGCCAGTTGAATCCGACCTCCTGGAGCCCTTGTCCGGATACGCGATGTGGGTTTCCTCGGTGGAGACTTTTACCTTCGGGCTTAGTCGTTTTTTCGAGGTGAAAATCCTTCGACCGGGGTAAACCTGGATCTTGATCCGACGTCCGTGGAGCCCTTCTCGGATACGATGGCTGGGAGGTCGCGGTCAACTTTTTCCCTTCGGACTTAGTCTCTTTTTCTGAGGTTTTTCTTTACCGGGACGAACCACCAAGTCAGGCTGGGTCGCGGTTGAGGCAAGCCGGCTAGAATTTCCGCGGCGGGTCGGTCCCTCTCTGGAGCTTTTTTACAAAATTTCTCAAATCTTCTCCAAACTTCTGGGGCTTCACCCAGATGTTCTTTTAAGGTTCTTTTGGGGTCCACAGCTCACCCCAAGGGTCCAGAAGTTCTGTGATGGTCCTTGGGGGGTGCGGACTTCAACTCCCAGAATGCACCTGGCGCAAACTCCTTTTTGGCCACTGGACAGTGGTCAGCTGGTCACTTTTCAGGAGTTGGTGCAGGGGGACTCTGGATAGCAATTTTTCACCTGTAGCAAACAGGGAGTCCCTCCTTGAACCAGTTGAAGCCAGGCAAAGTCCTTCTTGTGCTGAAGCCCAAGTGTGCAGCTGGTGCAGTCCTTCTGAGTGCAGGTTCCAGGTGCAGGCCAGGGGTCCAGCAGGGCAGTCCTTTTTCTCCTTTAGTTCTTTTCTTCTTGAAATCTGGCAGGGATCTGAGGTGTGGGGGCAGGTCTGCCAGTTTTATCCTTGCTCCTGGGTGAAAAGCAGGGGGGTCCTGGTTCTCCAATCAGGTACAGGGTCGTCCCCCTGTGATGACTACTTCCTGGGAAGTGTGGCAAAAATCCATCCCAAAAGGCAACAGTCTCTAAAAATCCAACATGGCTGAATCTGATTTTTGGAGGTTACATCTGGCTGAGCCCACCCACTGGTGTGGCTAAAAATCATAAACACACCCCTCTCCTGCCCTCTCCTAATCTAATCAAGGGGGCACCTAGTTGTCTGGGGTTGCAGGATGTGGGGGTGTTGCTGGGTGCTCCAGATGTCCTTCTCTGCCTTTGAAGACCAGTTTGGCAGCCCTCCCCCTTCCTGCCTCACCATCTGCTGAGGGGAGATTCTCTCCCCCAAGCACATTCCTTTGTGTGAAGCCAGGCCACTTCACACCTCATCAAGGCAGCTTTGACTAAGCTGCTGCAGGCTGGCCAATCAGAGCACAGCAGCAAAAACAATGCAGGGCTGAAATTGGCAACTTTTTAGGTAAAGTCTAAAACTCTTTACCTGAACAAGTTATATTAAATCCAACAACTGGAAGTTGTGGGATTTATTACAACAATTAATTTGATACCAAATTCTTGGTATGCAACATTTAAGGAGACTTTAAAATTTAAAATAAAGTCTCCCCATTCTAGCCTATGAAGGCCATTTACTTCAATGAGGGAAAAACGAATTTGGCTGTTTTTACCTCACCAGGGTTTATAAATCTATTTTTATAAAGTCCCTGCTTATAGTTACATGGCACCCATCCCTAGGGGCACATAGGGCACACCTTAGGGGTGACTTATATGCAAAAATAAGGTAGTTTAAGACTTTGGAAGTACTTTTAATTCCAAAGTCGAATTTGCATATAACTTTAATTTAAAAGCAGCCAGCAAGGCAGGCTTGCTTTTAAAATGACACTGGGCACTGCAGCAGTGCACCTAGGTGTGCACCACCTATGCTGTGGTCCCTTAACCTACATGCCCTACCATATACTAGGGACTTATAGGTAGGTTAACTTAGCCAATTATAATTAGCCTAATTTGCATATCCATTTTACACAGAGCACTGGCCCTGGGACTGTTAAGCAGTACCCAGGGCACAGCCAAGAGTCATTAACCACCAGTACCTATCCAAAAAGTGTGGGGGTGATCAGGCAAAAAAGGAGGACTTTCCTACACTGCCCCCCCCCCAGATGAAAGGTGATGGGTACTAACCTACACCCTGGTAGTCCTCATCAGCTAAGTGGAAAAACCTGGAAAGGCCATCTGCATTGGCATGAGCAGTCCCAGGTCTGTGCTCCACTGTGAAGTCCATCCCCTGTAGGGAAATGGACCACCTTAACAGTTTTGGGTTCTCCCCCCTCATCTGCATCAACCACCTGAGAGGTCTGTGGTCAGTTTGTACACGGAAGTGAGTGCCAAACAAGTAAGGCCTCAACTTCTTCAGGGACCAGACCACAGCAAAGGCCTCCCTCTCAATGGCACTCCATTTTTTCTCTCTGGGGAGTAGTCGCCTGCTGATGAAGGCAACTGGGTGATCATGGCCCTCTTCATTAACTTGTGCTAACACTACCCCAATCCCTTCCTCTGAAGCATCTGTTTGCACTACAAACTCCTTGCTATAGTCAGGGGCCAGTAACACTGGTGCTGAACACATAGCCTGTTTTAGGGTGTCAAAAGCTTTCTGACACTCTGGGGTCCAAATGACCTTCTTTGGCTGTTTCTTGGAGGTAAGATCAGTCAGAGGGGCCACTATGGTCCCAAAATTCTGAACAAACCTCCTGTAGTACCCGGTCAGGCCAAGAAAGGCCCTGACCTGAGTCTGGGTTTTTGGAGCCTCACAATCCAGAATAGTCTGGATCTTGGACTGGAGAGGTTGTACATGGCCTCCACCACAAGGTGGCCCAGGTACACAACAGAGCTTTGCCCTATCTGGCACTTGCTTGCCTTGATAGTCAGGCCTGCTTGAAGCAGGGCCTGAAGCACTTCCTTCAGGTGGACCAGGTGGTCCCTCCAGGTGGAACTAAATACAGCTATATCATCCAGATAAGCTGCACTGAAAGATGCCAACCCAGATAGGACTCTGTTCACCAACCGTTGGAAGGTGGCAGGAGCATTTTTCATGCCAAAGGGCATCACCTTGAACTGAAAGTGGCCCTCTGGTGTGGAAAATGCTGACCTCTCCTTAGCTCTTGGACTTAAGGCAATCTGCCAATATCCTGAGGTCAGATCAAATGTGCTCAGGAATTTGGCAGCCCCCAACCTGTCAATGAGCTCATCAGCTCTAGGTATGGGGTGAGCATCAGTCCTAGTGACTGCGTTTAGACCTCTGTAGTCAACACAGAATCTCAATTCTTTCTTCCCACCTTGGGGATTAGGTTTGGGCACCAGTACCACTGGACTGGACCAAGGACTATCAGAGGGCTCAATTACCTTGAGGTCCAACATCTTAGCCACTTCAGCTTTGATGTTGGCCTTGACCTGGTCAGACAGCCTGTACAGCTTGTTCTTGACAGGCAAGCTGTCACCAGTGTCAACATCATGGACACACCAATTGGTGAGTCCTGGGGTCAGGGAGAACAGACTAGCAAACTGTCCCAAAACTTGCTTACAGTCTTTTTGTTGCTGATCTGTCAATTTGGGAGAGAGTACCACTCCCTCCACTGACCCATCTTTTGCCTTTGAGGACAGGAGGTCTGGCAGAGGTTCACCCTCCTCTTCCTTCCCTTCATCAGTGACCATTAGCATGGTCATGTCTGCCCTGTCCTGGTGGGGTTTCATCCTGTTTACATGCAGGATCCTGTGAGGATTCCTGGGGGTGCCAAGGTCCACCAAGTAGGTGACCTCACCTTTTTTTTCTAGAATTGGATAGGACCCAGTCCATTTGGCCTGAAGTGCCCTAGGAGCCATGGGCTCCAAAACCCACACCAGCTGTCCTGGGTGATACTCAGGCATGGTAGCCTTTTGATCATGCCAGAGCTTCATGAGCTCCTGGCTGGCTTCTAGGTTTCTGCTTGCCTTCTTCATATACTCAGCCATGCGTGACCGCAGGCCTAGCACATAATCTAGCACATTCTCCTTGGATTCTTTGAGAGGCTTTTCCCAAGACTCTCTCACCAAGCACAATGGGCCTCTTACAGGGTGCCCAAACAGTAACTCAAAGGGGCTGAATCCAACCCCCTTCTGTGGCACCTCTCTGTAGGCAAACAGCAGGCAAGGGAGGAGGACATCCCATCTCCTCCTGAGTTTGTCAGACAAACCCATGATCATGCCCTTCAGGGTCTTATTAAATCTTTCCACCAGACCATTGGTCTGTGGGTGGTAGGGGGTGGTGAACTTATAGGTAACACCACACTCATCCCACATGGCTTTCAGATAAGCTGACATAAAGTTTGTGCCCCTATCTGAGACCACCTCCTTTGGGAATCCCACTCTGGTGAACACACCAAGTAGGGCCCTAGCCACTGTGGGAGCAGTGACTGTCCGGAGGGGTATTGCCTCAGGGTACCTGGTGGCATGGTCCACTACCCCCACAATGTACCTGTTACCTGAAGCAGTTGGTGGGTCTAGGGGACCAACAATGTCAATCCCCACCCGCTCAAAGGGAGTCCCAACCACTGGCAGTGGTATCAGGGGAGCCTTTGGTTTGCCTCCTGTCTTGCCACTGGCTTGACAGGTGACACAGGAGCTGCAAAACTCCCTGACTTTTTCTGACATTTGGGGCCAATAAAAATGGTTGACCAGCCTGTTCCAGGTCTTGGTCTGTCCCAAATGTCCAGCTAAGGGGATATCATGGCTTAAGGTAAGGAGGAATTCTCTATACTTCTGGGGGACCACTACTCTCCTAGTAGCCTCTGGTTTGAGGGCCCTTGCCTCAGTGTAGAGAACTCCATCCTCCCAGTAAACCTTGTGGGTCCCACTGGTATCCCCTTGTTCTTGCCTGGTAGCAGTCTGCCTCAGGCCCTCAAGAGTGGGACACTCTCTTTGTCCCTGGCACAAATCTTCTCTGGTGGGCCCACCTGCCCCTTGCAGTTCTGCCAAATCAGGCAGAGTTTGCAGGGAAAGTGTCCCTCCCTCAGAGTTCAGATCCTCCCCCTCAGGGTTGGATTCTTCCTGACCCTCTGTACTTGTTGGGGCTGGCAATCCAGACCCAGTGCCCTTTCTCTTTTTCTTGGAGGCTTGGCCCATTGTTCCAGGGTCCAAGTGTCCAGCATTTCCCTGTAGTGCTGCCTGTGACCTGGTCACAGCACACACCCATTCAGGGAGGTCCAGCATCTGTGCATGGACCCTTCTCTCCACTTCTGACCATTCAGATGCTTCAAGATCATTTCCCAGCAGACACTCTACTGGGAGGGCAGGAGCTACAGCTACCTTTTTAGGGCCAGTCACACCTCCCCATTCCAGACTCACCATAGCCATGGGATGGAGTTTGGTTCTGCTATCTGCATAAGTCACCTGGTGGAAGACACCAGGTAAGACCTGCTCTGGAGAAACCAGCTTTTCTGTGACCATTGTCACACTGGCTCCTGTATCTCTCAGAGCTTCCACTTCAGTCCCATTGACTTTAGGCCTCTGCCTATACCTCTCCATGATGGGAGGTAAGGTGGCCATAGTTGCAATGTCCACCCCACCCACGGATACTAAGGTGACCTCTGTGTACCCTGATTCCACCCCTGGGCCAACTTCCACCCCCAACCCTACACTAGCAATCCCCTGGGATTGCCCACCAGTGGGGGGCTTCTTGGAGCAGATAGCATCTCCTCTTTTATGTCCAGGTTGATGACAATCAAAACACTTGCCGGCCTTAGCAAGCTCCTGAAACCTTCCTGCTTTAGCAGGATCATAATTCTTTCCCTGATACCCTTTCCCTTTAAAAGTGAATTGGCTCGGGGCTCCCCCTCCCTGAGAAGTTTTTGGGGACTCTTGTGAGGACTATTTGGGCTTTTTATCATCTTTCCCCTGGTTCTTCCCCTGAGAAGAACCATGTCCTCCCTTTTTCTGATCACCCCCTGGGTGTTTCTGGTTAACCCTAGTTCTTAACCAGTCATCTGCTGCCTCCCCCAGCTCTCTGGGGTTGGTCAACCTAGAGTCAACTAGATACTGGTGGAGCTTCTCTTGGACACAATTAGTTAGAAGGTGCTCCCTCATAATCAAATTGTACAGCCCCTCAAAGGTACTTACCCTGTTGCCCTGTATCCAGCCCTCTAGTGCCTTTACTGAAATGTCCACAAAGTCCACCCAGGACTGGGTGCTTGTCTTTTGGGTGTCCCTAAACTTGAGCCTATACTGCTCTGGGGTCAGACCAAACTTTTTAGTCAAGCAACTCTTCATACTGGGGTATGAGTCTACATCCTCCCCACTCATGGTTAGGAGCCTATCCCTCCCAGAGTTGGGAACTAACTCCCAAAGAAGTGAACCCCAGTACTGAGGCTTGACTCTCCTCATCTGGAGGGCCCTCTCAAAGGCCCCCAGCCACTTATCTATGTCATCCCCCTCTACATAGGCAGGAACCACCCCTTTGGGTAATCTGGGGGAAAAAACCCCACCCAGGGACACCTCAGCTTCTTTATCGCTGCCACCATCTCTTTTTTCTTTGTTTGCCCACTTTTTCTTTTCTAGGGCCAGCTTATCTGCTTCCAAAGCTATGTATGCTAGCTGGGCCTCCAGCTCTCTTTCTCTGATGGATGGGTTCTCTCCTCCTGAAAGGACCCCCTTCCTACCACTAGCTTTGGGTCTGCCCCTAGTGACTGTATCTACTGAGGACCGTTCTTCCTCATCCTCACTTGGGCTCAGATGCCTTTCCTCCCCTGAGAGGTTAGAGTTAGCATCCTCCCCTTTTTCTTCCTCCTCTGGAGCTTCCTCTGTGCCTAGCTCTTGGGCCTCAGCCCATGCTGTCAGGGATTTAATCAGGATTTGCTTCCTGAGATCAGTGGTTGCAGGCAACCCTCTTTCAATACACAACCCCCTAAGCTGGACTACTGTCAGTGTGGGTAGGCTAGCCAGATCAAGCTCCATGGTTCCCTAGTTTTGTGTCAACAAAAACTTTTTGCAAAAATTGGAAACAAGAATTTAGAAAAATTACAAAAATTCAATAATTGAAATTAATCCAAATTAATAATAAAAAAAATTAAAATTAAAAAAAAAAAAAAATTCCACTAAGACAATTTAAAGGATTTTTAATTTGTTTTACTTAAAACTGTAACGTGATACTGAACACAAGTACAGGATCCCACCGCTGCCACCAAAAATGTTGGAAAATGGGTTATTGGTAAGGGCAGGTAGGTACCTACACCTAGCAACAAGCCACTAACCTCCACCTAGGTCCAGTTAGGTCTCAGTAAATTAACCCCAGCTCAACCCTTGGTAGCTTGGCAACGAGCGTCAAGGCTTAACTTAGGAGACAGTGTGTAAAGCATTCAAATATCACAAAACAGTAATTAAATAAAACACAGGAAACAGTTTAAAAATCCAAAACCAATTTATAAAAATAGTTTATATTTTTATCTTTAAAGTGACACAAAAACGAATAAAATCGGATAAAGGGAACCGGAGATATGAATTTTTAAAGAGTTATTATTTTTCTAGCGCTTAGAAACAAAAAGCGCCAATCGGGTCATCTGGTTGCACCAGGACCGGGGCAAAGTCAAAGTTTCAGGCCGACCGCGAAGGAGCCCTGCTCGGCTACAAGTCGCGGGAGGCCTAAGTTAAAAAGTTACCTTTTGACTTAGTCTTTATTTTGAAGATTTTCTTCACCGGGACGAACCTGCCAGTTGAATCCGACCTCCTGGAGCCCTTGTCCGGATACGCGATGTGGGTTTCCTCGGTGGAGACTTTTATCTTCGGACTTAGTCGTTTTTTCGAGGTGAAAATCCTTCGACCAGGGTAAACCTGGATCTTGATCCGACGTCCGTGGAGCCCTTCTCGGATACGATGGCTGGGAGGTCCCGGTCAACTTTTTACCTTCGGACTTAGTCTCTTTTTCTGAGGTTTTTCTTTACCGGGACGAACCACCAAGTCAGGCCGGGTCGCGGTTGAGGCAAGCCGGCTAGAATTTCCGCGGCGGGTCGGTCCCTCTCTGGAGCTTTTTTACAAAATTTCTCAAATCTTCTCCAAACTTCTGGGGCTTCACCCAGATGTTCTTTTAAGGTTCTTTTGGGGTCCACAGCTCACCCCAAGGGTCCAGAAGTTCTGTGATGGTCCTTGGGGGGTGCGGACTTCAACTCCCAGAATGCACCTGGCGCAAACTCCTTTTTGGCCACTGGACAGTGGTCAGCTGGTCACTTTTCAGGAGTTGGTGCAGGGGGACTCTGGATAGCAATTTTTCACCTGTAGCAAACAGGGAGTCCCTCCTTGAACCAGTTGAAGCCAGGCAAATTCCTTCTTGTGCTGAAGCCCAAGTGTGCAGCTGGTGCAGTCCTTCTGAGTGCAGGTTCCAGGTGCAGGCCAGGGGTCCAGCAGGGCAGTCCTTCTTCTCCTTTAGTTCTTTTCTTCTTGAAATCTGGCAGGGATCTGAGGTGTGGGGGCAGGTCTGCCAGTTTTATCCTTGCTCCTGGGTGAAAAGCAGGGGGGTCCTGGTTCTCCAATCAGGTACAGGGTCGTCCCCCTGTGATGACTACTTCCTGGGAAGTGTGGCAAAAATCCATCCCAAAAGGCAACAGTCTCTAAAAATCCAACATGGCTGAATCTGATTTTTGGAGGTTACATCTGGCTGAGCCCACCCACTGGTGTGGCTAAAAATCATAAACACACCCCTCTCCTGCCCTCTCCTAATCTAATCAAGGGGGCAACTAGTTGTCTGGGGTTGCAGGATGTGGGAGTGTTGCTGGGTGGTCCAGATGTCCTTCTCTGCCTTTGAAGACCAGTTTGGCAGCCCTCCCCCTTCCTGCCTCACCATCTGCTGAGGGGAGATTCTCTCCCCAAGCACATTCCTTTGTGTGAAGCCAGGCCACTTCACACCTCATCAAGGCAGCTTTGACTAAGCTGCTGCAGGCTGGCCAATCAGAGCACAGCAGCAAAAACAATGCAGGGCTGAAATTGGCAACTTTTTAGGTAAAGTCTAAAACTCTTTACCTGAACAAGTTATATTAAATCCAACAACTGGAAGTTGTGGGATTTATTACAACAATTAATTTGATACCAAATTCTTGGTATGCAACATTTAAGGAGACTTTACAATTTAAAATAAAGTCTCCTCATTCTAGCCTATGAAGGCCATTTACTTCAATGAGGGAAAAACGAATTTGGCTGTTTTTACCTCACCAGGGTTTATAAATCTATTTTTATAAAGTCCCTGCTTATAGTTACATGGTACCCAGCCCTAGGGGCACATAGGGCACACCTTAGGTGTGACTTATATGTAAAAATAAGGTAGTTTAAGACTTTGGAAGTACTTTTAATTCCAAAGTCGAATTTGCATATAACTTTAATTTAAAAGCAGCCAGCAAGGCAGGCTTGCTTTTAAAATGACACTGGGCACTGCAGCAGTGCACCTAGGTGTTCACCACCTATGCTGTGGTCCCTTAACCTACATGCCCTACCATATACTAGGGACTTATAGGTAGGTTAACTTAGCCAATTATAATTAGCCTAATTTGCATATCCATTTTACACAGAGCACTGGCCCTGGGACTGTTAAGCAGTACCCAGGGCACAGCCAAGAGTCATTAACCACCAGTACCTATCCAAAAAGTGTGGGGGTGATCAGGCAAAAAAGGAGGACTTTCCTACACTACTGAACAAGGCCTAGGTGGAGTTCACAGAGTTCGACTCCGTGGAATTCCACGGAGTTAAAAAGAAATCTCTGCGGAATTTCACAGAGGCGGAGTTCCGTGACCCGTGGAGTCCTGAATTCCCCAGATCTCTGGAGCGTTAAGCAGGATTGGGCCTGGTCAGCCAGGCCGATCCTGCTTTACGCTTTCAAGATCGGGCGCATTCAGGAGAGGGCTTTGCTAGTGAAACGAAAGTTGCTGTTTCAGGCCTGAAACAGAAACTTTCTTTCGACGCCTAGGGCCCTGGCTAAGCCAAAAAAAAAGGGCATCCTAATTGAGAAGGTCAAAAGCTTTCTCAGCATCAACAATAATAACTGCTGCATCAGTACAGTTGGTTGAGAAATAATCCAACACCTGAACTAAAAAGCCAGCATTTGCAGCCATCAACCACTCACCCACAAAGCCCGTCTGCTTTGAATTAAAGTCTGAGCAGGAGGGGAGATACACCTGGCCCATATTTTCTTTAAGAGCTTGTATTCTGTATTGAGTAAACTAATAGGGTGATATGAATCAATATCCCTAAGGTTGCTACCTTCCTTTAAAAAACGGACTATCGTTGACTCCTTAAACTGAGAAGGGACTTTGCCTCCTTCCCTAATGAAATTGCACAAATCGGTCAAAAAAGGAACTAAATCAATAGCAAACGTTTTATTAAACTCACCTGGGAAGCCATTATTACCAGAGTCCTTTTCACTTGGCATAGAGGCTAGGGCTTCAAATACTTCTGCAAATATAGTGGAAATAAACGTTTACCCCACAGTGTTCAGCACACACTGTAGTCTCATGGATTGAAAGTATTGAGATATGCTTGACTGCGAGGTCTCGTAGCTGGTTTCGTGTAGAGCTTTATAATGCTGAATAAAATACTAAAGACCTTAGCTTTTTCCGAGACTCTTTCCCCTGTCACCGGGCTCTGTAATGCCCTTACTAATGCAGCTTCCTGCTTGACCTGTGTAGACCAGGCCAAAAATGTCCCAATGTGTTGACTCATACAAACGCTGGTGTTATGCCCTAGGGTTATTAATTTCCTCAATTATAAAAAAATCTCTCAGCTTTTGCTAGACCTTTGCAAGACTGCTCTCTGTAGGAGGGGAAAACAAACCCTGATGCTTATTCTTGGCTTGCAGGGATTGATCTTTCTATTGCAGCTGCGTTATTTGCTCCCTACTGTCTTTATGTTGCTGTGCCTTATAAGCAGTGATCTGACCCCTTACTGTGGCCTTAAAGGCTTCAGAGACCGAAAACATTGAAGATGTGCCCCTATTAAACAAAAAAACAGTTCTGAATAAATTGCCCTATTTCAATGAGCCATTCCTGACCTGATAGAAGGGTCCGGCCCAGCTGCCACCTGGGCCTTTCACTTCTCTGTGTCTCTAATTTGATCATAATGGAGACCAGCGAATGATCGGAAAAAGATTTAGCCCAAATATAAGAATGAATCCTCATAATATAATGAGAAACTGAAAAAAAGCAGTGTAGTATCTCTGTGTGAAACAAGTATATTGGGAGATGCCTATATGATCACACCTCCATGGATCATCTAATTAGAAATAGTGCTTAAGCGGACCAAAGACCTTTTTAGTATTAGGCTTAAACTGCTTTTTCATTTTATTAGATGTGTCCAAGGCTACCTCCTGGATAAAATTAAAATCCACTCCTATAATTAATGGCTTTGTTGCTCCCATAGCAACGTTGTAAATCTGCAGCAAAAAGTCTGTTTTATCAAGAACTGGGCCATAGTAATTACCCCAATTTAATGGGCCCTGTGAATCTCTAATTACATTACTAACTGACAAGTCAAGTCCCCTAAACAAAAAAATCTCTACCCCCTTGCTGCAAGACTAGCTGAGGCAAAATAAGCTTGAGAATACTGCTTCAGAATAAAGATATTCAGAGAGTTATTCTTTAGATGGGTCTCTTGAAGAAATAGTACTTTTGTGGAGAAAGAAACCAGCCATCTAGTCAGCCTCCCATATTTCCATCTATTTTACATGCCATTTACATTACACAAAATAAACCTGATTTTATGCCCAATTCGACAGATACCTCTTGCTAGTTAGTAGTAGCCCTGTATCGCTCCCCTCTCAAGCATACCTCTTGCTGACCAAAGTAATGCTTACCCCGAACAGTTGGGATCTCACTTCAAGTCCACTCATTTTGTTAAATTGTGCACCCCACCTCCCCGTGACCCCACCCCAAAACTCTTGAAGTGCCCCACAAACCACAAGAACGGAATGAATAATACCAAAAGAAAACCCTATCCCTAACAGGTGAATCGTCCACATTATGCCCCCTGACACATAGCTTGCCACACTGGGTGCCATTAGTCTGCACCCTGTTGGACCCGTGCTCCCGTCTCACATGCTAGACTAAGTATTGGAACTAGAGCAATAAAGTTTCCAAATAAAGTTCTGAATACAGGCTGGGCTGAACAACCATAATGAGATGTAGCAACCAAAACGCATTAATCCTTCCATTCACCACACCATATAGAAAGCAATTGCTAAAAAGTGCTAAAAAGAATTATGGCCTGCTCAGCGGGACCCTCCAGTATACTAGAACAGGACACTACCCCTTTTAAAAAACCAGAGCTCATCTTGGACATTCTAATTTGTACCATTTACCCAAAAGACTGATTGGAAATCTGGTGAAGAAGCTCCTGTGCCACTGACACATTAGGAAACAGATGAAACTGCAGCTTAACCAAGACCTTCAATTTAGATTATTGTGCAATCGATGCTTGTATAGCCTGTGCATTCAATAAATGTAATATTCTCACAGAATGTTTCTGATAACAAGCAGCCGAAGCAGTCAAAGATACGGCATTGGGGTATTTCCTGGTGTGGAAAACTGTTTTCGCTTGATTGGCTTAGCTATCAATTGTCCTTTAATCTGATAGTCCAAGAAATTTACCAGGATGGTGTACAGAAATTTTGAACTAGGGGAGCGCTGAGCCAGAACATGATGAGCGCTTGTTGTTGTTAAATCTCCCTAATGCTCCGGAAGTATCTGGGTTCTGATAAAATGATCAACCCATTGGAGAGCCTGGTGGCTTTTTTACCCCTCTGAAACACACACTATGCATAAATTAGTGCATCATGAATGATTTTCAAGCTCCTCTACCTCTGCCTCAAGTAAAGACTTTCATTTGTGAAACTGGCTGACATCATTTTGCATAGAAGAAACTTGACCCGCCAATTGCGATATTCGGGCCTCTGTCTCCTTCAACCTCTTGGGGAGCTGGGCTATAGTTTCCTTAATTTTAGAAGGTCTTGTATGGAGAGCTGTGACTTTCTTATCTCATTCGAAATTAAGCTGAGCTTTATTTTAGCATCCCATTGCATGGTCTTAACACATGAATCATGTTGTGGCTCCTCCTGCAGCGTCTGTTGAGAACATGAGGGTGCTGCTAACTCAACCACCATCTTTTCACTTGCTTTTTCAGAAGGCGATGGGGGCCCTGAAACCTGAGGATGTGAGGTATGAGGACCCGAAAAGGGCACTTGTGAGAGATTGGTGCTTAGGATAGATGCAGAAGCTGGCATGACATAACTGACCATGGAGTAATTAAAGTGGCTGTATATTTTCAGCTACATTTAAAAACTGAATCATTGGCAGATTTAGTTTATTAATCCCTGCTTCCTGTAATTAATATTCACGAAGATGTAGTCCACTGGACCACTGGACCAAGTATATCCAATTTGCAGCTCTTGATCAATCTCTGACATATTTTATGTCATCTCCTATCTACTAGGAACCAGAGGGCAGGAATAGCAGGCATTAAATAGGCCATAGTGCAGATGCATCAAGAGTTGCTTCTGAGCAAAGGCTGAGACTGACATCAACTGGCTTTAGTGGCGCAACATAGGCCCCCACAGCTCCTGCGGGGCTCCCCTCAGCACAGTACCCTGGCCTGACAGCTCCTGTCTGAGTCCAGAGGGTGGGTCTCCATGTACGTTGCAAGGGGGCTCCCTCTAGTTTTGTTACGCTAGTGTCTGGCTTATGGTAGAATGTGAAGGATCTGGGCATGCAGCACTGAGTGTCAGATATTAAAAGGAGTAGATGCTGAAGCAAACATCAAATCAGAATTATCAGGTGCTGAAAGTAGTAGGTGCCCAGGAGTATTCGAGGTGGGGAACAGCCTGTTCCACAATTCCTGGCACTTGTCATCATCTCATGAATCTCACCAGACCCTGAGGAACAGCTGTACGAACACCATCAATGAGTGAGGCGAATTCAGTTGGTCCATCAGAATTTTCTGGAAGCTTGTAATCTGTCTTGGACTGTCCCAAGACATCTCTAGATGTACTGGGAACCAAGGGAAAACGGACAGCCATAAATCTCCAGTCTGTAACCCTGTACGGTTTCCAGAACAGTTTCCTGGGAAATCTTTTACCTTTTGTGAAGGACCTGACCTGCTCTGCCACCTAATGTTACTTCAGATGCAGGAATGATGCTCACATGTAAGAGGGTTGCTGGAGTGTCTTATAGCACTACCAAAATATCTGACTCTGTTGTGGTTGCTGCTTCCACCACGACCTCTACAGGGGATATTGTTTGTGTCTAACCAATCTCCACAAGAGGATTGAAACCTTGAGGCTTGGCGATTGACTTCAGAATCATCCGTCACTAGCTAAAAGGCCAAGTGGGAAAATTGTTTGACCGATACTTAGGCCTTGTTGAGGGCAGAGCAATTGTGGTGATCAACAGAAATGTGTAAAATAGTACCAACAGTTTATAGAATTTTGAAGTTCCACACTAAATATGCAAGTGTAAGTGCAGAGGAAAGTGTGGAAAAGTGCACCACTAGATGTGAATTATTAGGAATGATGGATGTGAGAAATAATAATTCAAAGTGGATGGAAAAAATGCATTTACAATGAAATCAACATATTTGTGAATGCCTTACCATATGTCTGCTGATTGATCATTATTTTCAGACTGCAAAGCAAATGGAATAGTAAATTGTCTGTGTTAGACTTTTGAGTTTATGCAGGGTCATCCCCAATCTTTTTGCCTCCTGCCTCCTATTTTTTCTGACCTGTTGCTGTTGGTTTTTGAACTCTGAGCACTTTACCACTGCTAACCAGTGCTAAAGTGCATATGCTCTCTGTCTAAATTGTATGTAATTGGTTTATACATGATTGGCATATTTGATCTACTAGTAAGTCCCTAGTAAAGTGCACTAGATGTGCCAGGGCCTGTAAATCAAATGCTACTGATGGGCCTGCAGCACTGGTTGTGCCACCCACATAAGTAGCTCTTTAAACATTTCTCAGACCTGCCACTGCAGTGTCTGTGTGTGCAGTTTTAACTGTAGACTCGACTTGGCAAGTGTACCCACTTACCAGGCCCAAACCTTTCCTCTTCTTACATGTAAGACACCCCTAAGGGAGGCCCTAGGTAGCCCCAAGGACAGGGTGCAGTGTATGGATAAGGTAGGACATATAGGGGGTCATTACAACCCTGGCGGTCCAAGACCTCCAGGGCTGTTATGATGGAAGCACCGCCAACAGGCCGCAGTCGCACCGCTGGGGCCGGCGGTTTTCCGCCACAATGGCCCCGGCAGTAGTAATCCGCCAGCGCTGCCCAGGGGATTATGAGTCCCCCTACCGCCAGCCTTTTCCTGGCGGTTTGAACCGCCAGGAAAAGGCTGGCGGTACGGGGAGTCACGGGGCCCCCTGACAGGGCCTCGTGCAGCTTTTCACTGTCTGCTATGCAGACAGTGAAAAGCGCGACGGCTGCAACTGCACCCTTCGCACGGCCGCAGCACCGCCGGCTCCATTTGGAGCCGGCTCCTGTGTTGCGGCCCAGCAGGGATCTCCAAAGGGCCGCGGCCGCCCAGCAGTCCGATGCAGACAGCTAAATTCGTTTTTCACTGTTGCAAGACCTGTCCCTCTCATAGGGTAACATGGGGGCTGCCTTTAAATTTTGTGTGCGTCCCATCTTGAGAAGAAATCTCCAAGGGCTTGATTTAGAGCTTGCCTCCTGTTGTTTGAAGTCTCAGGGACAGCAAAGACTTCTCTCTGCCAGCACCTGGAGTCTCTGGAGAGACTCCTACTCTGCCCTGTGGTGCCCAACCAGTTCCTGGGACCCTGAAAGGAGAAGCTGGCAGCCCAAGAGTGAGAAATCCACGTACAGAGCGGCGTGCGGGGAAAAAATCGGCGCGACTTTGATCTACGGCTGAAGAAATGACGCGCTGCCGGCTCTGCAGCTGAAAATCAACGCTCGCCTGCAATGCGACCAAAAAGCGACGCACCGAGCTGGAGAAACGACACGCAGCATCGCTGATGGAGACTCGGTGATTGAAACCCATGCTGTGTGGTTTTTAAATCATCGTGCGTCTGGATTTCCGACGCAAGTAGCGCTGAGCGTGTAAAAGCAACGCAAGGCCTGCCCGGACCCGAGAGTGCTGACCGGATTCACACATTGCTCTACTGCAGAGAGAAGAAACGACACGCCCGATCTGATGAAAGGAGAAACGATGCAAGGTCTCGCTCCTGAGTGAAATCAACGCATCTTAAGTCCTTTGTGACGCATACTCGCCCATGCAGGTTTATTTTTGACGCACCCAAGGTACATTTTCACGCTAACAGTGTGTTTTAACCTACATAAAGACCTTTTTTGATTTTTAATTGATAACTTGACTTGTGTATTGTGGATTTTTTGTTGTTTTGGTTTGGTTTTGTTTAGATATTTTTCTAAACCTGGGTTGTGTCATTTTGTAATGTTCTCACTGAGTTACTGTGCGTGTTGGTACAAATGCTTTACACCTAGCACTCTGAAGTTAAGCCTACTGCTCATGCCAAGCTACAAAGGTGGTAAGCAGGGGTTAGCCGAGGGTGATTCTCTTTTACCCTGACTTGAGTGAGGGTCCTTGCTTCGACAGGGGGTAACCTGACTGCCAACCAAAGACCCAATTTCTAACATTGGTGATCAGCGGTTAGTATTGAACTTGTATTTATACTTGACATACAGTAATTAAGTGTACGCTACTGTTTTGATTTCAGACCACTACGTGACCACATACTACTTGTCTTGTGATTTTGCTTTTTCTCTTAAGGACTCACTTGTTTGCTACTTCCATGATTTTGCTGATCCCTTGACTGATTCTTTTTACTTCATTGGGAATTTGTTTTCTGCCTTTGGAACTTTGCACTTGTTGCCATCATGTCTCAATCTGGAGATGCAACAGCTGGAGCTGTGTTTGAATTAGGGAAACTGAAGAGGTACTCAGATGCTCAATTAAAACAGTTCTGTGAAGATATTGCCTGTCCCGTTAAGAGCTCCACCGGGAAGGGGGAGCTGCAAGAGGCACTGAGGGCCTGGGTGACAGCCAAAGAAGCTGGGGGGCACACAGAGAAGATGGATGGGGAAGTACAGAGTCTACACAGTAGTGTAGTAGGGGTACCTGTTACACCTGGGGGGGAGGGTCTCCAGGAGAGGTAGCAGTAGGTCCTCTAAGGGTCTGACTCCTAAAGATTTGCAGGGCAGACAGGCAGAAAGGGCTCGCCTGTTGGAGGCAGAAAAGTTGAGGATGAAAAGGGAGTTTGAAGAGTGGGAAAGGTACTTAGAGATAAAAGAGATGATTTGGGCTTATGAGTTCAAACTGAGAGAGCTGGAAGTCATGAGGACTGATTCCAGCTGGAATGGTGGCAGCAACAATTTATATCCAGTGCTGCTGAAGAAGTGCACATGCCCAGAGACGTGGTGCCCTACTTGAAGGAGGGAGTTAAAACACACCAGGAGGTTCAGGGGTATGAGGTAACTCCAGTGATGCACAGGGTCCCTGAGGTGGATTGGGGAACTGGCACGGGAGTCATATTCCTACTGGTGGGAGGGACACTCTACTGACTCTAGATAAGAGTGACAGGGAGAAGAATTCCCCCCAGTTAGAAGTCCTGGTTATGGAGTGTGAAGACATCCCAGAAGAGTGTTGGTTGAGTGTCAGGGACAGTCAGGTACTGTCTCACCAGTCGCAGGAGGGTGATGTGGGGTACTTTTTCAAGGCTGAGTCACTGGATGGTTGGGTGAAGGATACTTTGGTTAATTCATGTGAGAGGCTGAGCAATGTAATTGCTGGAGAGCATATGTCTAGCCCATATTTTCCAGAGCTACGCCAACACCAGGTGGAGTGTAAGTTCTCTGACCCCAGGGAACTTACACTGGAGGCAGACCTCTGGGTGAATACCAGAGAGTCTGAAGAGGCATTTGCTCTGGTCTAGGTCATTCCCAACCAGGTGAGGTAGGGGAGGATTGCAGTCTCCCAGGTAGGTCCCAGTGTAGTGGAATGAGTGACGGACCCCATGTCCAGTCTCAGAGGAGAGGGAATGGGGATGGGCAGAGGCCAAGGGTGCCCAAGATCCAGTCCTAGGTCCTGGAGGGTTCCATGAGGGAACACCACGAGGGGAGCCTAGCCTGTACCGTAGGGCCATCTGCTGAGGGAGACCCCACAGTGTCGGGAGAACTTGTGGTGGCAGCTGTAGCCAGCGTCCCACAAGTTCTGGTGTCTGGCAGTACCACTCTAGTGAGGGGGTGCAGAAGTCCAGACAGAGGGTTGAGAGATAGTTGCGGACCCCAGTGGAGAACCTGGAGGGTCAGGGGTCAGCTGTGAGAGCAGAGCCCCCCAGGAATGACCTTGGTGAGACCATTTCTGGGTTGGGGGAATCCAGACTATGTCAGATGGGCAGACGTCAGGAGACCTGCGCCAGCCAGACTCTTGCATGGCCCTTGCGGACGGTGTGTCTCTGGAGGTGGGTAAGTGTGCCCCCATGGAAGTCCTGGTGTGTCAGGCAGTGGTCCAACCACATGGTGGTGACTCTGGGTTGGATAACCAGGTTCAGAGGGCAAACTCTAACCTGGTGGGGGGTAGGTGGGCCCCCCAGGAAGTTGTGGATTGCCAGGCAGTGGTCCAGCCTCAGGGTACAGACCCTGGTCTGGAGGATCAGGTACAGGGGGTAAACCTTGACCTGAAAGGGGGGGTGGTTTGCCCAATCACCCCCCCGGTGTGATTTCTAGGGGTACTCTCCCCGAGGGGGGGTGCAGAACCCTGAGAGTAGGGGAGAGAGAGACTCACCCCTGACCCCAGTGCAATCTAAGGGTACAGACCATGGATTGGAAGGCCAGGTTCAGGGTGTCCCCCCTCACCTGGAGGAAGGGGCTACTGCTAACAGTGCCCCTACCATGTTGTCTTCTGGGGGGCCACTCCTAACTGGGGGGTGCAGGACCCCAGACGGGAGGAGGGAGGGAAACCACACTCCTGGCCCTGGCCTAACCTGAAGGTACAGACTCCAGGTTGGAGGACCAGTGACAGGTTAACATCCCCGCACTGGTAGAAGATTTGTGCAGGACTGCTTCTTCAAGCACCCTGACAATTTTGGACTCTGGGGTCGCCGCTCCTGCGGGGAGTGTACAGAGCCCCAGAGGGGAAGACCAGTTGCAGGTTAACATCCCTGCACTGGAGGAGGAATTGTGAAGGACTGCTTCTACAAGCACCCTGACAATTTTTGACTCTGGGGGTACCGCTCCTGGAGGGAGGGTACAGAGCCCCAGAGGGGAGGTCCAGGGTCAGGTTGTCATCCCCGACCTGGTGGAAGAGAGATTGGTCAAAGGGTGCCAGGCACCTGGGGCTACCGCCCCCACTCTCCACAGTCACAGTGGTTGGAGAGGCCTGAGGTCGGGCTCTCAGCCCTGACAGTTGTCAGGGGTCACTGTTGCTTGCTGTCCTGGTGGACAGAGCTGCCTCTGGGGGGATGAGAGTCACACCCTGGGGGTGGAGTGGGCAACACCACAGTGTTGGCCCTGGTGGTGCTATCTGCCCATTGGGATACATCTGTGAGCAAAGTAAAGTTAGGTGCTGCACAGATGGCATCTGCAGATGAAGAGAAGGGTTCCCCATGGGTTAGCTTAGTGGGCCCTGAGAGTATGGACAGAGGGATCCAACTGGAGTCAGGAAGGCGTAGAACTGGAACATGCTCCTGCTGTTATGGGCTTGGGTCCTTGTTCTATCACCCCAATCAGGGAAGTACATCATGGTATTGATTGTTCTCCCCTGGTTTTTAGGCTGGTAGTGGGTCGTGTCAGACTTTTGAGTTTATGCAGGGTCATCCCCAATCTTTTTGCCTCCTACCTCCTATTTTTTCTCACCTGTTGCTGTTGGCTTTTGAACTATGAACACTTTACCACTGCTAACCAGTGCTAAAGTGCATATTCTCTCTGTGTAAATTGTATGTAATTGGTTTATCCATGATTGGCATATTTGAATTACTAGTACTTCCCTAGTAAAGTGCACTAGAGGTGCCAGGGCCTGTAAATCAAACACTACTAGTGGGCCTGCAGCACTGGTTGTGCCACCCACATAAATAGCTCTGTAATCATGTCTCAGACCTGCCACTGCACTGTGTGTGCAGTTTTAACTGTAAATTCGACTTGGCAAGTGTACCCACTTGCCAGGCCAAACGTTCCCTTTTCTTACATGTAAGACACACCTAAGGCAGGCCCTAGTTAGGCCCAAGGGCAGGGTGCAGTGTATGGTTAAGGTAGGACATATAGTAATGTGTTTTATATGTCCTGACAGTGAAATACTGCTAAATTCGTTTTTCACTGTTGCAAGGCCTGTCCCTCTCATAGGTTAACATGGGGGCTGCCTTTAAATATGATTAAAGGATACATTCCCCCTGGGAGCGGATATACATGTGGAGTTGGGGGTCTCTGAGCTCACAATTTAAAAATACATCTTTTAGTAAAGTTGATTTTGAAATTGTGTGTTTGAAAATGCCACTTTTAGAAAGTGAACATTTTCTTGCTTATACCATTTCTGTGACTGCCTGTTTGTGGATTCCCTATCTGGGTCACTTTGACAGTTGGGCTGGTTGCACCTCACACTAGACAGTGACCCAAAGGGAGCTGGGGTGTAGTCTGCATTTCCTGATGAGCCATCTTTGCTAGGAGGGAGGGGAGCAGTGGTCACTCACACCTGAAAGGGCTGTGCCTGCCCTCACTCAATGCAGTCTCCAACCCCCTGTTGAGTGTCTGGGGCCTGGCCTTGGCAAGGCAGGATTTCACATTCAAGAGAGACTTTGCATTGAAGTAGCCCTACTTCAAAGGGGAAATTGGGTATAAGAAGGGCACCCAAATCCACAGACTTTAGAACACTTCTGGAAACCAAGTGGAACCTCTGCCTGGAGAAGAGCTGAAGAGCTGAGGAAGAAGAGCTGCCCTGCCTGTGACTCTGCTTTGTGGAGCTATCCTGCAGTTGATGCTTCTGCCAGAGTAAGAGAGCAAAGACTAGAATTTGTGTGCTTTCCATCTTGAGAAGAAATCTCCAAGGACTTGATTTAGAGCTTGCCTCCTGTTGTTTGAAGTCTTAGGGACAGCAAAGACTTCTCTCAGCCAGCACCTGGAGTCTCTGGAGAGACTCCTACTCTGCCCTGTGGTGCCCATCCAGTCCTGGTACCCTGAAAGGAGAAGCTGGCAGCCCAAGAGTGAGAAATCCACATACAGAGCCCATGCGGGGAAAAGATCAACGCGATTCCGATCTGCAGCTGAATAATGAGGAGTCACTGGCTCTGCGGCTGAAAATCGACGCTTGCCAGAAACGTGACTGAAGAATCGACGCACTGAGCTGGAGAAACAACTCACAGCATCGCTGCCAGAGATTTGGAGATTGAAACCCACGCTGCGTGGTTTTTGAATCATCGTGCGGCTGGATTTCCGATGCAAGTACCGTTGGCTGTGTAAAAGCAACGCAAGGCCTGCCCTGACCCGAGAGTGCCGACCGGATCGACGCATCGCTCTCCTGTGGAGAGAAGAAACGATGCGCCCGACCCGACATAAGGAAAAATGACGCAAGGTCTCGTTCGTGAGTGAAATCGACGCACCGCAAGCCATTTTTGACGCACACTCGTCACACAAGGTACATTTTCACACTAACAGTGTTAGTGTGTTAGTGTGTGTTTTAACCTACATAAAGACTCTTTTTGCTTTTTAATTGATAACTTGACTTGTGTATTGTGGATTTTTGTCGTTTTGGTCTTGTTTTGTTCAGATAAATATTTCCTATTTTTCTAAACCTGGGTTGTGTAATTTTGTAGTGTTTTCAGTGAGTTACTGTGTGTTGGTACATATACTTTACACCTAGCACTCTGAGGTTAAGCCTACTGCTTGTGCCAAGCTACCAAGGGGGTAAGCAGGGGTTAGCTGAGGGTGATTCTCTTTTACCTTGACTAGAGTGAGGGTCCTTGCTTGGACATGAGGTAACCTGACTGCCAACCAAAGACCCCATTTCTAACAGTCTGGTAATGGAAAATGGTCTGACTTCTGTTCTGTAGCAAGTACTAAGGAGAAGAAGCCACTGGTGGTATTTCATGATGTACTCTGTTGTTCTGCAGAGTTGACCTATGATAGAAAAAGCTATAATTGGGACATCAATTGTGCTTCCTCGATCCCATAATTTAGTCACAGCTGGTGCATAATTTGGTTCTCCATTTCAAATGACCTGGTCACAGGTGAACCCTTTACCATAACTTAGCCCAGGTATTTTTTTCTTATCTACATCATTTTATTTTAATTTGCAAATAACGTTTGTTATGCTAATTGGAAGGCCACTGGTCACACCTGAAAGTATATTGCGTGCCATACTTTACATCATACATGCTTAAACGTATACTTTCGGCTCTGTATATAATGTGAACTTCTCTTGTAACGATCCCATCAGCAAAATGCTAAATCACACAGCAGGAAATGAGATACTGAGTACAATCTATTTTTTCAAATTGTGCGTGTCTTCAAATGCTACGGTTCTGCACTTTCTTGCCTACAGGCTCCATATTGTTAAGGGTATTTTTCTTTAACTTTTTTTTTAAAGAAATGTAGTCCATAACATATCGAAAATAATAATCAATGGCCTTTCCAAAGTGAAGTCTCCTTCACAGAGAATCCGATCTCCCGTGTCAAGAGGGCGTTTAAAAGTCATTATTTCACTCTGTTTTTATATTACTTTTCAGAAGAAAGAGGGTAACTTAAACGTCAACTACCCCGAAGCCAATATTTACCAAATATAAAATAACAGTACATTTTGCCAGTAGAGAAAAAATCACAAACTAGTTATATTCACATACCTTGCTTTAAGGCATGCTAACAGCTGCATAGAATGTATGGCTGTGTTAAAAACAAAGGTCACAGATTTATCTGCTACAGCAGGGCCAAGGAAATGCTGCACTCGAATACATTTACTTTTACTAATATTTCACGGTATCTAAAATATGGGGGTTAAATTATGGTTTAAGCATAACAAAAATAGAGAAAATATTTGTAAAGCAAAGACAGCTACATACATTATATGCAAAACACAAATAAAAATGTTAGCTTCAATGAAGATATTTGGTTTTGAGTGGAAGAAAAGGCTCAGTGGTATCATTTCGCCAAAACCCTAGGGACAGGAGTGAGTGTCATTCCATAACCATTCAATATTCCCAAAAGGTACATTCAATCACCTACTAAAACAGAATCATACTTTGTTTTTAGGTCCTGCTTGACATCACTGCTGTCCCCTTATATTATGTGATGAACCCAACAGAGCTTTAAGAAGCACTACCAAGTGAGTTGCTTTGGCTCCGCCCACATCCTCATTTACCAGAGCACAGCGTTTGATTTGCCAGACTTAGGCCCTCATTACAACCCTCGCGGTAAATTCCGCTTACCGCCGTGCTGACGGCTGTCAAGATACCTTGGCCGCGGCAGAAATCCGCTACAGGTATTACGACCCACATCTCGTAATCCGCCACAATACAGACACCCACACAAGTTCGCCACACCAAAGGTCAGTGATAAACTGGCGATACCAAAACCTACACTGTCACGCTAACAGGAATACACCCACACTATCACGACCCACAAATCAACACAGCGGTCTTTCAACCGCGGTAATCCATTGGTGGTACACACCGCCGCGCTCAAAATACACACACATTTACAAAACACAACCACATTGGACAATTCAAAATACACACACCTGATACACATACACACACCACACCCACACACTCACACAGCCACAACCCCTTACAACAAATTTATTTCAAGACGCACAGAGAGAGTGAATAGCAAACACAACCCCAGCATCCACAGGCACACAACACCATCACTCATACAACATCCACGCACCTCAAATAACACACACCAACACAACACATCACACAGCACAACAAACATCACCTCACACATCACCCACACCACATTATGGCACCCTTTAAGACACCCCAGGTTTTTTGAGGAGGAGCTCAGGGTCATGGTAGAGGAAATCATCCGGCTAGAGCCACAGCTTTTCGGATCACAGGTGCAGCAGACCTCCATTGCAAGGAAGATGGAGCTATGGCAGAGAATTGTCGTCAGGGTCAACGCAGTGGGACAGCACCCCAGAACACGGGATGGCATCAGGAAGAGGTGGAACGACCTAGGAAGGTGCGTTCCGTGGTAGCAAGACACCAGGTAGCAGTACAGAGGACTGGCGGTGGACCCCCACCTCCTCCCCCACAACTAACAAAATGGGAGGAGCAAGTCTTGGCAATCATGCATCCTGAGGGCCTCGCAGGAGTAACAGAAGGACTGGACTCTGGTAAGTCATAGCTTTACTACAATATCCCCCCCACCCTACCTGCATTCTATCACAAACTCCAAGCCCAACCCTCACACCCATCACCCCAACACCCCACAGATACCCCACTATCACAATCCACACAGCCCAAAACCAAGGCCTGCATGTCACACCAATGCATGGACACACATGACCAAAGCATGTCCAGTACAGATACTCACCCAGGCCCCAAAATCACTAATCACACAAGGGCAAAGACAATAATGCAAGCACAGGAGTAGAGGGTAACTCACCCATTGCACAAGATGGCACACACAGATACAATAACTATGCATTTACAGCCCAACAGGACCCATACCCAACGTCACTGGACAGGAGGTGCCAGACATATCCAGTCCCCCCACAGAAGAGACCCACGGTGACAACAGCAACTCTGCACGCCTGGATCAAGATGACCAGCCCGGCCCATCAGAGACCTCTGGACAGTCGGTTCCCCTGCCACAGTCACAAACCACCACTGAACCTCCCCCCTCAGGAAACACCAGCACAGCACCCACCCAGCGGGCCCATCCGTCTGTCCCCAGGACATGTCAATCAGCAGTGTGTCCACCACTACAGGAACCCCAGGCAAACCCACCAACCCAAGACAATCAGGGACCTGGGGTCAGTGGCAGTGGGCACATGGTTCAGGGGTCAGAGGCACAGGATAACAGGGAAACTGGGAGGACTGCTGTGTGACAGGGGGAGGACAGGCCCAGGGAACCCACTCTCCACGAGGCACTCTCCAACATCATGGGAGCATACCATCATTCCCAGGAGACCATGGGCACGGTACTGGCCAAGTATCAGGAGACCCAGCGGCTGCAGGAGGAACAGTACCTGAGAATCAAGGAGGACTTGAAGTCCATTAACACCACCCTAGTCACCACTGCAGGGGTGCTGGCAGACATGGCCAACACCATGAAGGATACAGTGGCACACCAACGGGCCCCTGACACTCGCCTGAACGATGAACAGCCCTCCACCTCCGCCGGCGCTAGTGGACAGGAGGTCCCACCACAGGACCAACAGGCCACCAGCACCCCACCACCTGCAGAAGGAGAACCACCCCACAAACGGTCCCTGAGATCCAGAAACAAGACAGAGAACAGTGCCAAGACCCCTGCCAGGAAATAAGACTCTCCTGATTGTCACCCTTTTGTCCCACTATGTCACCCTGACAACTTTGAACTGCCATTACTCCACTTCCTATGCCCCCTTGGACAATGCACCTGTGATACCAAGAGACTGGGCTCTACCATGGACATTCCTCCACCATCACCCCAGCCCATTGCACAGCCCCCTCCACTTATTAGCACAGAAATAAACACACTTGAATCACAAATCAATCTGGAGTCAGTCTGTACTTTCACAAATGTGTAATTTCAACTTCTCAGAAAAATAGCAATGTCAATGTTCATGTTCACATGCCAATGCTCGACAATTGTTGGGCATCAGTAAACATAGCAGAAGGCAGAAAGTGGGACCCAGATCTGTGAAATGGAAAGCCAAAGTGACATGTCAGGGTCCATTCACAGAGATAAAAAGGCAGATTCATGCAATGTCCAACAGTAGTATGATATGAGAGGAGCAGTACCAGTCTCTTACCTGTGTCTCACTGGAAGTATTGCAGGATGATGTTGTTTCGGTTGTCTATATCTTTTTCTTCTGCCTCCTCTTCTTCACTGTCCACAGGCTCCACAGCAGACACAAGACCAACATCAGGCCCATCCTCCTGCAGAAAAGGCTCCTGGCGTCGTAAATCCAGGTTGTGCAACATACCGCATGCCACGATGATCTGGCACACCTTCTTGGGTGAGTAGTATAGGGAGCCACCTGTCAGATGGAGGCACCGGAACCTGGCCTTCAGGAGGCCGTAAGTCCACTCAATTATCCTCCTAGTTCGCCCATGTGCCTCATTGTAGTGTTCCTCTGCCCTTGTCCTGGGATTCCTTACTGGAGTCAGTAGCCATGACAGGTTGGGATAACCAGAGTCACCTGCAAATATCGACGGACAACTGTTAGACATACACCAAACCTAAGGGACTCTCTCATGCCCAGACACCTATGTCAACTGTGTTGGGACCTTGGGCTCACCTATTAGCCACACCCGGTGCCTCTGGAGTTGCCCCATCATATAAGGGATGCTGCTATTCCTCAAAATGTAATCGGCCTGCACTGAGTCAGGATACTTGGCATTCACATGGGAGATGTACTGGTCTGCCAAACACACCATCTGCACATTCATGGAATGGTAGCTTTTGTGGTTTCTATACACCTGTTGATTCTTACGGGGGGGGACAAATGCCACATGTGTACCATCAATGGCACCAATGATCTTGGGGATGTGTCCCAGGGCATAGAAGTCACCTTTCACTGTGGGCAAATCCTCCACCTGAGGGAAAACAATGTAGCTGCGCATGTGTTTCAGCAGGGCAGACAACACTCTGGACAACACGTTAGAGAACATGGGCTGTGACATCCCTGATGCCATGGCCGCTGTTGTTTGAACTGACCCACTGGCCAGGAAATGGAGTACTGACAGGATCTGCACTAGAAGGGGGATTCCTGTGGGATGGCGGATAGCTGACATCAGGTCTTGCTCCAACTGGGCACGCAGTTCATGTATTGTGGCACAATCAAGTTTGTAGGTGATAATGATGTGTCTGTCTTCCATTGTCGACAGGTCCACCAGGGGTCTGTATACCAGAGGATGACGCCATCTCATCATCTGGCGCAGCGGACGTGCCCTATGGAGGACAAGGGTGAGCAGAGGGTCATACACCACATAAGTTTCACATGGGTGTTTCAAACAATCGTGATGTAATAGGTGTGTTGCGCTGTCTGTCCGTATTCCTGGCCAAAAGTGCTGTGACGCAGTTAGTTGCCCTGCCATGTGCCCCCCTGAAATGGAGGCTGCCTGACCTGTAACGATGGACAAGGGGAAATGAGGTAATTGCGCTGGCGTTGTGCTGCGTCGTGGTAGGCGGTCAAAGACCGCGGCGCAAATCAGCATTGGTTATCATTGGGCCCTATGGGTTCCAGGAGCCAATGACGATGTATGCCTACAGTGACGGTACGCACCGCCGTGGATGTGACCGCCATTTTCTATCTGTTCACTCACTTGATACCTGACCTTCAACAGGAGAGGACCTATATTGCAAGTGCTGCTGTGACCTGAGTCTGGAAGCGACAATGTCTACAGTGTCTGGGGAAAGGGCCCCTGCCTTCACCGCGGAGGAGTTGGACAACCTGGTGGCTGGGGTCCTCCAGACAAACATGTGAGTACACTGTGAGCATGATGGATGGGGCATGAATGGATGGAGTGGTGTGGATGGAAGATACAGGGGTGGGGGCAGAGGCCAGCATGTGAGGATGGTCAATGTATGTGTTTCTGGGCCAGGGTGGGAGGTTTGTGGCCAATGAGTAAGAAGAACCGGACTGGGGAGTAAAATCCATTCTTACTTCACTTTTCATCTAGGTCAGCGCCCACCAGATGAAGGGTATTTGGCATGCCATCGCCAAGGAAGTGCGGATTCTGGGGGTCTATCATAGACGGAGCACCCTCTGCCACAAAAGATGGGAGGACCTGCGCCGCTGGAGCAAGAAGATGTGGGAGGCCCAGCTGGGGCTGGCCTCCCAACGGGGAAGGGGTGTCCGTCGCACCATGACCCCCCTGATGTACCGGATCTTGGCGGTGACATATCCTGAGTTGGATGGCTGCTTGAGGGCATCACATCAGCCACAATGGGGTGAGTACAGTCTCATTCAGCTGACTCTGTGCGATTTATGAGGTTTCTGGGTGGGAGAAGTGGGCTGTGGGTTCCCCTAGGCCAGGGCAAACGTGCCAGGGTAGATCCATTGTTAGGAAGGCTCAGTGGCACTCCAAACCCAAAAGTGGTAGTGGCCCTCTACACCTAGTCAGGCTCCTGTGGGTTCCAGGTGTGCATCAAATGGGCCTAGCAGAGTCCCCCATGGGCATGTGATTTTCCCCTGAACTGTTAGTGCATGGGCTAGTGCAGAGGGCTGCTCCCTGTGTGTTGTGTCTGCCAACGGTGGTGTTGTTGCAGGTATTGACCATGTGTCTCTTCTGTCTTTCATCCCCTTTTTGTTTTGTCACCCTGTCCTAGTGTGCATTAGCATCATCTGGCGGAGGAGCATTGGCACCGGAGCAGGAGGGAGCTACAACCCACATGGCCCAGGAAGGTGAATGTATGGAGTCTGAAGGCACCAGTGGGACGGAGGGCGAGGGGAGCTCCACGACGGGGACTGGAGGAGACACCAGCGACAGCGACTCCTCCTCTGATGGGAGCTCCTTTGCGGTGACGGGCACCTCTGTGCCCACCACATCAACAAGTACAACCGCCACCCTCCCTACCAGCACCGCCCTCCCAGCAGCCCCTCAGCTTGGTTCCTGTGGCCGCTCACCCAGGAGGGTGGGCATCTCCTTCGCCCCAGGCACCTCAGGCCCTCCCCCAGTCAGCCCTGCTGCCCTCACTGAGGAGGCTATTGACCTCCTGAGATCCCTCACTGTTGGGCAATCAACCAGTTTGAATGCCATCCAGGGCGTCAAGAGGCATTTGCAGCAAACAAATGCATACCTGGAGGGCATTCATTCTGGGGTGGCAGACCAACAGAGAGCATTTCAGGCTCTGGCCTCAGCACTGATGGCAGCCATTATCCCTGTGTCCAGCCTCCCCCCTCCAACTCCCACTAGCCAGACCCAATCCCCTCTACCTCAGCCTATCCCAAGCACACCATCAGACCAGCATGCACACTCATCAACACACAAGAGTGGACATGGCAAACATAAGCACCACACATCCCACAGGCACTCACACAAGCACCATCCCCAAGCAGACACGCCAACATCCACTGCCTCCTCTGTGTCCCCCTCCTCCATGTCCCCCTCCTCCCTCCCAGTCTCGTCTCCACTCACACCTGCATGCACTACATCCTCAGCCACTACCTCCATCACCAGCACGCCCATCACCACACACCGCTCACATGCAATCACCATACCCACTACCATTCACACGTCCCCTGTGTCCTCTCCCAATGTGTCTGTGAGCCCTCCTCCCAAACTACACAAACGCAGGCACACACCCACTCAACAGCCATCCACCTAGGGCCAGGATGTCCAGATCCCAGCCCAGCACCTCAGCCACGAAATCCTCGAGCACTGTGGTACCTGCAAGTCCAGCAACATCGCGGGCGGCACCCATCAAGGCTGCCAGTGTGCCACCTAGTGAGGCCAAAGATCACCCTATTCTGCCACCTGCCAAGGTGAAGAAGGGGCCCACATGCCATACGGAAAAGCCGCAACAACCACCCAGCAAGGCCTCATCCAAGACAAAAGAGGACAGTGCCAAGGTCCCAGCAGCGACTTCCAAGGTGGGGAAGGAACACACGGATAAATGGAAGTCAGCTTAGGGCACGGAGCTTCCGGGTGAGGAACTGGTGTCACCCCTTCTGCCAAACAGAACAGCAACCTATACGGCGATGGCCAACGCCGCAACCACCGCCACCTGCACGGCCATCTGCACCACCACCTGTACGTATGCTGCCTCTGCAACAGTCCCCGGCATCATCCCCAGTGGGCATCCGTCCAAGGCTGCAGGAGACATCCTGCTGTCTCCCTCCACAGGTGCTGACACATGCACCACCGGCAGCATCTCCGCCACAGACACTGTAGTGACCACCGCCACCTGCCCTGCGACGTGCACAGACAGTGCCACCACGGCCGACATGAACATTATTCCAGTGGGCATCCGCCCAAGGCTGCAGGAGACGTCCTGGACCCTGCACAGACTACATGAGGCACCACAACCAGAACTGTTAGTACCAGCATTTGGCAGGCAAAGTCGCCACAGGGTGGAATGTGTCTCTGCCTCCATGGAGTATCATGCTACCTGTCCCAGAAAATCTCATGGCACACACCCAGGTGAGGGAATGGGAACAGCCACACACCATGTGCAGCACTCTGGGCACAATGCCCCCTCCAGAACCAGTGCAGAAAAGCATCCACTCACCCTATCCTTGGCAGAATGAAGCACACTGGGCACAAAGCCCCCTCCAGAACCAGTAGAGAAAAGCATCCACTACCCCAGTCCTTGACAGGATGATGCACTCTGGGCACAAAGCCCCCTCCAGAACAAGTGGAGAAAAGCATCCACTGCCCCAGTCCTTGGCAGCATGAAGCACTCTGGGCACAAAGCCCTCTCCAGAACCAGTGGAGAAATGCATCAATTTGAGAGACTGTGGTTTTGCACTCCCCAGGACCAGACAGTGGGCAAACCACCCACTTGAGAGACTTGAGAGACTGTGGCTTTGTACTCCTGAGGTCCAGGCAGAGGGCAAACCACCCACTTGAGATACTTGAGAGACTGTGGCTTTGCACTCCCCAGGACCAGGCAGTGGGCAAACTACCCACTTGAGAGACTTGAGAGACTGTGGCCTTGCACTCCCCAGACATCGCTGTGGGCATGGAGCCCCCTCCAGGAGCAGTGGTGTTGTCCCATCTTCTGGCTGAGGTGCCCCCCCTTCCCCGTCCCCATGAGGTGCCTGTGTGTTTTCGACCTGATGCCCCTGCAGTGTTCTCTCCGTATTGAGGCGGGAGTCAAGTTTGGGCTTGGCCAATGAGTTTCGGCCCAGTGGGCCACGGACATTTTGAATGTACAATATACCACCTTATGTACATATTGTATATTTTGTAAATAAAGTTTTTGAATTTATAATTTATATCTGACTATTTCTAATATGACACTCATTTGACTCAATTCCTTTTGTCCTTGCGTTCTTCCAGAGGGTTACGGGGTGTATATGTAATGTTTATGCATGTATTTGTGTATATGGTGTTGGGGGTGAGGGTTGGGGTGGGGGTGCTGCGTGTTGCGAGTGTGTGTCACTCTCTTTTTCCTCTTCCCCTCCCCTGTGTGCTAGGTGCAGTACTCACTGTGGTCGTCGCCGCTGCCATTTGTACTCCTGGTACATGAGAAGATACACCAACATGGGTAACACCTGTAGCTCGGGCTCCATGGCGTCCTGGTTCTTCGTTGAATGTCAGAAGGTGAGTGGTTTCCCTTCTGTGTACTGTTTCTGCCGTGCTTTTGATGGTATTAGTACCGCCCCGGAAAAGGTGGCGGATGGGCGTTCTGTAATTGAATGGGTGGTACATTGTCTTCTGCCTGTCTGTTGGCGGTTACCGCCATGGTGTTTGTTGCTATCGCTGTGGCGGTTGGAGTGTTAAAGTGGCTGTCTGTGTTGGCGGTATCCACCGTGGTCATGATTCTATTTTTTTTACCGCCGGCCTGTTGCCGGTATTACCACCAATTTAACACCCACCGCCAGGGTTGTAACGAGGCCCTAAATTCTCACATCTACCACTTCCATATACTGGTGCTCTACCTTGTGAGCTAGCATAGATGAAATTTATTCTTTAATAGTAAGGTTTTTTCCCATCAAATTTTTTTATTTTGACCATTCCTCCTGCAGGCATTAAAGCTGCAACAGTCAGGCCACACATGTATGTCTGAAACTATATTTTATTTACCAGCCTCCTTGGCCCCACAAGATGTGTTGCAGTGCATGGGTGACACTTAACTTTCCTTTCTATTGGTTTTATCTGCCCTATAACCTCTGGCCTTATTGAAAAGTTAAATTTGCCAATTTGTGATTAACTAATTTTTAGACCTATCAGCCTAAGGAGTCTTTCCCCCAAACATTTTGACTTAACCCTGCACTTTTTGCTGAAATTCCTTTTTGTTGCGCCAGGACTCAAACTAGTGATGTCTGAGAAATTTTAATTAAAAATCCTCTTTAATGGTAATTTTAGATTTTAAATTACAATTTTGAAAATGCCCCTTTTAGAAAGTTGGTGTTTTTCAGCCCTTGTAATTTGGGTCCTGCAACCTGTCCTCATTCACACGATTGAATGTAGCTAGCAGTTGGACTTTGTTTATTCCTCCCAGAGAGACACACAATAGACAGATTAGGTGTGCCTGGATGGGCCATCAACTGGCTGGATGGTGGGGAGGAGTTGGGTAGATCCCCACTTGCAACTGAATAGGCTGTGCACTGCCTTCACACAAGGGACTGTTGCCCCTGCATTGTTTATATAGCCAGCAGAGAATGAGGGTAGGGGAGTCAGGAAATTTTGAGAACATCAAAGGGAATTTTGTAGAAACGTCTCCTACTTCAGTGAAGGCACCAGATTAAAAAATAGGACCCTCAGACCTATTCTTCAGTTCACTTTATGGACCTGTGGACGGACTCTCAGAGGACTGCCTGCTGCTGTGGGCTGCTGTGCATTTCACAAGACTGCTTTGCTGTACTTTAAAGGATTGCTTTGCTGCCTGGAACCTGCCTTGAACTTTCACAGGCCTGTCCTGCTGCTCGAACCCTGTTTCATCACTTGAACCTAGGACTACCAGAGTGACTCCAAGGACTGGTTGGCTGGCCTCCTGATCTGAGCCTCATAGACAAAAACTGCTCCAACCATTTTGAACCTGTACCTGGATCCAGCCTGAGCGAGTCTTAACTCTCAAAGTGGTGTCCCTCCAGTCCTTTGGTAGTGGTGGTACTAAAGATGCCCATATAGCCAAAATCCCAAACTTGGGAAGGTTTGGATAAATACTAATCTGAGACCCAACAGGAGACCAGGACCAACCTGCTTGTCTATATGCCCAAGGAGCATTTCTTATTCTTATTGAAATCTTTTGTTACACCTCTTTTTAAGGACTATGTAAATTTTTCAACATAAACAGTTCCACAGGGTAATTTGTAATTTGTTTAGCATTGTCATTTTAGAATGATTAGAAAGTAAATGTCTGCATAGTATGCTTTGTAGCATTCTTATAGTAGCAAGCTTCCAGAATGTAAGAGCTGACAGGTTCTGCTGCCCAAGGGAGTCTGCCAGCTGTGTACTTTTATAATTCCAATAAACTTCACCACAACAAAGCAGTTGCTTCCCTGAATCTTTTCACTGAAATCAAGGATGAGATCCAAATCCCCATATTGTATGACTCACACCAGTTTTCACTGTTTTCCTGTGATTTATGAATGCAGTCTTTAAAGTTTTGAAAAGGATGACTTACTGGTGAATGGGGAGAGCAACAGATGTATTATTGGAGAAATCTGCAGAATCTGAAAGAAAAGGGTCTGAACTTGAGGGTGCAAAAATTACAATTTGACATAAGTGGAGTTGGTTTCTTAGGGCATAGATTTTTGGAGACTGTTAAAAAGTCATTGAGTCTATAAACCAAGGATCAATTAAGATCTTGTCCAGACATGGCAGAGCTGTATTTTAGATTTTTACCCTTGTTTTCTAAGAAATCTCATTTTTCTTATTTTGCTTAAAAAAATGAAAACTTTGTGTGAGATGAAGAATGTGCTAAGAACTATGATGAAGTGTAGAGTGATATGGCTTCTGCTGTTCCCTTTAAGCCTTGCAGTATGTGTGACAGCAGCATTGTGGTCCCTCATGTGACTGCATATGTGCTACGTTCTGTGAGCACTACGTGCCGTGCTTATGTGGCGAAGCAATGGATGTGATGAGGAGATTGTGTGTGTATCTGGGGCAGAAGCAATGTATTCCATCATTTGTTGTCATGCTGTAGAAGTTTAAATTTCTTTAGATCATTGGTGTAGGGCAATGGCTTTGTTCTTCAGATTAATCTTAATTCTTTAGTGCAGTGGTTCCCAACCTGTGGTCCGGGGACCCCTGGGGGTCCGCGAAGCCTTCTTAGGGGTTCTGCGAGAGCCTAGAAAATTAAAAAATATTAACAAATATTGACAAATTAGGTCCCCAGCTTCCAGTAATGACTCAGGCGGGGGTCCCCGGATTCCCATGATGATTCAGTGGGGGGTCCCTGGGTTCCATTAATGTTAAAGTGGGGGTCCACAGAAATCAAAAGGTTGGGAACCACTTCTTTAGTGGAAGTGCTCACAACCAGAGGAGCTTCTAGAGCTGTACAATTGGTGTCTAAATGACATTAGAAGGTTGTATCATTATTCATACAAAAGAGAGCAGTCTCCAGGGGGCTAGGAACATTTCTGAGTTTTTTTTGCTAAGGTCGCCATTAAATCAAGAGACACGGATAACTGTAGAATAATAGATTGGAGAATAATGTGTGATTGTTCACTTAACTTCAGTGTTTTGGATAAAAATGATGGTAGAAGAATTCAAATTAACATATTGGAGGATGGACTCTTGTGTAAAGTTATGGAGAGTTGTTTTGCATGGTCAACCTATTTTTTTGCTGACTGGTAATGCTGATTTTTCAACTGCTCTCCAGTCCCCAGTGTATGAGCTCTAGCCCCTAAAACATGGTGAAATTGGTGTGGGAAATTGGGATGTTGGTTGAATGCTAACCATGCTCAAACAACAGCCTCTGAGAGGGTGAAACACAAAAGCTACCAAAATAACCTGTGGTTGACCCTCTGGTAGCTTGGCAATAAGCAGTAAGGCTTAACTTGGAGGCAATGTGCAAAGTACAACTTCCTTTATGGAATTTTCAAGTTTTAATGCAAAACAGTGCTAAAAGATCAAAGCCCCAACCACAGGAATCTGATCAGGCAAGACCAGGGCAAAGTCAAAAGTTAGGACTGATTGCAATCAAGCACAGGTCAAATACAAGGGGTGGATTGAGCCCTGTCTAGCCTTACCTTCGGAAGAAAAATGTTTGTGAGACATTCCTGAGACCATGCTCAATGTGTGCCAGTGTTGGTGTTAGGCAGCAATTAGTGCCCCATTACCAAGGGTAGTACAGGGATGCATTGCATGTTAGTGACAACTACACATCCCAGCAGATTCAAGATGATTTAGCACAGCACAGCAGGCCGGGCTGCTGTACTGCACTACATAATGTTGTCATACATGGTTAACAATGGACAACATATTCCAGACCCTAACTGCACACTCCCCTACCAGAGCATACCTTTTATGTTACGGTCCAGTGGGGGAGAGTGTCAGGCCACATTTCCTAGACCAATGAAGGCATCTTGAGTGCCTTTTAATGGCCTAGTATTATTTGTGTCTTTTAGACCTCATACTGCATGTAGGTGTCATTCCATGTGTGTTGCTGGGGGTGTTCCCACAGAACACACATGACCTACCCAATTTTTGAGGCATTCTTAAATATTCATGCCTGGGAATCCTGCAGTTTAATACACTACCTCAGGGTCTGCACAAAAGTGACATGAGAGTGAGTGACATCTTTGTTTGTCCCAGTAATGTCATGTTACTCTATGTGCATTGCTCATCACACTTAGTAAGAGGGAAACACCACTTGAGCTTGATCATCTCTAATACACAGGAACCCTTGCAGCATGGTGCAGGTGTGCCTGCGTAAGCAGATGGCAGCAATTTGTGCACCAGCACAGATGGTAATGACAGAAATGCCCCTGACTTTCTGTGCATGTTACATTACTTCTCTTTCACTGGTGCAGGAAGGCGTATCCCTGCCCTTGCTGGCTCACTCTGTGCAACAGGCATGGTACATGATGGCCAATGAGAGTTAAACATGGCCAGATGGTTGAGTTGATACGGTGAAGGGAGCGGTGTGATGGTTGTGAAGTGGTCTGTGCATATGGTGGTGGTGTCAGTGCACATTACATATGTTTGGTGTTTAGCCATTATTGTGCCCCCATGCAACCCTTTTGCATGCATAGAGTGCTTCCTATGTGCCTCCCTCTTGTGCCATTAGTTATTTCCAACATTGCCCCCACTACAACTTACCCTGTGTTTGTTATCGTTCATCATATCGCACAGTGTCCTGCCCCTGGACTCTGGTCACCAACAAATGAGAGATGACCACTGCCATCATCTCATCCAGCTCCTCCTCGGGTGCAGGACTTCCGCCTTCGGTCTGCAGTGCTGCCTTTCAGTTGCTGGCCAGTTTCTCTTTTGTTATGCACTTGCAATCGTGTCAGCGCTTCTTACAATCCATCACAGTCCTCTTCACCACTGCAATACTGCCGACTTTACCAAATATAGACTGCCATATGGCCTTCTTCCTACTTATTGGCAATTTAGAGGTGACAAAGAGATGGTGTTTTGGTCTGTCACTTCTGTGATCAGGATCTGCTTCTCCTCACTGAACCTACTTTTCCTCTTCCTTTTCTCCTTCTCCTGGTAGTCTGGCTGGACATCTTGGCTTGTACTGGGCTGATAGGGGTCTATCTGGGGTGTCTCCTGCCCTGCCTCCTCCATTATTTTACCTTGTGGCTTCTCTTTGGCAATTTTGCAGGTTTTTTTTTTGTACTCTTTTAAGCCCAAAAGTGACGTTAGCATGATTAGTGAAAAAAAGTGCCACGAATCTTGCTAGCGACACTTTTGCAGAACTAGTGTGATTTAGTTGTGCAACAATCATCACTTTATTATGTTTTATCCTCCTAATATTCACAGGTCATGCTTTTCATCAAAGAATGCAGTTGCTTCAATAAACACATTGAAACGTATTCTGCATTTCTTTGTCTGCCTTTTCATGTATGAGAATTTGTGTAACTGAGAGAAAAGGGTATGATCTGTGAACCACAACTTCCCGAGGAGTAAGAGTGTTATGTTTCTAGGCTTCCACAAATCACCTTTACTTTGTAGGTTTGGATGAGGTGCTGCTAGCTAGCCGACAGGGTCAGGCCAGCAGCTTCCAGTTGCCCACATGCGGAGGGGCTGCCGCCTGAAACCAAACAGTCTTACCCCCATGGTAAGTGTCCTACTACAAAGGTGTATCTCCAATCAGCCTGACATCTTGGTAACTCATACTATGTTCATCTCTGCAGCAGCAAATCCTGTTCAGTGGGACCTCGCAGAGAAGGTGTCTGTCCTCATGGAGGCTTTTTTGTCCGCAGCCTTGTCCTGCTGGAGATTTTTATCTTCAGAAAAAGTAACTAAGTCTGACGGTAAAAATCTTCACTGTAAAGTCATCTAGTGGCTCCCCTAGGATGATGCATCCACCTTGGATACCACCTGCTGCCTTGCCCCACTGAGTACCACTGAGTACAACAACACTCAGCCATGCAACACAGGAACCTTTGCACCCATTCTGCAAGGATTCCTGTGGGACACCTTCCTGTACAATCCAATACACAAGAGGTGGTTGCATTGTGCTATGGGTGGTTGACAAGGAGAATGCTTTAGGACAGTTCTCCCTCCTACATCAATATTACAACACATGTGGGGTGGCAGAAGAATGGGACACCTACCAAAACATATAGATCTGGCAATGCAACAGATTCTGTATATTTCCATGAGTGTTGCATGTTGTGCTAACAGTGTGTTTCAAAATATGACACACTGGTGGCACAACGTGCCGCTAGCGGTCCAAAAATGAGGGACCTGATGCGTGGCTCTGTGCCATGTAAGTGAGGCACCATGATTAACATCCTAATGGCTCATGTGAACAGCTAACTCAGATCAACATTGACATATCTCACTCCCCTTGCAGAGGATGATGCCATACCTCAAAACCAGATGCCTGTCCTGGACTTCACTGATGAGGGTAATGACCAGCTACAAAGCATCAATCCCAACACTCTCCAGCAGATCCTGGGTGTCATCCGGACACCATCTCTGGTCGCAAGGTGGACACACATTGTTGTGGGGTCTCCAAATGAACCACCCAACAGACAACACACACCACCTGCCACCTCATTCAAAGCCCTGGACTCCCAGGACCTAGCCATCATCTTTCAAAATGCAGTGGAAGGAGTCCAGTGGGAGCTGGCACAGCAGGTATGGGTGGGGATGGAGACCATGGTGGGCAGCCTAGCAGGAGTCCATAGGTGCCTCAGTCCAAATAAGGACAACTCTGCTGCTATCAGAGGCACCTACTCTTCGCTAGGTGTGCTCCAGCAAGCCCTGAACGACATTGATGTTGTCCTGAGGCACTGAGTTGAACAAATGCTCTCCCAAAGTGGTACCAGCATGATTGACAATAGACTGACACTAGGTAAACTGTCCTGGAGTCCATGCAGCCAAGGCAGGGCTCCTTCAGTGACAACCTGGCTGCCTACCAATGTGACGTTGCTGCGGTGTTGCAAAACCAGCAATACCTCCTTGCTGCAGTGATGCCATTCATCTTTCAACAGATGACAGCTGCCTGGACCTTTGAAACCACAATTCCAGCACCTGATGTGTGTGTGCCCCCCTCAACTTCATCACCAGCACCACCCATGGCACAGGAGGCACCACACACCAGAGGATTAAGATGTGGAAGGAACATTATTCACCGAAACAAACACACAGTAGCTACAGTCTGTGGCACATGGACAGTTTCTCTTTTGCTCCGTGCTTAAGATCATGCCAGTGTTAGAACATATATTAACGTCCCCTCTTAGATCTCCCACTGTTGACCACTCACACATGTGCACTATCATTGTGGCCAAATTCCTACATTTTGGCAGTGTGATCACCTCCTCAATGATGCACTCGTCTCCCACACATCTCATGACATGCTTCTCCCCCCCCTTGGACTCTGTCTGGGCATCCAATAGTTTGGGATCTCTCATGGAGTCAGTCTCCTGTGTACTGTACAATACAACCAATAACATAAGTTCACATGCTAATAAATTACTCTAAACATCAATTATCTTAAATTTGTGCCTGAGGCACTAACTGTGTGAACTTTCTGATTTGTGTGATGCTTATACACCGAGGGGCCTATGTACAAAAACAAAATGGGGCATGGTTGTGTTGCAAGCAATGTAGCTGTGCTGAGCTACATCATTACCAAAACACAGGTTAGTACTATATGCAATAGGATACATTGCAGCCATGTTTTTTCACTAGCACTAGTGCTGATGCAGCTGTCTAGTGCCACTGCAGGCACACTTGCATCATATTGCAGGGGTGTCTGCATTGCAGGGATTGAATGTTTATGTGCCAAAGTCTTCCTCCCAGCACATATACAAACAGTAATAGCTCCTTGCTCCTACTATGGGTGCAGCACAATGCAGCAC